>NC_063356.1:36354142-36358633 GCF_021869965.1 Rhincodon typus | reverse complement strand
TTGTTAATGGAGTATTGCCTGCTTTTTCTGGCTGCCCATTGGAATTGTGAAGTCCCGGACAGCAGGTGACCATTGTCTGGTCTGAGAGTCTCCAAAGCAAGCTGTTTGTTCAAATAATAAGAGCATTATTGGTCAGGTGAGCATTTATTGCACATCCTTGATTGCCTTTGAAAAGGTGGTGGTGAGCAGCCGCCTTGAACTGCTGCAGTGGAGGGGTTCTAGTTCCAGGATTTTAATTCCATGACAGTGTAGAAACAACTTTATAGTTCCAATGCTGAATGATGTCTGACTTTCAAGGAAATTACTTGCACTTGTTGATGTTTCTTGTTGCGAACTACACATACATCTGGAATGATAGGTCTGAGGTCTAGAGAGCCACCTGACAGAACTAAGCCTATGTGAGACCTCTATGTCATGAGACAACAATTTACATGAGCCAATGATGAAATAATTAGCCATCTGCTTTCTTTCTTCTTTTGGAAGAGAATAGAAGTGGGTTAAGATTCAGTCTAAAATAAATTAGGGGCAAGGTTCTTGTGGTGCAGCACTGTCCCTTCTGGCCCAGAGTCAGGGATACTACTGTGTGTGAAGGCCTCTTTGAGGGAGGTCTAAGCTAATGTTGATTAGTATTTTTACTAATCCTCATTGCTTTTTAACCTTTTTATGGTTGAGAAAGATCAGTGTTACACTTTTCCTGAAAGTGGAATATTGCAATTTGTCTGACTAAGTTTTTAATTTTGGATTTTGGGACCAAAGGAATTTAATAGTTTGCACAAAGTTGTAATTAAAATTATAAAGTTTGCATCTACAGTTTTCAAATTCTCTTAACTTGCCTTTTATTTTCTCAGTTGGAAATCATCAATTAATGCTCAAAGTATGTAAATCGAAGTTGTTTATGAAAGATAACGGGCTTGTCATGTGAATCTTGAAATTGTTGAGTCAGAACACAGAGATGCATTATTTCAGCATCAGATGTGCTGTTATTACATAGGGTGGAAGTAGGTGCTGGAGAGACTATTGTGAACTTTTATATAGTGTAGAAACATGGACAACATCAAACAAAGAGGAACTATGACTGGATACTAAGATGAAATGGATGTGTGGAGTAATGAAAAAGGACAAAATTAGGAACTAGCGCATCAAGGGTGACAGAACATTGTGGAAGCATCAAAGCAAATAACCAAGAAAAAATTGAAATGGGATGGTCAACTGTTGCAGAGAGAGGAAATATAGCGGTTTAAGTGATGGAATTGGGACTGCTTGGAAGAAGAGGAGAAAGGCCTAATGCAAAAATGCAGTAGTAGGAGACTTAAATGCAGTGGATTAGAAAAGGATTAGGTGACTTATAGGAACAGATGGAGAAGACTGAAACAGGATTGTAGAGACTCTGACTAAAATGGGAGAACCTGAAAGGAGAAAATTGTAACAGATTCAAGACTTGTTGGATAAACAGTCCAATAGTGAAGTAGTGGTCATGAGAAGTAACAGAGTGGTAGATCTTGATGTGTCAACTGACATTGGAATCTCATCCTCTGCTTTTCAATAAAGTTGTCAAAGATACTTTATGTATATGAGGATAGAAGCTAACAGGTACTCTGGAGATTCTGAGACAGGGTTGTGGAGGCATGAAGTGCGGTAACGCTGGACGACTTCTGCATGCAGTTTGATAAGAGAGGGTACAGGCTTGCAAAAGCAAAGTATTTGGGATCAAGAATTTGGTGACGTTTGCTCAAACTTGTTTTTCAGTTTCCCATGCTTCTGGCATTAAAACTTATTAATGTTTCTTTATAGCATCTTACAGTCTGATATAATCATCACACGTTAAAATCTCCATTCTTTGCATAGTTACTGCACATTATCAAAAATAAATTGCAGAAAAAAGAAACCATGTTTTTCTCTTGGTGAAACTGCTTTACACTATAACTACTGTATTTTTGCAGAGCTATCTTTTGAATACTTGGGGCCACATCCTGAATACAGCTGAGCATGAATAAACTGCAAATGGGTTGCGTTGCATTTACCTTATTAGTAAACAAATTTAGCTAAGTAATTCAGTTATAATCAATGAAGAAACAAACTTTTATTTTGTCTTGAAATACAAACAGAAATTGCTGGACAAACTCAGCAGGTCTGGCACTATCTGTGGAGAGAAGGTAGAGTTAATGTTTTGAGTTCAGTAATACCTGCAGTACAGAGGAAGGGTCACTGGACTTGAAACATTAACTCTACTTTCCGTCCACAGATGCTACTGGACCTGCTGAGTTTGTCCAGCAATTTGTTTTTGTTTCAGATTTCCGGCAATCTTAATTCTTTATTTGGTCAATCTTCACTTTCCAATACCTTGGACAAGCTATTTAACTTGTTTTACAGCCATCATCACTGCTGCAAGTTGAATGAATTTTGTGTGTGTGCGGGGTCCGTTTCTGCTAAATACCTATCCTGATTTGTGCTGAACTTGCTGTGAAATCATCAGTCTAATCTTTTTTGCCTTGTGATGCCGTTAATATTTTGAATGATTGACTTGATTTCCATATATTCCAAAATGCAGAATTTTTTTCTCTGGAAGTATATCTATTCACTTGACCACAATGCTTGATTTTGCTTTCACTCCTGCTGCTGCTGTGAGGACTTGGAGTAAAAGCTACAGGAGAAGTAACTGACTTACAAAATTATCACCGACATTTAAACTAAACACGTGGCCTCAAAGCAGGTTGCCTAAAAGCTTTCACAAAGAATCTTGTTTATATGCGCGCACGTTGAACAGAGCTTACACTGCTGTATTGTATGTCACTGATATTGTGTTGTTTTAAAATGTGCTACGTTCTTGAATCCTTGACTAAAAAAGTAATCTAATACTATTTGACCAAGCACAATGTAAAATTATGTAAAGTTTATTTGTTTTCCCATCTCCTGTCTGCCAGCACCACCACCTTCCTTCTCCCCTCCACTGTTGTGATCTGGGATCTCTGCAGTTGCTTCATGTTCTTTGTCAACCAAGACAATAACAAATGAGAAGCTATTGTAGATGTCATATTGTGTACCCATCTGACATTCACAGTTGTGCACTTCCTAGCATGGGCTATTTGGATATGATCAAGAATTGGAATATTCTCTGATGTCCTTTGCTGCCAACCTGTTGCAGTTCCAGGGCTGTTGAGGTCACTTTTGGCTAAACTTAGCAAAGTGAAACTAAATAAGCACAGACCAGGAATTTGACCTGGATCCACTAGTCTGGGCACTGTTGCATGTTGACTTTATCCAATGAATTTCTGAGGAAGCTGCCTATTTTTGATAAGTTTTTTTTTAAAAAAATTAGTTGACAGAAAATTTAAATGTGCCTTTCAAATGCATTAATAATAAATGTTGAAATGCAGCCAGTATCTTCTCTTTCGGTCTGATGTTGGTCTTCCAACTTCTGTATAAATGTTTATTGACTTGGTCCTTATGAGCAAACTATGTTTAAGCAGATTACAAAGTTAAATAAGTTATGTTACATTATATAATGCAGTGGGTACATTGTACACACTTTATCAATACACCTTTAAATGAAAATTGAACAGAAATGTGGGGAGATGGTAGTGATACAAAAACTGGTCTGTAAAATGTACTTCCATATCAAGAATTTGCCCACTGTTATGAACACTGTAATTTGCAAATAGCTAGCATATCCAGGGTCCCTGGAGATTTGCAGCCAAAACCAACATCTGTGAGAAGCCTAACCAAGTTATGTAACACAAATGTTTGTTACAGATGCCTAGTTTTCAACATGTTGCCAGGCTTGGAGGGTTTGAGCTATAGGGAGAGGCTGAATAGACTGAGGCTATTTTCCCTGGAGTGTCAGAGGCTGTGGGGTGACCTTATGGAGCTTTGTAAAATCAAGAGGGGCATGGATAGGGTAAATAGACAAAGTCTTTTCTCCGGGGTGGGGAGTCCAAAACTACTGGGCACAGGTTTAAGGTGAGAGGGGAAAGATTTAAAAGGGATCTAACAGGCAGCTTTTTCATGGAGAATTTGGTGTGCGTATGGAATGAGCTGCCAGGGGAAGTGGTGACGGCTAGTACAATTACAACATTCAAAAGGCATCTGGATGGATATATGCATAGAACGAGTTTAGAGGGATATGGGCCAAATGATGGCACATGGGACTAGATTTATTTAGGCTATCTGCTCGGCATGGTCAAGTTGGACCAAAGGGTCTGTTTCCATGCTGTATATTTCTATGACTGTATTTGTCAACAAATTGGTATGGCGGCATTTCCAAAATATTGTATAATGTATATTTCTAAACTCTGCTTTACAACTGTTTTTAAAGAAACCAACACTTCAAGCTGATGGAAACAGTTGAATTACAATCACCCTTTCAGTCTTCATTGTACTTAGTGTTCATTTTATTGTAAACAACTTACTACCTGGCCTTATCCACTTAATCTCTCCTTAAACCTCCACCACCATGATATTTCTTTTTTCTGAGCTTAGCATCCATTTTTTTTC
>NC_063356.1:36309372-36354042 GCF_021869965.1 Rhincodon typus | reverse complement strand
TCCCTGTCGCTCTGCGTGTGTGTGTGTGTCTCCCTGTCGCTTTGCGTGTGTGTGTCTCCCTGTCGCTCTGCCTGTGTGTGTGTGTGTCTCCCTGTCGCTCTGCGTGTGTGTGTGTGTCTCCCTGTCGCTCTGCGTGTGTGTGTGTCTTCCTGTCGCTGTGCGTGTGTGTCTCCCTGTCTCCCTGTCGTTATGCGCGCGCACGTTTTTGTGTGTGTGTGTCTGTGTGTGTGCATGTGTGTGTGTTTCTGTCTGGCTCTCCTTAGGTTTCTGGTAATTGTATTAGCTTCCTTCTCACATGTTTGTTTTGTCCGAATTCCCAGTCCCGTATCTGCTGGCAGTGTCTTCATGCATAATCTATGGAAATTCAAATCAATGTATCAGTTATGTGTTTTTCTAGTTCTGGTATTAAGTTTCTGCACTAGATGACCATTTGGTCCTTTTTTTTCATACTTTTAAAAAAATAGTTGTCTGGCTGTTATTTGTTGTTTCTCCAAGCTCCTTCACATAGTCGAGCAATTTGTCGCGAATTTAAACTTTGCACATGTATGTTTAGGTAATGTAATCATCCACACAGACTGTTTCAACGTGCAGTAATTTGGGAGGCCACTTTTACAGAATTGTGGAATAAAGTTGCTTTGTAAAATTTCAGTTTGATTTGTACTGATCTTTCAATATTTTGTGACTTCTTGCTGCTTATGTTCAAAAGTTCAACACCAGACTTGAACCAGGGCTGGAACCATTCTATTTGCTCACTATTTTTCCTGTTTGTAACTGACATGTCTTGTATGATTTATAAACTACGTTGAATCTTACCAAATGAAAACTTTGTTCAGTGCACTGGACTGCTGTTTTGTGTGGAGGACACGTTTGATTTCTTTGCTTCATTCCACCATGTAAGAAAATAATTTAATGGTGTGGGGTGGAAAACTGGAAGGCTTTTTCCAGGTTGTGCTACCACACTTTCTAAGAGTGATGTTGACAGAGGCCTGGGTGTAGAACTTCGAGTGGAATGAGAAGCCTGGAAAGAAACTTGCAGTGTTGGCAATTTAGTTTCCTCTTGTCAGAGGTGTTGTTTACTTGATTTGAGTGTTAGTGCACTCAAATTGCTAATTTCAGTAAATATTAAAACCTGGCGTAAAGACAGTAGTTTCTCAAATTCTTCAAATTACTTTGTCTTGTGTGTAAATGATTCAACAGGAATTGGTATAAATCCATTCTTTCTGTTATCTCTTCAAATGACCTGAAGCTAGCGATGTTATTTTCATATCAATCTGCACGTCATATTGAAGCTTGATCGATGCAACAAATTTTACTTCACATAGACTAAGCCATTATAAAACACTAGTTCAATGAACAGAAATAATACTAAACAAATATATGTTGGTCATAGTGATAATTGTGTAGGGATGGAATATTTTTCCTAATGTTAGCATCCATTCTGACACTAGTCGAATGCAGCAATATGTCTTAACTTCAGACTAAAGAGTTTCTGTTCAGTTACTTCTCCTTCTCCACCTCTTCCACATTCCTCCCACTATACTCTTAACTAACTACACAAGCAGTAGTTTCTGTGTTTGTTTGATATGAACAACTAATGCAGAAAATGTGCAGCTTTCTGTTTCTGTCTTAATTGGTGGGTGCCTGGCATAAACTAGAGAGACAGGAATTATGTATTCAGGCCACATATTCTTTGAGGTTTGGATTCAGACTAAATATCTCAACAGAAGCCAATGATAGATGTATGTAAATAGTGGAATTTCTTGGCACCTGTCCACCTAAAGCAAATTGATAACTAATGGTCACTGTAACCCCTTCAACATGTAGAAAAAATCAAAGCAAAGTTAGTTGACTTTCACTGGATTGGAATAAGAGATAACAAATCGTAATTATTGTATTTTTCATCTCAAGTAACCCTATGTCCAGCTATGTTGTTGAATGGTTGAATTTATCATGTATTGGCTGAATGATTTGAATGGCTTAGAATAAGTGTAGATCTCACCAAAAAGAGCCCACATGTAACACAATAATGTTTCTGCGTTCAGTTGAGTTGCATTGTTGATGATTTTTTAAACTGTTCAGGGTGGCAAAGTTGAATTGTCTGTGCAGTGTGCAATGACTGAAGCAGGAGGCATCATGACATTACTCTTTGTCCAGTTGAATGTCATTAAGTACAGACGTGGCAAATGTATTTGACAAGAAGAATGTGATAAAATATGTAGTGCTTATTTCTTGATGAACAAAGTAAGATTTTAAATGCTAAATTTACATGAAATGTGAAGCTGTTATTTGCTTTTAGAGCTTATAGCTATTTAGATCAAATAATTGGTTAGCTGCAGTGTTGTAGCCTAAATGATTGTGTGATCTTAATAGGTGTGTGTCAATACTTTACTCTCACCTGTGATCGTCTCAGATATTTAAACTTGGGTTGTATACGTGCAAGAGGGAGGAAAGAATCTAGAATGTTGAGAATCCAAAGCAGTCCTGATTTGCATCCAATTTAAGTTGCAGTGCAGTTCCTTGTATTGATTGTTCAATTTGGACATTGTGTCTATTTTATTGGCCTGTATCTGGGTGGTCAGTGATAGAATGGTGCTCATGGCTCACTGCTCTTACAGTCCCTAAAGACTGTGTGTGGTTATTTTTGTCATTCGGTCCAATTTAGAACTCTCCCATTGGGCATCTGGGACATGGGTGAGCACCTGTGTGGTTCTTCAACCAATCTGATTAAAGAAACACGATTGAGATAAGAGTTTAAGCCAGAAGACATAAATTAGAATGAGGTAGCAAGGTATTTGGGACCTGGGATTGTTCTCTTTCCTTTTGTGAGATACCACAAACCCAGGTTAGGCTCCTAGACTCAGGGCCAACAGTGGAACCAGTGAATTTTCATTGTTGATGACAGGGGAGCTAGAATCTTGAGGAACTGTGGCCATTTACAATTAGTACTGAAAATCTGGATTTCCTTTTAAGCACGTGTGAGGAAGGCATTAGAAAAGTGCTAGATTTTGAATAAATGAACAGAGGACCTTCTCTGAGGCAGGTCACTACAGCGTTAAATTAGAATATTTAATTAATTGTAAAATCATGATTAGAAAACAAAAGGGAGTTGAGGGGAAAAAGGCAGAATCAAAAGATAAAGACTTAAGAGAAGGCAAAGTTTTAATTTTTTAAATTCTGAAAAAATGCAATTTCACAAAATAAGTTTGATAGTAATTCAAGACTCATCATTCCATTTAAAATTTACTTACACCTAAATGCAGCACTAGTCCTAACTCTCTTTTCTGGCATGTTTAGAGTTTTGTTTTAGTGCAAAGTCTGGGCTGCTGTACTGGTGTACTCTGTTCTATCTTGGATGAATTGACAAAGATTGTGTATAATGATGCTTTTCAAAATTCTGACCTGAGTTCACATTGTTTGAAAGTGACCTGTATCTAGGCCTCAGTTGTTACAGGAACGTGTGATAGTTTTGACTGGGGGATGTGGGAGGAAGGAGTATGTGGTGGAATGTTAGCAGAGGATAGTGTTTAGACCGATTTGGAGTAATGGCACTGAATGTGTATGCTATTTTTGCTTCCCATTGGCAGTCCAGTGTGCAATGTCATTCACCTTGAGCGTATTTTAGGAAAATATCTAACTAATGTTAAGTTATTGCCTTCCATAAATTGGTTAGCTATCTTAGTGATTGCAGAAGTGGACTAAAAATACTATTTGAGCTGGTAGCTGGGATCGTTATGAATACAGTTTACTCCAACTTTTTGTTTTAATATATTTAAGGAAAGTTATTCTTGTCCCCTAAGTTTTGGTATTCAATATAAATTGCTGTTCATGTAATTGAATGTACCTAATTAATCCTGCCCCTCAGTGTGCCACTGTGCTAATGATATTGCAGTGCCTCTCCGGAGTGATTATGACATGATCAGTTAACCTAAGGTGCTTCCGTTATCATTGTGGACATAGGAATTTATAATGCAAAAGAAAGACAAAAATATGAGAAAAAATAAAATTTTGAATATAAAGTAGGAGTGGTTATTAACTCCTGTTGAAATGATTGCCCTGTGTTTCTACAGCTTCCCCCATTATGTCTCTATGCCTTGGTGTCATACTTTAATTTTCTACTTCTCCTGTGAATCATCTTGAGACATTTGATTATGTTGAAGTTGCTACATAAATATAGGGTGTTGCATGGCAGTGCTAATTATGTTTAATTATGGGCAGACAGATTGTATCTTTGGTCTTCGAATCTTGGAAGTTTCAGTAATGGAAGAAGCCATTTGGTCAAGTGTGCTTTAGTACAGACTTGTGACCAAACCCAGTCTTCAACATTGTGTCTGCGTGGAGTTGAAACTACATCTGTGAAGTATACTTGACTTCAGATTCTAAGATTAATGCAGAAACAGAAGTTGTATTGTTTTTGAAAGGAAAACATCTAATTTTTTAGATTTATTAGGAAATATTAAATGTAAATTTAAAAGTGGATAATGCCTGTGTGAGTGATTTGGTACTCGGCACTTTTTAGATGCATAAGAATAATTAAAAATGACCACGGTAAGTTATTTTTGTTTCCAACTTGGGATTTCTTCCTAAATATGCTGTCTCAAATACTGAAAATCCACTATTTTTATACTTAGCTTTGCATATCTACTGCCTTGGTGATGTCAGGATGTATGTTGTCTGTGTTGCATGCTGTGATGACATCAACATCTTTCGTTGTGGATGGGTACCAATTTCTGAATCCTCAAAGTCAGTCTGTTTGCTCTCATTGCCCATCCATATCTATAGCATCACAATCATAAGTTCTGTGTCTGATCTAATTTGCCATTGCAGAATAGGGTAGGTACTGAATGCCGTGCAGTTCCTTTTCTTTTAACCCGTGGGATCAATTTACAAAGTTGCTATTATCCAGCAGTTCTGAACATCACAGTTAAAAGCAACAATTTCAATTCAAGTTAGAAATATAATCATTACAATTTTGATCTCTCTACCATCCTTGTTCCTTTCGTCACTTGAACTTGTATGCAAAAAGCTGTGTGTTTGTTTTAATTATTTTTTAAAAACTAATGTTCCTTCTCTTAGTAGGCACTACCTGCTGCTGTATAGCCAGTAGCGCTCTCACTTCATTTTAGCTTTGCATGGTATCACTGTGTACTTGAACTTTGTTTTGAGGAGATTATGTCAACAATATTTAAGTGTATAAATTGAAAAGAAAATCTGAGGAAGGGTCACCGGACCGGAAATGTTATGTTTTCTCCTTCACAGATGCTGCCAGACCTGCTGAGCGTTTCCAGTAACTTTATTTTTCCAGATTTACAGCATCCACAGTTCTTTTGGTTCTAATTATAAATTAAAAACGTTTGTTTTAATACTTAGAAGTTATCTCAATTGTTAGAGATAATGCTATCGTAAGCTGTATCTGTGTCTTTCCTAACCTCTCTTCCCTTTGTTTTGATTTACTTTCTGTCCTGTCCACCCCTCTTACCTTGTTCATGTATTCATGCTGTACCAGGTCAGCCATACACTTTTACCTAGTATTTTCCCCCCCCATTTCCCTTCCCCATCCCCAGTTGAAGTATTCAAGAAATACGCTTTATTTAGTTTAGTGTTGTCCTGATTTTCAACTTTTTGATTATTTTCTTGAGTTTTAAGTATTATTACTTTCTTCCTGTAACTTTATAATGGTTTAGATACCAAATCAAATAAATGTGAACTATCCAAAGTGACTTAATTTGATTGTCTGTTCACACGCACAAATATCTTAATTTATGTTCATGTTATTGAACTTACAACATTAAAAACTATAGCACAAGACTAGAAGAAACCCACCAACACACAATGTCCTCACCAGAATAAAATTCACAAAAAGAGAACAATAACAGACTACCCTGCCTAGACATAATGGTAGAATGTAAGAATAACAGGGAACTCCAGACTAGTGTGTACAGAAAGACATACAGACCAGATACTTAATTACACCAGCAACCACCCCAACACCCTTAAATGGAGGTGCATCAGGACATTATTCAAATAAGTCACAACACACTGCAGCAACCCGGAATTGCACGAAGCAGAATAGGAGTACTTATATGGAGTTTTGAATGGGATTGATACCCAAAATGCACAATCTGCCGTTACCTCTGTGACCGACCACAACAAGAAGACACAACACAGCCGAGCATACACTCTACCGTACATAAGAGACATATCACAAGACTATTCAGACCCCGAGGTATCAGAGTAGCCTATAATCCAACAACCACCCTGCAACTGACGAAAGTAAAGGATCCCGTACCCATAACCAGTAAAACTAATGTAATATAGAAAAACCATACAAGGACTGAGAAATATCACATAGGCCAAACTAGAAGAAAACTGACAATAAGGATATATGAACACCAACTAGCCACCAAGAGACATGACCAATTCTCACAGGTCTCAATACACACGGACACTAATTCAACTGGAACAACACATCCATAATAGCACAAGCCAAACAGAGACAGGCCAGGGAATTCCTGGAGGCCTGGCATTCCAACTGGGACTCCATCAACAAACACATTGAACTGGACCCAATATACAAACCACTGAAAAACAGAACCGGAAGCGATGCCAACCACCCCAGAAAACCAAGGCACATAAATAACAAGCAGGACAGAATACCAACATTTCACCGGAAGCGCACTGATGATGTTACCTAGCAGGGTGATGAGTCGTCTGCGATCAAACACACTGGTTCGGCGAACAAGTCTGCAACCTCAAAACTATAGTGTTAATCCTTATCCTGTGACTCCAAGGCCAGCTCACTGCAATTCTGATGTTCTGTGCCATAACGCAATCATTACTTAATGGTCATGGGATGAGATGTTCGACAAACGGCTGTGGATTAAACTGCTGTATCTCAGTTTATATGATGATCGACAGAAACTGTAATCTTTAGTAAAGCCAGGTTAATGCTTAAAATAGTTCATTTCAAAGAGTTTGTTTTACCACTCATATTCATATAAAATTAGAGTTTGTAAGACCAGTCTTTCACCCAAATGGTCTGGATGAATTTCACATGACTAATATTTTGAGGGGTTGAAATCCACCATCTCTCCAGTTGTCTTGATGCCGAAATGTTTCTGGCAGTATATCAGCTCATCAGAGTTGCCAGGTTGGAAATTCTCTGTTAAGTCTACAGCAAAGCTAGCACAAGATGAGCCAAATGTATTTTTTAATAATTCTGTACAAATATGAGGAACTGAGCAGCTGCTTTTAAATGAGATTTGCACTAGTTTAAATTCTATTTCGGTGGCAAACGAGTCAAAGGTAGAAAACGTTTGGATTTTTTTGTCAAAGGTCAGGGGTCTATGTTTGGTCAAAAATCATCAGTTGAAGTTTACATGAGATTGACTGTGACTTGTGTGTGTACTAGATGTGAACTGTTTACTTCAATAGACTACAACTGTTTAGAATCTTTGTAGATATGACCTGTATTGTGAAAAGTGGAACTGTAATTGACTTTTGTATTAATGCAATCGTTATTGAAAAATAATGTTCAGTACTGTATGAACAGCCCTAATCCTTTTCCAATGGCCTTGGTTGCGTGGTCCCACTGCATTTTCCTCTCCAAAGGGAGAGAGTCCTAGACACAAAGGTAACATAGGTTCTTTACATTGTTGATGGAATAATTTAGTTAGGCCCCTCAAAATAAATTGGCCTTGCTTAATATTTACCCTTAATTACTGAGAGTTCCATGCTTCTTTGTTTTGTTTTTTTGTCATTTTGTATTATTTGCATCAGTGATGATGTGACAAATAAAAAATATTCAGTGGCTTTATCAAATTAGTAAATAAACTTCCAAAATAGAGAATGGTCCCTTTTGAATCTATGCTTCACAAGTGATGGAAGTGATGAGCAACTTCTGTATATCTGATGAATTGCCTCTTTTGTGCCAGAACTAAAATAAATCCAACTCTATTTCTAGTGGGGAAAATACAGTTGAATTAATGGACACTTTGATAGGCTGCCTCCCTAGTTAAACTTTACATGAGATTGGAAGAACTGAGGGCAGAAAGACTTGGTAACTGGTTGTGTCACAGTCTTTTCCATTGAACTCAGATGGTGTCCTGCTCTTTGAGGTCCACCTTAAATGTACTTCAAGTCTTAATAGTACGCTTTAAATATTGGGAAAAATGAGCTTAAAGCTTAGCCTTTTTAATTGAATTGGTTTTTGTTGTTCTACTTTTAAGTGTTCCTGGAGCTGCACTGATAATTCTGCGCAGAACTTGACACTTACCTCCTCCTCCTCTGGTTTCAGTTAGATTTCTATGAATATGACTCCAAGACACAGTGTAAAATGTGTCATACTAAAAGTCAGATTTTGGTTTTCGTTTGAAAATGTTATGCCATTTGCCTATGAATTGCTGTAACCATGGTATATAGAACATTGGTAAAAGGCTGTGTTTTTACAGCTGATGTTTTGTATCGCCTTTTGAATACAATGCTGAAGTCATGTTTTTTGTGCATTTGTATCATTAAGGGTTGTTTTTGGAGCAAAATTGAAGTTACTTGAATGATTTTTGATCTTGCATTTGTTGCGTTGATTGTAAAATATTGCATTGTTGTACAAGCGGAATACCTTTTTCTAATCAAGTAGTATGTTACCTTTTGGTGAATTGAATAGCAAATGAGTAATTTGTTAGTATAGTAATTTCGATATCCTCTTTCCATTTCTGGCATTTAAAATCATGCATTTCTGCTGTGACCCATTCTTTCCTACTGCTCACTCTCTAGATCCTGCTTGAAACAATTGTGTATTCTATTCAATGTTCTATGCTTAAGATGAGTTTGTGAGTTTACTTCAGTTGCAGCTGAATTCAGCTGTCATTAACAGGTACATATTGCTTCTTGATAGGTTATACAATATAATTAATTGTGTTATCTTTTGGTTTACTGGAAGCCTGAAATGCTTTGCATGTATCATCCAGACTACTTTAGGTAGTTAATATTATACAACTGTTCTTATGAAGCCAAAGACGAACAATATCACTAAAGAATAGTTTAGCTCGTTTTTAAAATTGTCTCAACTTAGTATGTCCTTAAATGAGCATAGTTCCCAGCATTTGTTATTTAGAGGTAGCTTGAACATGCTTTGTGATAGATGCAGTGAAGTTTGAAGTTACATAGTCAAATTAAGTCAATGTAGAAAATCTTTTTTCTCCATTTGTCATCTGTTGCAAGACATACTGTAATGTGCATTACCAAGAAGATTTGAAATCTTATACTTTTAAGAGCACTTTTATTGATGTATCAAATTGGATACATTACAAAATGTTTCCAACTAGATGTGAAGTTTGGCTCCTTTCTTTAAGAAAGGATACAATAAAATTGATCAAAGCTATCTTTCCATTTGAAATCTGTGGCTATGTAAACGTGTGGACAGGCGTTGAGAGTTATGGATCAGGCTCCTGATTATATAAATTCCTGGATGTGTTTAAGACTATGATTAAGTTGTATTCAGAGTACTTAAATAGTACTCTGAATACAACTATCTAACCAAGGTCAATAATACAGAGAATGTTCAGAAGTGACAACAGTTGCCTTTGTGTATTTATTCTGTAATCTAAACCTTATCTCGAATTTTGAAAGTGTCGATTGCTATAACTATTGTAAGTTCTAATGTATAGGTACAACTAACATGGGAGTTGTTGCATCTGTGACCCATTTTAAGCAAACACATTATTGGTATAAATATTTAAAGTTGTGCAATTATTTTCATCTTTGCTCCAATTTAAACTATTTTTCAAATTTTCTATTCATGTTATTTCCTGGATCTCTGAAGTTCTTGTCCATTCAAAAATCCTTAAAATACCTTTCCTTTCTAGATTTAAACTGTTCTTAATCATACAACTTATGAACTCCAAGGGTTAAGAGTATGTAAGTTGACAAATTGTCATCAACAATTCCCTCTAGCTTGGATTAACTTTGATTTGGGAAAAGGGTTTCTGCAGGGTAGTCCTATGTAATTTGAATGGAAAGATTGGCCAGTTTCTTTTGTTTATGGAATCTGAGATCTTTTCTTGTTTATGTTTTCATAGTGTACGTTATTCTAGTAACTAGAAGGGACTTATTTGATACCCTGATATGGCAGTTAACATTCACTGCTTGCTGTTGTACTGTATCGAGGATTGGCACAATCGGGAGATGAAGGGCAAAAGAGAAAGAAAGCTAACCAATTTTTCATGTCGTCCAATTATTGTTATTCACAAAGTAATTTTGAAATGTAACTTCAATTATTTGTCAATGACAGTTATGCTTGCTGAAGAATTGCTTCAATGTTTTGGCTCAGTTGCTCAAATTTTGACACTGAAGTTATTTTTATACATGATTATATTTGCCATTGAAAGGGTGTTGATGCTTTTGCTGGACATTACCTGTTTTGATTGCATAATAATTTAAAATGGTGTTAGTTTAAAACAAAAACATTCAGTATGCGCAAATTCTATTTTGTTAAATAAGAAATGGGTTGTTTGTACCATACTAAATTAGTGATGATCAAAGTACTTAAAAACGAAGTATTTAACACAGTTGAATTCATGAACAAATATTGTAGAACTGCTTTGACATTAAGAAAGCTGAGGAGGGAGATAGCGCTATGGTTACTGATTTTAAAGGAATGATTAGCAAGCCCTTGATCCTCAACACCACTTCCTATGCATTTTATAATGCACGTGTTCAAAGGTTTTACAATCTTAAATGGACCAGATGGTTAAAATATTTAATGTAAGTAGTTATGTCTTCAACTATGCTTTATCATATGATAGTTTTCTTTGTTAAATACAGTGAATTGTACTCCTTTAGTACTTTAGATTTTCCTGTTTCCATGATCATAAAATTAGAATGCTCTTTAGTGCATTAGCAGAAAAATGACCTCCTTGCTGTAGTGATAAAGATGTTTTGGATTCATATAACAACAAAGCGCATGGAAATACTTAACACTAACTTTTTTTCAAAAGAGTGCAGTGTTGTTTCTGTGGATTATTGTTGTGATTGTTCTGATGTTTACAGCAAAGTTCAACACTACTTCAGGAACCATTATGCATTAATATATTAGCACTTTGCTCCTCTGCTTTATATATTGAACTGACTAAATATAATTGACTCTTATCTTTTACTGGATATTCTGCCTAGCGCATTGCCACAAGCTGCATTGAATAAATTTGTGAAGGCACATATTGTATCTGTAGTGCTTCCAATTTGGGGAAAGTCAGTTGAAGATGTGGCCTGTACAATAGTACTTCCTCATAATACCTTAGTCACCTCCGTTCTTCTTCCATTGGTCTCCTGCTAGTTTCTCACTTTCACCTCATTGATCAGCTCATCCAAAATCAATCCAGTTTCTATCCCATACCTAAACGGAGCTCAGTCTTCACCCTGTCTTGTTGACCTAACTTCAGTGTCTTCTCTCTCACCCTTACTGCCCCACATGCCTCAAACTTAAAATTATCTTTGTAAATCCATGCTTTTGAAACTTTTGCTCTGTGGCTCCATTTTGAGGCTTAAAAATTGTTGTGACTCAGTAAGAATGAGGAGTGTAGGGACTTAAGCGGATCGGGTGGGGTGCAATTGTTATAATATGGTTGGACTCAGTGAGGCTAATTACTATCTCAGGGCTCATGGTCTCAATTTTAGTGTGTCGCTCCACTTGGCATCCTGACCCCTACTTTGGATTACCCTGGTTTACATGGTTTTGTGGGTTCACTCCTTCGCTACGACTTTCAACTTATTCTTCTCCCTTTGTTTTTCTCCATCATTAACTATTTAAGCTATTTAAAAATGGAATTCCCACTGTTTTTGCCTTCCTTTGTCTTTTAAGATCCACAGCGAAAGTTTAACTATCAAGATAATGTAAATTGCAGGTTTCAAAAGATTTGAAAACACATTTGCAGTGCTTAGTTTCCTTGAATGACATTCGAAACCACCTTAGAAATAAATGTGATCTAGACTTCTTTTGAAGTGTTCATTAATTAGTTTACAGTGTAGTGCTAGGAAATGAACTGATCCTTCCAAACGTGTTCTTGTACTTATATACTATACCCTTCCCAAGAATCAGTAGATGCCAACATTGCTTTTCCTGTCTTCCACTTGTTTCAATTCTACTGGACCAATCAATGACTGGGACAGCACAATACTGTGTAATTTAGTAATTTTAGTACATGAATGGTCAATGTATATTACCATACCAGCTTTTATTGGAATAGTATTCCTAAATGATGTGGTTTTGAATAAATGTAATACTCTCTTTTTTGTCCCCTCTGTAACATGCAAGTATATTGATAATATAACTTAGTTTTTTTTATTCCATTGTAAAATATTTATTTCAAGCACCATATAAATTTGCCTTTTTGGTTCATAAAAAAAAACCTGAAAATTAAAGTTGCATTTGACAGCCATGAGATGTGAATGGCCAGAATTTAACATATGAGTGATGATAAAATAACCTGTAACAACATTACAAATGAGACCGCACGCTTTCTTATTGAGAACAGGACTCTCAAACAACATGCCCTGAAACTTCTTGCAAGGTTGTTCTCGTAAATAATGAATACGTCCTTCATCTATATGTGTCTGAAACGCGCATTCTAATTTTCACCTCACTGTCGTCTTTGCAAGCTTGGAAGCTAATTTTTATTTGGTTTGAAACTAGCTGGGTTCCAGTGGACTTGCTGCTTAATGAGATTTTTGGTGTGATGGTAGATAATGTTAGCTGTGTACATAATGCAAGTAACGGTCGTGATTTGTAAACTGTACACAGTTTTCCCTCTGCTGGCAACTTAAAATTCTTTATTGGAAATTTCTTCTTTTTGTAAGAATGCTTATTGAGAAAAAGAAGTTTGGAAAAATGAAAAAACCTTAATTGTGCCGATGTTTTAATTTTGGGTCTACCACCACTCCCTTCCATGGTTTCTGTATTTATAAAATACACTATATTCTGAATTAAGTGCATTTAAATATGGGCTTGAATTTTTATTTTAACGTATGACTTGAATTGGTGCAAGACTAATAGAGTAGGAGAATGCATTTTGCTGTAATTTTTCCGTGGCTGATATAAATCTTTGATTCAAATTTATTATTGTCACGTGTACAGAGGTACAATGAAAAATATTGTTTTTGCATGTTAACCAGACACACCTTACTTAAGTGCATCAGGGTAATCCTTTCCTTGTTACTAGGGTTTCTTGGCTATTTTGCAATGATAGTGTAAAGCAAGTACATATGAAGTTGAATACAGTTGAATTAATGGTCTATGAAAAAAAATTATGTTGTATAGCAAAACAGGATCTTACAGTACTAAAGAAAGAGCACTATTTCTGTGCTGACTTTGTGAGTGATCTAATGGTTATGTTCATTGCTCTTTTGTTTGTCCATAGCCATGTAAATATTTCAGTTTCCAGTTATACTTAATCCATGTTTGGAAAATTGCGATGGAATTTGCATCTGCCATTTTTTAACTGTGTGTATTCCAGATCAGAACTGTCTGTTTGTAAGAAGAATTCCCCATTTTTCCCTTGATGTTTTGTAATGATAACTTAAATGTACATCACCTGCTTACTGACGCATATGCCAACAACCAATTTCACACATATATGCTCTTCTTGCCCCACTTCCCCTCTCCTTTGCCCCCACTCTTCCCCCTCCTCCTCGTGCTCTTTCTACTTTTGTATTCTCGGATGATCCTGGTATAGTCAGCATATTTCACAAATGAGAGGAGGGCCACTAGTGCTTTGTGAGCCATCTAGATCTTTTGGTGCATAACTGAGCTGGCAAAAATATGAGATGGTTGTGAATATAGGTTGATGTGTTCACATGGCAGGGAAGCAGTTGAGGTTAAGGGAGAATAGGAAAGCAGAGAACTCTGGAGAGAGGTGGAATGAGATGAAGGTTCATATCGTCTAAGATGAGGAATTGCTTGGTGCAGATACTGATGGAGTAAATAGTAGAATGATCACGTCAAGGAAATTAAAATGGTAGTTAGGTGGACAGTAATAAACCTATATATAACCTCAGAAAATGTTTTGTCAAAAATGTTTTGTGAAAAATGTTCTGTGTCTTAGGTGAATTTAATTTTGTAATTTATAATACTTTCAACAAAGATGGATGGATGTTTATGGTTCCTGATTAAGCAGCAGCTTTTCAATCGAAATGTCTATGGAGCTCTGGCATTAACACACACAGTACTATTTGGCCAGCCCCATTTTTTCCAAAGTTAAATTTTAACTTCTTAAAAATTTTATGACATTTATTGCCTTGCATTTAAATTATGTTTCAAAATTTTGTTCTATTTGATTTCTGCCATTGCATACCTGTGTCTTATGTAATTGGAGTAGAAATTATAGTAGAAGGTTTGAAATGTTGAATGTCATGCTATCTAACTAATGAATTACATTTGGAATGCAGATTTTTTTAAAAAATCCAATGCATATCAATTATGTGTGAGTGGTTGTTGATTTTTATTTAAATTTCCCTCTTTGCAGGGCTCCTGAAATTATTCTTGGGTTACGATTCTGTGAAGCAATTGATATGTGGTCACTAGGATGTGTTATTGCAGAGATGTTTCTGGGATGGCCATTGTATCCAGGTGCATCAGAGTATGATCAGGTAGGAAAAACCTCAATTTGTAAAACAGACATTTTTAATATTTGTGTATAAGTATTGCTGAAATATTGCCATACATGAAAATGCTTTGTTTTGTGCTAAATGACATAATGTCTTAATGGATATACTGACTATCTGATTTAGAATTCATTTAGATTTTGGGATTTTTCCTGATTTGTGTTAAGGTGTGTGGTGGTGAAGTGCAAGGCTGTTGGCATCAGGTTTGCATGTTTTTAAGCTAACACATTAGCTGCTTCTTTACTTGGTTCATTTATTCACTTGTGGGACGTGGGTGTCACTGAATTGCCAGTAATTATTGCCTGTCCCCAGCAGCCCTTGAGAAGATGATGGTGAGCTGTTTTCTTGAACCACCACAGTCTGCATGCAGTAGGTTGACCCACAATGCTCTTAGGCAGGGAATTCCAGGATTATGTCTTAACAACAGTGAAGGAACAGTGATATATTTCCAAGTCAGAGTAGTGAATGGCTTGGAGGGGAAATTGTGGGTAGTGGTGTTTTATATTCCTGCTGCCATTATCCTCCTAGATGGAAGTGGTTGTGGGTTTGGAAGGAGTTGTGGAAGGATCTTTGGTGAATTTCTGCAGTGCATCTTTTAGATAGTACACACTGCTGCTACTGAGCGTCAGTGGTGGAGAGAAGTGGCTGCTTGTGGATGTGGTACCGATCAAGTGGGCTGCTTCGTGCTGGAGCATCTCAAGAAGCTTGAATGTTGGGAGCTGAACCCATCCAGGCAACTGGGGGAGTATTCCATCACACTCCTGACTTGTGCCTTGTAGCTGGTGGACAGGCTTTGAGGAGTCAGGAGGTGAGTTACTTGCCGCAGTATTCTTAGCTTCTGACCTGCTCCTGCAGCCACTGTGTTTATGTGGTGAGTCCACTTGAGTTTCTGGTCAATGGTAACCCCCAGGATATTGATAATTGGAGACTGGTGATAGTAACACCATTGAATATCAAGGTACAGTAGTTAGATAGTTTCTTATTGGAGATGGCCATTGCCTGACATTTCTGTGGCACGCATGTTGTTTGTCACTTGTCAGCCCAAGCCTGGACATTGTCCAGATCTTGTTGCATTTGAACATGGATTGCTTCAGTATCTTAGGATTCACAAATAGTGCTGAACATTGTCCAGTCATTGGCAAGCATTCCCACTTCTGATGTTATGATGCATAGGAAGATCATTGATGAAGCAGCTGAAGATGGTTGGCCCTCGGAACTACCCTGAGAAGCTCCTGCAGAGATGTCCTGCAGCTGCGATGACTGGCTTCTAACAATTACAACCATCTCCCTATATGCAAAGATATAGCTCCAATCAGCAGAGAGTTTGTACGCTGATATCCATTGATTCCAGTTTTGCTACCGCTCCTTGATGTCTCACGCAGCTGAATGTGACCATGATGTCAAGGGCTGTTCTTCTTATTTCAACTAGTTTTTTATAAAATATGCCCAGTTTTCCCAGTTCTTGTGGAGACAATGATGTTTATGAGCCGTTGGCAGACTTAACTGACTCTGCCCTACACAAAGTAGAAAAAGAGATAAATCTATTTAATTGTTAAAGAATATCTCAAAGTTGGCACCTGAGTGTCCTCTGTAGGATGCCTAGTCCAAAGCTGGGTTGATATTGCAGTTTCCAATGGCTGGTCAACAAAAAAAAAATTAACACTGAAAAAATAAAAGTTATAGTCTTCACCTCCTGCCAGAGATTCATTTCCTTGCCACCACTTCCATGTGTGCCCTCCAGCCACTATCTCTGGCTGACTGCACAACCTCAAATGTGACTCTTCATTTACGCTCTGACCTCTCAAACTCTCCATTACAAAAACCACCAATGATAACTTTATAACATTGCTGTCTCTACCTTGCTGCCTTAGTTTATATGCTGCTGAAACCTCCTTCATGCTTTTGATGCCTCTAAATGTGACTATTTCTGCCATCCCAACTTTTCATCAACTTAAACTCACCCAAATCCCTGCATGTCAGAATATGTATTTGCCTATCACTCCTGTGCTCATTGCCTTCACTGTCTTTCCAATTCACAGAAATCTTGATTTTTAAAAATATTTATTCTTGTTGTACAAATCTCCTGTCTTTCTCTTTCCCTTTTTTTGAGCGTGTATAAGCAACAGGAAACCGGAGAAAGCTCAAGGAATGAGAAAGAGAAAAAAACTGAGAGCAGGGAAAGACTGGTATTTTGGGGATGAGCAGTGATAGGGTTGTGGTGTGGAGCAATTGTGGGTGGTGGTCATGTATAGTGAGAGGTGGATAAGGGACGGCAGAAGAAACTGGCAACAAATGACAAGATCGAATTTGCCTCAGAAAGCAGACAGGAGTTGCAAGTGAATAATTTTCCTTCCAACTGAGATAGGTAAGAAGTGACATGCTGTTACTTAGAATCATCAGCAAGGATGCTATTTCTGCATCAATTGCAAGAGTTGTGTGAAGGTTGGCTGAGGGTTTTTATATTTTGAACTTGGCTTCAATGGGAAAGATGGTAACATTGAGTTTCTGCCTAGGACTGAGTTGGAAATTGTTTGGTACACTGCCTGGTTTCAGCTTTGTGAATTCACCTTTTTCTGCTGCCCAATTATGTGCTGGGGAATTCTGCAGTCTCTTGAGCGATTAGTTTAGAACTTAACGAGCTTTACTTCAAAACTGTCATGTTCTGCATTCAGGGAAGTTATCTTTGTTGGCTGTTTAGCTGCAGGTGTCTTTTAGCTCTTTAAATAAAAACAAAATGCTGGAGGTTTCTGGTTTGGTTGAAGAGTTGGATTCAACTCAACACATTAATTCCATTTCTTTCTTCATAGATGCTGTGAGACCTGAAATTTTCCAGCACACTTGTTTTTATTTTAGATTTCCAGCATCTACATTGCTCTACTTTTTAGTTCTTGTTCGCTTTCTGTTTTGAAGTCCAGCATTTTCATGTTTTTAAGGTAATTGGTCTCATACACATTTTACGTGCATTTCATTTTCTTTTAAAGTATCCAAAAATTAGTTGATAGTGTTTCCTTTAGCTGCTACTTTGTCATGTGTATCACCTTCAAGTGAAAAAAAGCATGTTCTTTAACCAGCGTTGGTGTGTAACTGTTGCTGCTGTACTTTTTCATGAACACCAAGAACTTGTTTGTCTGTTATCTGTGTTTGATTTTATAGATGATCTACTATGATACTACCATGATAGTTGCTATTTCAGCATTTGATGTGGTATTGAAAAGGACTGTAATTATTCAACCATGCTTACCCCATCTCTGAAACACTGAGTGGAAAATGTATCATTGGTTTACAGGTTTGTGCTTGGGAGCATTTATTTCCAAACAGGAGAATGCTCAGAAGGGCAAGAATTCTACTTTGATATTTAAAGTTTCTGATCAAAGAACTTGGTGGTGTTAGTGCATACAATAATGCAAACACTGAACAAGACTGAACCTGCACATCAAAATGGTTTCCCATATCCTTGAACTTTCTTATTGTTATAACTCGGTGACTGACCGAGGCATATGAGAGCATATGTCCTACATGAAACATTTGTAAGACAGAGGTCCCCTGCTCAAACTGCCCCATCATACCACACTGCGTAGACTACTTTCCATATCTTGGGAGTCTACTGTCGACTAGGGCAGACATTAGAAAGGTTCATTGTTACCTTCAGTGTGCCAGTTCACCCAGTAGCAAGCTCATGACATACAGAGCAGTGCACCACTTGTGTGTCTGAGAACTGAACTATATATAGCAGACACCTCAAAATCCTGGAGACTTGCTAAGAGTGCTGCCTGTGCAGCAAGATTCTGCAAATCCATTGGTGGGATAGGTGCACCAATATCAAGTATTCTTGCTTAGGCCAACATCAAAACATTAACCATGCTCGATCAGCTCCACTAGTTTGTCAGCATTGTCTGAATGCCTGACATGAGACTCGTGAAATGAAATTTTACTCAAGAGCTTCGACTTGGCAAATGAACCTCAGAAGGGCAGAGGAAATGCTTCAAGGATATCCTTGAAGTGCAACATTTCCATCGACACCTGGGAATCCCTGACCCAAGATTACCTGAAGGAAAGCAGCTGTGAAAGTTCTGTATAACTTGTGTCTCATTGCCAACAACCAGCAGAAGTCAAGACTCAACCAAGAACAGAGTGCAGTCCAGGTATCTCATAATCTGCCCCACCTGTGACACTGTTAATTGTATATTGGACTGTTCAGTCGCCTGAGAACTCATTTTTAGCTTGAAAGACCGCAAGGCATTGCCTAAGATGATATAGGTCCTTAGTAAATGCTCTGCATTTATCTACCGCAGTTTCTTTCGTGGAGAAATATATGGGTAGTTCACTTGTGTTAAAAGCCAGTGTACTCATTTACATTTAATTAGGCAATTTAATTAGGCAACATTTATAAGTTGGCGATTGTTTTTAGTTTTGGTCAGATTACGGGATGAATTATTTGCTCAGATAACAAACCAGTTATTTTAAATGGGATTGTGCCTCCAAACTCAGACAGCAAGAAATAAATGTTAAATGACAGTGTTTTCTCTCGTTAGCAAATATTCAGACCATTTGTAGCATTACTATTTCTACTCCAGTTGAAATCTGACTTGATACATTGTGTTGAAAATAGGATCCTCTATTCTCTTATCTTGAACATTGTCAGAGTTAGAAGTAGTATATTTTGTTTTTTAATGCTCCTTTGTTTAATAACATAAAATATCGTTTCTTCCATATTGATGCTTAATTGACACAACTATTCTTGAGCTTAAAATTGAAGACCACCTCATTCATAGTAACTGACCTTTTGGTGAACCCGCTGGAAGTCTAGTGGTTAAATTTTTGTTCTTGCTTTTACACAGCTTTTTCAGTGACTTCAATCCATAATATTTAGAAGATATCACTCTGAAGTTTAATGATGTGCTACTGTGACCTCTAGGCTGATTGAGTTTATTGCTTGGGTCCAGAGTTTTTCTTACAAATTAAAAGTACAAACATGAAGTACTAAAGTGTAATTTTGATCTAGAATCTACACACGCAGATCACTTTTGCCACATAGATATCTCTGCCTCTGAAATGAATTGCACTTGAAACGAGAGCCCAAAAATGAGATAAATGTTTATTGTGATTAGCACTGTCATTCATGGGGATGTTTTGCATCAGTAAATTGGTGTGGATATTGCAACAGACTTGTTTTTTGTCTCAGTTGATCAGCAGAAGACTGGTGTGTGCATGAAGCAACAAATGATGCTATTATTTGCATTAGCCTTTCTGCTGAGAAATTGATAACTAGCAGCCTACTGTAAGGTGCAGCAGTTAATGTTGATAGTCAATATTTGTATATAATCAGTTGCAAATTGCTATACAGTTAATTGAGACAAATTTAAATAATGAAGGCAAAATATTGAATCATCCATCATTACTATGTCACGCTCCAATCACCCCATTAAATCTATTTCTGCCACACGCCATTCCAACTAAAACAGACGATTGATTAGTATTTTTCATGGTTGTCGTTGACTTTGTTCAACTAAATCCTCACCTTTTAACTATAATGCTTTTGTAAAAAGAAGACCTTTAGTCCCCGTCTTTCAGCATTTTGTTTATTTTCTCAAGTCCAAGGGTGCAAACTTGAATGAAATTGACGCGCATCTATTCCTATAGACCAAGAAAGATGTGGCTGAACCACACCACACTGCAGGATTGCAGGATCACTTTTTGAGGGTAGAGATAATAATGAGGTTCTTTTCTCCACAAACAACTGTCTCTATAAGCTCTTTTCCCCTGTCCTTTTCATGTTTCCTTTTAAAAACATATGCCTCTCCTCTTCCAAATAGCCAGGGTGGTGAAGGACAGAGTTAGTGCAAATCTTTACAGAGGTACAAGCAAATTTGCACCTCCAAGCTCAAAGCAGCACAAGTGAATCCCCAATTAAGATTACCACCTGAGTACAATTTTAAAGTTACCTTTAACAGTTGACTTTTGTTACAGTGACCTTCTGTTAATTAGTCACATTGATTTTCAAATTAATTGTTTCAGAAGAGTAGGACAAACTCATGGGTTCATTTCTACAAAGTTAGACCCATCTGCTTCCTCCTCTCCTACTTGGTCAAACTTTCCTACTTATATCTGACTTGATCAGCATTTGTTGCCCTTCCACATTTGACCATGAGAAGGTGGTGGTGAGCTGCCTACTTGAATGGCTGCAATACATGTAATGTGGATACACCTTCAGTGCAGTTACAAAAGAAGTTCCAATTTTTTGACTCCGTAACCGTGAAAGAATAGTGATAGTATCTTTGTATAAAGGATAGTGTGTGCCTTGTTAAGGACCTTTTCAGGATGTGATGTTTCATGTGTGTTTTACCCCAATCCCTGTAGATGGTAGAGTTTGCAGGTTTGGAAGATGCTGTCAAAGGAGCCTTGGTGCAGTACAGCTTGTAGATGGTGCACACTGCTACAACTGTGAATCGGTGTTGGAGAGAATGAATGTTGAAACTGGTGACTGAG
This sequence comes from Rhincodon typus, assembly GCF_021869965.1. NCBI lineage: Eukaryota > Metazoa > Chordata > Chondrichthyes > Orectolobiformes > Rhincodontidae > Rhincodon > Rhincodon typus. The sequence goes on along the minus strand of NC_063356.1, from coordinate 36,332,907 downwards.
GTGATGATTAAGTTGAGCAGCTTGGTTCTGGATGGTATCAAGCTTTTGATTGCTTTTAGAGCTGCACAGGTCCAATTAAGTGGAGAGTTTTCCTGCACTCCTGAACTTGTGCCTTGTAGATTGCAGGCAGGCTTTAGGGAGTCAGGATGTGACTTAAGCACCACAGAATTCTCAGTCTCTAACTTGCTCTTGTAGTCATAATATTGATATAGCTGGTCCAGTTCAGTTTCTGGCCAGTGGTAAGCCCCAGGATGTTCATGGTTTAGGATTCAGTGATAGTAATGCTGTTGAATGTTAAGGGGTGATGATTAAATTCATTCTTGTTGATGTTTATTGCTCAGCGCTTGTATGTCATGGATGTAACTTGCCACTTAGCTGCACAATGCTCATTATTGTTTAGGCCTTTGTGGATATGGACGCAAACTGCTTCTGTATTTGAAGAGTCCTGAGTGATGCTTATCATCAATTGCAGTTGTCAACAAAAGTTCCCACTTCTGACTTTGATGCAGAAAATGTCAGTGATGAAGCAGCTGAAGATGGGCTGAGAATGCTATCCTGAATATCTCCTGAAGAATATCCTAGGTCTGCCTCAAACAGCTACAGCCATATTCCTTAGTGTTAGGTCTGACTCCAACCAGTGAACATTCCCCCTCAATTCTTATTGACTTCAGTTTTGCCAGGTCTCCTTGATCAAGCGCTACTTTGATGTCAAGGGCAGCCACCCTCGCTTGAGTTCAGCTCCTTTGCCTGTACTAGGACCTAAGGCTGTAATGAGTTCAGGGAGTGAGTGGACCTGGCAGAACCCAAGCTGAGTGTTTGTGAGTAGGTTATTATTGTGTAAATACCCCTTATTACAGCTGTCACTAATCCCTTCCGTCACTTTGCTGTTGATGGAAAGTAGACGAATAAGGCATAATTTTCCCTAAATTAACACCACAAAGACTTCTTTAGCTTTCACAATAAAGTTTGCTGTTTCACCAGTGACCATATTCCCCCATCAATCCATATTTGAAGTTAAACTGTATTGTTGGTAACTGTAACATTCTGTTTGCACTGAGCTAAACTTTTGACTGCAAAGACAACTTTCTGTATTAGTGTCACCCGTGTCTGTTGTTTTCTCAAACTGAATGCTGCTGAAACACTTGTACCTTTACTACTTTTGATGTTTAAATGTACTTACAGTCAATATCCTCCCTAACTCCATAACATCTTCCAACCCTAAAATTATCTTCTGTCAAATATTGTTGGAACTGCACTCATCCAGGCAAGTGAAGTGTATTCCATCACATCCTTGACTTGTGCCATGCAGATGTTAGATGGAATTTGAGGAGTCATGTGCTGAGTTAGCTTTTGCAAAATGTTCAATCTCTGATTTATTCCGGTGACAATAGTTGTTATATGACAGGTGCAGTTACATTTTTTTGTCGGTAGTGACCCCTGGAATTTCAATAGAGAGATTCAAATATTATTTTTTTTAATTTAACTTATTTTTCTAATCAACCTAATCAACAATTATACATCCTTGGAGCAGGTGGGACTTAAACTCAGGCCTCCGTGTTCAGCGATAGGGATTCTACCTCTATGCTACAAGAGGCCCCAATAAACAAAATAGTAAATTTAAAGGATTGAATGTCAACATGGTTCACCTGACTCCCTCTTCTTGCAAATGGTCATTGCCTGGCATTCAGTGGTATGAATGTTAATTACCATTACCAACTCAAGTTTGAACGTTGTCCAAGTCTTTCCTGCCTGTGGGCAAAGACTGCTTCATTATCTGAGAAAATTCGAAGTGGGATTCCTCACTGTACAATCATCAGTAATCGTCCTACTTCAAACCTTCACAATGTTGAAAAGATCATTGAAGTAGCTGAAGATGTCTGTGTTGAGGGTGCTGTCCTCCTTCTGAGATGATTGATCTCCAATCATATCTGCCTTCCTTTGTTCTTCATATGATCCCAGCCATTGAAGTTTTCCCTCTGATCACTGCTTCATCCCAATTTTACAATGACTTCTTGTTGCCATGTGTCACAGCTGAGTTGTTTAAGGGCATTCAGTGTTACCTTAACAGTGGAATTTAACAATTTTATTTATGTTCAGATCAAAATTGCAACAAGGCCTGGAGCAGAATAATCCTGACAGAAACCATTGACCATAAATGAACAGATAATTGCTGACTAAATGCCTCTGAGGGTACAAAATTAGAGGTATACAGTTATATTACTGGTGATAGTCCAAAGCAGCTCAATAATGCCCAGTTTTGAGCTGCTAAATTTGTAGAATCTGTTCCATTCAATATGGTGATGGTGCCACAATACATGAATGAGGGTGTCCTCATAGTGAAGACTCATCTATACATTAATCTGGTGGTCACACCTACCAATACTGATATGGATGGATTAATATGTGACTGCTATGAACATAACATGGTGTTATGTTGTATAGCAATTGTCTGCATACTGAATTGAATTCATCAGTAACTTGGGGAGAGGTGTGTGTATTGGAGGGGTGAATTTCTGCATGACACAAGTTTTACTAAAGTCATCTACACAAGTTTTAAAATTGGCAAAAAGTTGCAATTATGGTTGTTTTTTTCTGTTTTTTTTCTCTCAGATACGCTACATTTCTCAAACACAAGGTTTGCCGGCTGAGTACTTGCTGAGTGCTGGAACAAAGACGACAAGGTTTTTTAACAGAGATCCAGATGGAGGATATCCATTGTGGAAGCTCAAGGTTATTTAGATTTTTAATTTTTAAAAAAAGCCAGTGGGATTGACAAAAGTCTTTAAATTAGCCTTTGAAAGTAGACTTGCATGTTTAAAAGCTGCAAGTTCAGTACCACCCTAGGGAGTATCACTTGTCTGCACTTGCAGCTAAGTTTTAAAAAGCAGTTTTTATCTTATTCCTTATCTGTAATAAAGTCTTGTGTGGTTATTTTTCTGTTTTCTTCAACTCATACCTACAATATATGATTGCATAGATTGTAGTTTGGAAATTGTGTTGTTAAGCACTGTTGTAATCTGCAAAGCTTGCTAGCTAACTAGATACATACTTGAACAAGTAGGGTCGTGTAGTCAATGTTGACATAACTGGCAAACTCCTTCACTTGACATTTAGATGTGAAAGACTTAAATTCAAACTCGGGTGTTCTGGTTGCAGAATTCCTAGCATTGCATCTGTTGAGTTCTCAATTTTTAAATTTCTGATGTATCGCTGCTATTGGTAAATGCTGATAACTAGTTATCTAATTGTCGTGTTTGTGAGCAAAGGTATGTCACTTAATAGAGTTTGTTCTCCTCTGAGTAATTCTGATCAGCTCTAAGGATAATCCAAACACACAACTTAGTGTTCAGATTCTTGTCTAGACTGCATTGTGAAGTAGCTGTTACCTGCAAAATTCAACTGTTGATCATTGTGATCTCAATACAACAAGGAAGAAGTCCCTTTTCAATCAATAATATACAGCTGCAGGCATTGGATGATACTGTCTGCTGTCTCCCAGGCCTTTAATGTTATTTCTGTGTTGCTACTAAAGAGAATGACAGAGAGAGAGAAAGCTTGGTTTACTAGCAATTGCAAGTGCCAAAATCATATTTTAATTATTTCAGATTGTATATTCTGAATATGGGTTAAGTTTAATCCTCTGCTTTTTTGTTTTACCTGTCTTGAAAGAAAATATTTTGTGGATAAGTAATAGACCTTTAACTAAATATATTAAATGTTAAAAGTCAGTTAATGGTGCTATTAATTCTGAGTTATAACAACATGTTACTATGAATGAAGGAATCCATTGACCAAGTATCAATATGACCATGATAGTCTTAAGAATTGAAGCTGAGAAGCACATTAAGGATATATTTAAATATATATAATTCTTTGCAGAATTCCTTCATAAAGCTATCAAAAGTAAAGTGCACTACATGATTAATTTACTGAGTAAGAATTCTCCAAACTTGGTACCAGAAGATGGTAGAGAGCAGTTTAATGTTTAGTTCTGTAGTGTTACCATGACCATCCTATGCATTTTAAAAGAGATTAATCATATTTGATTTTTTTTTTAAATCATAGCCATTGAGCTGCAGTGACTTTCATTCAATTTATTTAATCAAAAATGGAGCCAGTAAAATAATCTGGCCAGTAGCAAGTTGAAGTATTGGTTGAGGAAATAGTCTTCAGCACTTTGTCTAGGAAAACCTAATTTTTTTTGCTCTATTAGACACCAGAGGAACATGAGTTAGAGACTGGGATCAAATCGAAGGAAGCAAGAAAGTACATTTTCAACTGTTTGGATGATATGGCTCAGGTATGCATGGAGTTTGACTTGTTTAACTTCTGTCATAGCTCTGTTATTATCCATTTGTAAAGCAGGTTTGAGGCAACACCAGAAATTATCACTCTAGTATTCTTTCTGTTATGCTTATGAGTGACCTCATTCTCTCCTCAATGCAATGAACTTAAAAAATCAGTGACTTCACAAAGACGAAGGATCAAAGTCACATCTTCCTAAACTTTATTCCTTGATTCCCCATTGGATGAAAGAGCTCATTAATTTAAGTTAAAGCATACAGAGATGCAGAAATTCTGAGGGGATTCACTGAAGACCAAAATGACACAACCTGCACCTATCCAAGTCAGAAATCTCATGATCAGACTACTTAACATAACTCTGCTGGGTGTTACTGGTACACTGATCAGGTAGGAATCTTGCTGTGGTACCCTGCCCTATCAATAGTTAGCTATGACCCTCTCTTATTGCAAAATTTTCCTGTTCTGCTTAGGGCCTGTAACTAATCATTCTCCATTCAGTTGTACTGTCAAACTGGCCTTGAAATTCTGGAATTTCCCTTGTTTGTCTAAAGTACCTCCCATGTACCAACCAACCCACAGTACATGCCTTCAGCGATACTGAAAGTTGGATATTCGTAGATATTTCTGAAATTGTGCACCATTATGAATCGAAATGAGGAAAGTGCATTATATAGTCCCATCAGTGGAGATTACAAACCCCAACTCCTTTTAGTTTTTCAAATAAAAACAAAGAACTGTGGATGCTGTAAATCAGGAACTAAAACAGAAGTTGCTGGGAAAGCTCAGCGGGTCTGGCAGCATCTGTGAAGATAAACCAGAGTTAATGTTTTGGGTCCGGTGACTCTTCCTCGGAACTGGTCTGAGGTTTAATCTTCCTCATTTATTTTGATCACCTGAATTAAGCTTATTTGTTAATTCTGGTGACAGTGTTTCAATGGATTCTACTAAATTATGGAGCTTTTAAATGAAAGAATGAAACTAAATCCAATGTACTTCAAATGTTACTGCCTGAAGTGCTAGTAGTTAGCCTAATTTTTTCTATCACTAGTGAAATTAATCTATACCAATTTTGAAACACATACGTTGTTTTTTCCTGAAGTTTTAATGGGTCCTATGAATTTATTGAATTTATGGTTTTGATGATAAATATCAACAAGCAGAATAATAACACTATTGTTTGCCATTCTACTTCCAGTTAAAGAGTCTGAATCTTACTCCAGTGTTAGAAACTGCTGGACCACTGCTCATTCTGCTGTCCTCCTGATAGCATTGACTTAACGTTGGTATATTGTTCCATACTTAGTCCCCCAGCAAATGTCTGTACTGTGTGCGCAAGTCAAGCAAAATCATGTTGGAAAAATTCCTTTACAAGGAGTCTGAACTGGTCTGCAGCCAGTACTCCTGAATGGGGAATTTTACAGTACCCAAAGAGAAATTGAAAGAGGGAAAATTAGCTCGTAACTTCCTGGTCGTCTCTTTCCCTTCTCCCTTCACCTTTTTATCAGTGCCCAGTAGTATTAGGATCACTTATATTACCCTAATTGTATTGCAGCTAAAATTTGCTACAGGCCAGGATCCTCTGGTCTTTAAATATGGAGCACTCCATAGTTACAAATTTAATTGTTGGGAAGTTTGTTTTTTTTAAAGAATATTTCTGGAGTAAGAAAAAGTAAGAAATTAATATTAGTTCACTTATGGTCTTTGGCAATGCATACCTTTACTTACTGACTTCACATGTTACTAAGTGAATAGTGGGTAACAAGATTAGCTCTTTTGCAGTGCTGAGTACTTAATCCATAAGTGTATTTAGTGATAGAGGATTATTATTGAACATTCAACATCTGTTGATACAGATTCAATGTTACCAGTTCCTGGAGAAAAAAATTCTTCTGTGCCTTACTATGTAAGGTACTTTAACAATGAGAAGTACTCTAAACTCTCAAGAGTCATTGAAATTTGCCAAATGCGTATATTCTTCTCTTGAACATTTTGACATTTAGTATTCGTTGGTCGATACATGACAGTGCAGCGAAAGGGGCTAGCCAAACCCTTGCCATGTTTTTATCCTCAGAAAATCTAACAGCAACATGTAAACTGTGCGCTTGACACTTAAAATCAGGACAAAGATTGTGTACCATTTTCAGATTACCGCAGCCATTGTAACTTCTTAATGCTAAACTTATTTTATCAAGATGACTATCTTAAATCAGTTAATGACAAACCCATTATCACATTGTCTTTCTTTACTGATTGACAATGATGTTTGTAATGTTTTTCCACTTTTAGGTGAACATGCCAAATGATTTGGAGGGAACAGATATGTTGGCAGAGAAGGCAGACCGGAGGGAGTATATTGATCTGTTGAAGAAAATGTTGACTATAGATGCTGACAAGAGGGTTAATCCGTTAAAAACCTTAAACCATCCGTTTGTTACCATGACTCATCTACTTGACTTCCCTCATAGCAATCAGTAAGCTCTTTAAAATACATACATATTATATGTGAAATCAAGAACTTTGTATCTTGACTTTGGAATGTATAATGTTCCACCTGTAGAAAGTTGCCTGACTGTACCCCTGTCTCTGCTCATCTGTTGCAGGAAAGCTTGTCCTTGTTTTTGTTCCTTCTAGACTTGACTGTTCCCAATGTACCTCTTGCTGGCGCTCTCATCTTTCAACCTACATTAACTTGAGGGCATCCAAAACTTTGCTCCCTTACTGTAACTTGCACTGAGGTTCATTCATCAACCTTTGTGCTTGCTGATCTACATTGACCTACATTGACCCCTGATGACTCGTGGCTCGATTTTAAAATTCTCTTCCTTGTTTTCAAATCGTCGGTTGTCTTGGTCCTTGCTATCTCTATAACCACGTACAACCCTCTGAGATATGTGTTCCTCCAATTCTGGGCATTCACACACATCTAATTTTAAATGCCCAGCAATTGGTGGCACTGTCTTTGTCTGCAAAGGCCAACTACTTTGAAATCCACTCAACTACTTCAGATTCCTTTCTGTCAAACCTACCTGCCATTTTGTTTCAAAGATAATTCTTCAAATATATGTTTTTGGCTATACTTTTGGTCATCTGTCTTAATACCACTTGCTTTTGCTCAATGTCAAATTCTGTTTGATAATGCACCTTGGATGTTGACATGTTTTACTGTATTAAAGGTATCCTATAAATACAATTTATTGGTTCCTAGGTAAGGTCTTATTTCAAGCTACTTTTATGCCATGTCAATATTGCACTAACCTCCCAATAGTTCAAAATACTTCCATTAAACTAGGCATGCAGGTTGCTGTCCAAGTGTATTTCATTGATTGTCTGGAAAATCTACCTCATACTTTATGCAATGACAGATCAGATATACACCACACCAGTTTTTTAGCTGACAGAAGAAACCAAATAATGATACTTAATGATAGAATGGTAGAGTGCAGCCAGTACTTAACTGTAATTTGATAATTTCTTGTGTGTCTGTGCATGGCTTCCCAGGATCCATAAAGTTCTGCTGTTTCAAGATAAAGGAATATTTATGAAGCGCAATTATATGTGAACCTAATGTTTTTTTCTGGGAGGTTATGCATTGAATCGTTGTGCTTCTTTTAATCCTCACTTTGTAAAAGTGTTTACTGCAAATGTATGGCTGTGTACAGCAGTGAAATGAAGTAAGTGCACACCTTGTTTTTTTAATCCCATTTACAAAATGAATATATTGACATTTCTTGTAGTGTGAAGTCCTGCTTCCAGAATATGGAGATTTGCAAGCGGCGAGCCAACAACTATGAAACAATAAACCAGAATAAAAGCCCATTTATTGCACATGTTGCACCAAGCACAAGCACAAATTTGACAATGGCCTTCAATAACCAACTCAACACCATGCACAATCAGGTATGAGTCACACAAAGTCTGTTGTACTTAATGCCTTTTTAAGCGCTCTTTAACATAATATTGTACAAGTTTCCTTTATTTGCTCTCTGAATTATTGTAGAATTGAAAATCTGAGTCTAGAGGGTGATTTGATGTGAAAGGTAGCCAAAAGTTTCACATTGGTGTAGTAGGGACTGCTTAGCAAGTAGGGAATGTTTGCAAGGTGTAAGAGTGCCCAGTACTGACACTGCATATAGGGAATAAAGATTATTCTGAACGCCAACAATGAAGTTTAGACAGTTCAAGCACAATGTTCACAAAACACATTTCATTAAATTGTAAGTTGATGGTCACAGAATTTGCAGTGTAGATATACAGTCATTTCAGTCATATTCTGAAGTTGGATTTTCATCCATGTAGTTGCTTGGACGGTGAGGAGACAATTCTACATTAACTGAGCAGCTTTTTGATCCTTTCTACATGTCGTACTCATATTCTGATACAATTTTCAGTATGAGCTAAATTTGATAAGCCCTGGGACTGCTTTTGTGAGATTGAATATCAGTTTTTTCTTGAACCCTGTATTAATACTGATATGAAAGAGAATTCTTATTGTAGCCTGTTCATTAGAAGGTAATGATGTTTGCATTTTGTCACACATCTCACACTCCGGAAGTTGGTGAGGCAATGGCCTAGTGGTATTATCGCTGGACTGTTAATCCAGAAATCCAGATAATGTTCTGGGGACCTGGGTTCAAATCCCGCCATGGCAGATGGTGGAATTTGAATTCAATAAAATAACTGGAATTAGGAGTCTAATGATGACCATTGTCGATTGTCAGAAAAACCCATCTGGTTCACTAATGTCCTTTAGGGAAGGAAACTGCCATCCTTACCTGGTCTGGCCTACATGTGACTCCAGACCCTCAGCAATGTGGTTGACTCTTAACTGCCCCTTGGGCAGTTAGGGATGGGCAATAAATGCTGCCTAGCCAGCAACACCCTCATCCTGTGAATGAATAAAGAAAAAAAAAGCTATTTTAAAATATAGACAATGTAGTGTCCTTTTAAATTTCAGTATATTGAGTATTTTACATCAATATATGCAGATGAATTATTGGGAAAACCTAATGTTTTAACACCCTGATAGAAAGCAAGTGTATACTAAATTCCAACACCAGAAACTGGAGAAAGAAATTGAAGAGTATAAGTTGTAAGGGCTATAGAAATATTGCATGGGGGAAATTGGGAAAGTGTATTCTGGAAGGGATTATGACTAATCTAGATATATACACTCCATATAAGCAAGCAGTCTACAAGCCCCATATCCCCAAATTTTACAGATGAAACTGTAAGTTTAAGTGAGAGACCATAAGAAATTATAACCAGTTCTGTTATGATTAAGACGTAACAATGTAAAGGTAGAGTATGGAACAGAGAATGTAGCTGATGTGGAACCTTTTAATTAATATGATTTCCTTTCAAGGTTATGAACTAACATTCTTATTACATGGCCCACAAAGCAAAGTGGATCCCTTTCTTTAATACCTGGGTGTAAATACTGCCAGATAGTATCTGTGGGTAGAGGAACAGAGTTAACATTTAAGGTTAATGAACTTTCATTAGAACCTAAAAAAATTAGATATAACTGGCTTTAAGCTAATTCAGAGGTAGGGAGATGGGTGGGGTGGATGGGCGGACAACAAAAAGGATCGTTTCTTGTCAGTGGAAGATACAATATTGAATGTTATAGATGACACAGGATGAAGGGATATACCAATGAGACAGTAAAGAAACAAGGATTTGGTCTAAAGTGGTGTACATTCAACAGATCATCCACTGCTGTTTCCACCACTGCTACAATCATGCCAACACCAAGCAGAACTTCCTATCCCTTTTCAATGTTATGAAGTGACTGTTCGTCCTGCAGCAAAACCAGTCCACTTCTCTGTCAAGCCCTCCCCTTGCCATGCAAACAAAAAATTCTGCACCTGCCCTTTTTACCTTTCTTATTTCCAGTTTTCCAAACTGCCCTTTCCAAGTGAAACAGTAATTTACTTGTACTACTTAACATTTAGTACAATTATTGGTTTTTAATGTGATCTGCTTTATTCTGTGCAGGGGAGACCACACAAATTGGGTGACTTCTTTGTGGAATATCTTTTCAGTCTACTGATGTGACTCCCAACTTGTTGCTGCACTCCCATACTGACCTTTCTGTGCTCAACTTCTTACTCTGTTCTTTAAACTTTTGCTGAGCTCCAATGGAACAGTACCTCATCTTTCAATTAAGCACTTTACAACCTTCCTGACTTAACACTAATCAAGTTCTGTAATTGCAAGTCATAACCTCACCACATTTTTCTTGGATGTTTGTTAAGTAACCATCCGACTTGGATGGTTGTTTATCCTGTTTTTAAACTCCCCTAAACCCAACTTCTGTTTCTCAACCTGTCTCCTGCTTTGTGGTATCATCCTTTTTTGTCATTTAGTCTCTCCCTGAGTTCGATCTATCAAAGAGTTTTTTGTTTAATCTTTGCCCCTCCTTTTCTCTGCTCGTGTGGTTGCTTGTAACGTGTTGTCTCTTGAACCTTTTGAGATGAAAGGTCAGTGACTTCATTAAATTTTCATACCACTTACTGCCTGCCCTGCTGAATATCACTTGTATTTTCTGTGTTTATTTCAGGTTTCCACCATCTGCAGTATTTAGCTTTTGTAAATGTGAAATAATTTGACTTTCAATTCTATTGGATTTGTTAGACCATAAGATATAGAATCAGAATAGGGCCATTCAGTATATCGAATCTGCTCTATCATTCGATCATGCTTAATATGTTTTTCAACACCATTTTCTGGTCTTCTTCCTCTCAGGCTTTAGCCCCTTATTAATCAAAAACCTATCTGTCTCTGGTGTTACTCCTTTTATTGTGTGTAGAATTTTGTTAGCTTTGGCAGCTTTGTACTTGACAGGTTTTAACACTGAGTGTAAATTTTTTGCTGAAAATCAAATAGGGTTGGGAAAAGTGTAAATGGATGTAAACAGCCTTGTGAACAAAACTGAGATCCTTGTGAAGATATTTCTTCAGTACTGATATATCTAGCTTTGTTACTCTAACAGCATAGAAGTGAAAAGGTAATCCTTAAAAAGGGATATTGAGGTAATTGTTTTTGTAGAATATTCCTAGAGTTTTTGAAGAAAAGGTTGTGGTGTGCACTTTACCATAAATGCACTGAAGGGGTAATAGTTGAACTGGTTATAAATGTAATCCGTTTTTAACTGAACAATCTACTTGTATATGATTTTGTTATAAATCCTACGAAAATCTCTTACTTTATGTTACTACACATATATAGTTTGATTATTGAATTATGTAGAGAGTTATTATGTATTATGTAATTTCTTTAGGCCAACACCCTGGCACCTACCTCCACAGCTGCAACCCTTTCACTGTCCAGTGCTGATGTATCTCTGCTTAACTATCAACCTGCACTCTACCAGCCTACAGCAGCACCTGTGGCAGGCGTTGCACAAGCAAGTATGCCTCTGCAGGCTGGAACAACACAGCTGTGTGCACAGGCTGACCCCTTTCAACAAGCCCTCATTGTGTGTCCACCAGCATTTCAAGGTAAGCGTCTTCTGTGCCCCTCATCACTGCCTGATACAAATACCAAGATCCTTGTGCAATTCAAATACCCCTTTTGAAATCTGAATCCCTTCCAAAATCCCTTCAATGTGAACAGACTGCCATGCTCGAAAAGTAACATCAGCCTCATGATTTTGAGTGTGTGCTATGTTTAATGTTACATTTTCTTCTATTTTATGACAAGCCTTATGTTTAATTCAGTTTGGAAATTGTTCAGCCCTGTGATCAGTAGTGGATAGTATTCCTGTGGAGTGTTATTGGTTTTGCTTGTTGACTGGTTTTCAAACTGGATTACATGATGTAACATTGCAAAGATTTTGGATTTGGTTGGAAAATATTTTATTTTAACAATCAGCTATGACTTACATTTTTTGCCAGTTACTGGTATATTTATTTGTTTTTAAATAACTGGTGCTATTAGAGACCTAATCTTTTGTGGGCTATTCATGGAGGTGCTGTAGTTTGAGCTCCAGTGGAGTGTAAACATTCAGTAATGTTGCTATGTAGAAAATACATTAAAAAGGAGAGAGAAAAAATTGATAGGTGCTGAAAGCTGGAAAGAAACAGCAACTGCAGTTGAGTAATTGTAGTGAAATCTATAATTACAAAATAGGCTAATTTTGTATTTAGGAGTTGAAATTATTTAATGACCTAGAAACATTATAGTATGGGTGAGGCTTGGTGTTCTAGAGCAACATCTGAAACCCCATATTTAAATTCACTTTTTCTGTTACTATTTGGGCAGTTCAAGTAGCGAATTAAATATGAGCCTTTATTTAAACTGTCCAGCTAGGTAGGTTTTGAACAGGCCACAAGATGCAGGAGCAGAAATAGGCCATTCAGTCCCTAGAGTTTGCCCTGCGATTGAAAAAGATCATGACTGATTTGATAGTCCTCAACTCCATTTTTATGCCTCTTTCTCATAACCCTGGTCCTCTTACTGATTAAAATCTGTCTGTTTTGGCCTTGAACAGCTCAAGATTGGATCCATAATGCTTAAATTTCTAAATTTTTATAAATTTATTTGCAAATTCTTACAACTTCAGTGACTTGTCATTTTTTTTTCATTGTCTCACCATTCAAATGTAAGATCTGGTCTCTTCAGAAATCTCTCTCAATTGTCGCAACACCATTTTGAAGTTTCAATATTCAAATTTTGACCGGTTTGATAGTGTGATTTTGACGGTGTGTAATGATTGTCCACGGGGACTGAACTGACATATTGAATTTAGCTGAGGCCAGGGTTTGCTGTGTCCAGTGAAAGTCTATGAGTGCTACTTGTGACAATAAACAAATTGCAACCTTTATGGAATATTCTGGCTTGTATGTTTTTAATACAAAAATGTCACCTTTTTAAGTTTATTTTTGTTTTGAAATTATATGGACATACATGCTGTGTCTTTTTATTGACAGGGTTGCAAGCATCTGCAAAACATTCTGGCTTTTCTGTTAGAGTGGAGAATGCAGTGCCTGTTGTGCCACAAGCACCAGCTGCACAGTCCATTCAGATTCAGCCGGGTGTTCTTGCTCAGGTAAGTGGCTGACCAGTCTATTTAAAGTTGAGGTTTGTTTCCCAACCTGAACATGTTAACTCTTGCTGGGCTCCATTAGATGCTGGCATCTCCCTAGTATCATGCCTCAATAGTCATACATCATTATGGTTAAGTGTCAGAAGCAGCTAATGGCCCTTGGTAACTTTCTATCCCTGCATATCACTCCTTTGTTTGCCTACCAGTTAAACAGTATGAAAAGTAATAACTGTAGACTGAACCTCTTCAAAAGTACAATTTCCCTTCTAAAAGTTGCCAGTGTGATATCTTCACTAATGAAAGTTAGAACTGCTTAAGATGTTGATTTACAGTTCAACATAATACCACTTTTCCACAGACCTTTACGAATGCTAAGTATAACTGAATAACTGAAGCTAACTTTTTTATCGTTGATTAATCTTCTTCCCAAAACGTTGATAACAAAATGTGGAGCTGGAGGAACAGAGTAGGCCAGGCAGCATCAGAGGAACAGAAAAGCTGACGTTTCGGGCTGGGACCCTTCCAGCTCCACACTTTATTGTCTCTAACTCCAGCATCTGCAGTTCTTACTATCCCAAAACATTGATTTTTTTTTTACTAGACTATTTCCCCAGTCCAGTAGTTTACCCAAGTAATTTTTCTCCATGGTTAAATTTTAATATTTGGTGCTGGCAAGCTATTCAGTTACTGGTTACCATAATCAGTACCAGTTCAGTTTGGCAGGAGAACCATGTGCACTTTGATATGTTGTCGAGCCGCTGAGGTCTGTAGTAACACCCTGCCTCTGCCCTTCTGAAATCAATTAACCAGGATTGATTCTGGGACCATATAGCCTGTGTCACGGCACTTCTTGGGTAAATTTGCTAAACCCACCAAGGCAGTACGTTATCAAATGTATTTCTCATTTTATCATAGTGTTTAAATTTATTGATTTTTTTTTTGGAAAAAAGGGAATGCTGAGATTTTTAAAACAATTACTTCTATTAAATATAACATATTGAGTTATGTGAAAAGGTGCAGATGAGGATATCTTAGTTGCAAAGGCAAGGAGAAGCCAAAGGCTTTAACTTGAAGAAAGCAAAACTTAAGGATTTGTTTAGATGTGACTAACGATTTATGTAAATAAAATGGTATAGGATTAACTTTGGAGAAGTAGTTTGGAAGTTACTAAAATAACTTCATAAAACATACAAATATTTCCATTTACGTAGTGTCCCTCATCATGCTGAAGCATTTCAGAGCAATATATACAACGAACAAATAAAAAGGGCCCTTGGAATGTATGCTTCCACCATGTGGTGTTAACTCAATGTTAGTATAATTACTCACTTCTGGCTTGAAGCTTTTTGCTCCCTGATTGATGTTTTGTGACTACAAAGCTAAAATAAGACATGTTTATATTTAAGACTTTCCATCTTAATAAGGAGGTTTTAGCTCACTTCATATCCAACAACCTGCTTTCAAAATTCTGATTGCATTTTGACATTTGTGACAAAATCCACCACAGCAGTTGAGACAATGCACAAAATTCTGAAAGTAAAACTCAATTTTTCATATCTCCCAATATTAATGTATGGGGTTGGTGGGGAGGGAGGATCCTTTCTTTTAAAAAAAAATCTAGGTGATACAGATCATCATCTTCATCACAAATTATTCAGCCAATCCTCAAGCCATGCCCTATCTTGTTCCAGGTCTTGTTGAATTTTGTCCTTTTTTGTTAGAAAGATATTACCATTCCTTGGAATATCCAAGCCATTTGGATTGCCACTCCACTCATATTGTTTCATTAGCAGAGAGCCCCTGCATTTCTAGCCAGGAATTCTGTTGGGGCTGCCTGAGCTGGCAAGCAAGGCAGGTGTTGGGGCTGGCAGAAGAGGCGAGGTAAAATGAGGAGATTGGGCTGGTAATGGTTGGGGGTTCAGTTGGGAGCAGTGAGAGTGGCTGGGAGATTGTCAGGGCAGTTGGGTTTGCGTTGTCAGTGTTGGCAGTCAGGCCGTGGTGGTCCAGGCTGTTGGCATGTGTGGTGACCAGGTCGGATTCAGGGTGGTAGGGTTGGTTGGGCTGGTAGTGGTGGGTCCTAGGAGTTTAGGCATGTGAGTAGGGGAGGGGTCACTGCCAGTTCTGCAGGCCACTTGGTGGTTGTCAGGGGTCCTGGCGGTCTCGTGGTTCAGGGAAGGTATAGTTGGGGTTGTGTGTGGTGACAGCTTAATAGTTACCCATATGTTAGTTTTTAATTGTCTAACCTTGCCAGGGCAACAACAATTAACTCAACAGAAGTGGAACCCTCTGAATTGTGTGATATTGCAGGGTTTTTTTTTTGGAGGGTATTAGCTGCAGGAAAATTGTACAACAGACTTTTCAATTTCCTGAGCAGTTGCCATGGAGTCAGCTGTTTCTGGGATTCCTCCTGGTCCTGACATACGACTCCAGGCTGCACTGTCTGACCATTTGGAATATCTGCAACTATGTTTAAAGATTAACAGGGGTGATAAACATTACCTCCATCCATCTACAATGTTGATGTGGAGGTGCCGGTATTGGACTGGGTGGACAAGGTCAGAAATCACATGACACCAGGTTATAGTCCAACAAGTTTATTTGAAAACACATGCTTTCGGTGCGTGGCCCCTTCGTCAGGTGAAGTGAAAAGAAGCACACAGAACACAGAATTTTGTAAGTGAAAGATCAAAGGGTGACGCCACTGTTGAGGGTGTATTAAAAAAACCTAAGATGCTGTTAAATCTTCAATTAGTTAGAAGGTTTTAATTGATTAATATGTATATGTAATCAGTTAAAACCTTCTAACTGATTAAAGATTTAACAGCACCTTAGGTTTGTTTATTACATCCTCGTCAATGGTGTCATCCTTTGATCTTTTACTTTACCGTTCTACGCACTTCTTTCTCACTTCGCCAACGAAGGAGCTACACTCTGAAAGCTTGTGTTTTCAAATAAACCTGTTGGATTATAACCTGGTGTCATGTGATTTCTGATCCCCATCTACAGTAGCAAGGATATTTGCATTAAAGTACAATGACTGCAGTTTTTATGCCCAAGCGTTTCATTTTAATTCACCTGCTGATGCTGAAACATCTTGCTAAAGAATCCATTTTTTTCATCAGTGTCTAATTTCTGTCTGTTCATGTGTGACTCCTAGACTGTTTTGTATCAGTAAGTGTAGATGAAGTAAACATTCAGATAGTATGACAGCTTTCATTAAATTTGTCCACATGCAGCCAACATGAGCTCTTTTGCATGAGGTTCAGCTGTTGTTAACAGCCGCCTAAAACCCCAAAGCAATCTAAAACTAGAGTTACTTTACTTGGATCAGTGTATAGGCAGCTTACTGTCCAAGCCAACAGCCTTAACTTGCAACTGTATCTATAAAAATCAAAACATATAGCCCTGTTATTAGTGTTCAGTTAGCATTTAGGATTAGAATGCTCAAGTGGTTCACAGTTGTGTACATTTTTGCCCATATGTTGATTTCAGCGTCTTTTATGTAATGTAGATATCGTTTCATTGGAAACATGCTGTATGGAAATTCTGCAAAACATCACATCCATTTTTTTGAATCCATGTGCAGTCTCTATTTAAACAGTAATCCAATCTTCTTTGACTCCATCTGGACATAATTCTACGATTTGAGTTTGATTAGAGCAGTGATTCGGAGTCATCCAGAACACAATGAAACCTGAAAATGAGCTTTGCCACAAATCATTGTAATATATCAGGGAACGTCTTGCTGTTTATTCTCTCTTTTCCCTCTAGGACTGTGGCAATACGGAATAAATAACAACCTTTCTTTTTACAGTGTTGGAAATGTAATTTTGTATATGATGGGTGAATGCTTCATAGCTTTGAAAACCTTATTGCTAAAGGATATGCATTTCAGTGCAGAGTTTTGAGACCATCTTAATATAGCTGTCTTTGTTTCATGATTTTATTTTTGGGCTTTGAGGAGTGGTGGAGGGGATGGAAACAAAGGGAAAAGAGGCAGAAAAAGTAGTTCCAGTTTCTGTGACTCCATGACTGTAAAAATGCAACCTTTGCTGCTGATTTTTAAAGCTATGATGGTGATTTTTTTTTCTCTAATTTGCAGTTGGCAGTGTCTCTTTTTGTATGCCTGACTAGAATGTGCATCAGCCCCACTTTAAAATCTAATCTGGTTTTGATAATAGATTATTTTGTATATATTATTTGTATTTCCTTCTAAAATAGCTTTTCAGTGTGTTTTATCCCATTGATGAGGTTTGGTGGCTATGGTTTTCTCATGGCCCATTCCTGCTGTTTTAAGGTCTAAACTTAAATCTGAACAAGACGGATGTTTCAAGAAACATAAGTAAAACAAATTTAAGTACTCTGAACTAAATTTCTGGTTCATTTAACATGCCCAGTACTACCCCATTAAATTTTTTTTGCCAAAAACTAATTTTTCATACTATTCTGAGCATCAAAAAGGAACACTGCATGTTTGAGAACGAATGTACCATGTAACTGACTTCCAACCCCCCCCATTACAGGGCAGCTGCACACCACTGATGGTGGCCACTCTACATCCTCACGTTGCCACTGTTGCTCCTCAGTACGCGGTCCCTTTTACCCTGAACTGCGCAGCCGGCCGGCCTGCGCTGGTCGATCAGACGACCACAGTACTGGTAAATGCTCCCACTCGGTGTGATTCTGTGCACTAACAGATGCTCCTCTGATGCTGCTGCAGAGGAACGGAAGCATGTATCATTGTATGCCTTATATATTTTCCACGTCATTGGACGTCTTGTCTTTCTTACTCTTCTGAGCAATCTGGTAAAACAAGCTATACTTGAGACCAATATACTCAACATTTCTAAAAGGCTCAAATTGTTTCAAGGATTGATTGTGGTGGAATACAAGTGCAATTGTGCCTAACTGTATCCAAATTCCTTGAGGAGATCATCTGAAAATGTATCAACTGCCATGTCTTTTCACATATATCAGGTTAGAGTGAGTTCATCTGTCTACAGGCATAAGGTTGTGGAGAGGGAGGGAATGATTCTGTCCATAGAATAGTATGATACATTGTCTTGATAAATGCTGCGATATGGAAATCGTTTTAAGGGAAATTATTTGCCGTTCTATGGATTCTGCCAGATGGAACCAAACAATTTTATCAGTGGATCGAGAGTTGGCACAGCTTATGGTATGTTCCCCCCACCACCACCACCATCTCCCCCCCCAATATTGTTCAAAACCTATGGGAAATCTGGATAAGCACGTGAGGTAGAAAGGAATAGGTTGATGTGTTGACAGTTTCTTAGATTGAGGGGTGAGAAGAGTCTTATGTGGAGTATAAATTGTTGTTAAAAACCAGTTGGACTGAATGACTTGTTTTCTGCAAAAGTCGAAAGAGCTGCCGATGCTGTAAATCAGGAAAAAAATAACAGAAGTTGCTGGAAAAGCTCAGCAGGTCTGGCAGCATCTGTGAAGAGAAATCAGAGTTAACGTATTGGGCATGGTGGTAGTTCTGAGAAAGGGTCACCGGACGTAAAACATTAACTCTGATTTCTCTTCACAGATGCTGCCAAACCTGCTGAGCTTTTCCAGCAACTTCTGACTTGTTTTCTGTGTTTTAAATTATATAATTAAAATTCCTCTCATGTCTCAGTTTTTCTACTCCATTATAATTTTTACAATATAGCATTTTGTGAATAGAGACAAACTGCTAGAAGCCGATGATGCTTCCCTAGCCAGCTAGTATAAGACTTGGAAGAGATTTGAGAGTAGACCTTGGACTTCTATTTATAGAAGCTTTTGAAATTGAATGTTGGGATAATAGTTATAACAGTAGAGTATAATTCTGCTTTTAAGTTTTGTAATGTATTGGTCAAGATTCTTACACATTTAAGTGTAGTTCAGTTATCCTATCTTAAGAGCTGTGTCTGCATTCATGAAGACAAAGATATGTGAAGAGGATGAGTTATGAATATACTAGATAAATAAGTAATCAAAATGTATTTGATGCTAAGCTGGGACTAGCTGCAAAATCCATATGAATCCATTGTGGGTTGCTATTGGATATTGGTGATGATACATTTCTGTGAAACACTCTTCCCGCCATTACATCCTCCTTCCTCCTCTTCTCACCTGGTTCAGTCCAAAAGTTTACACACATGAATCGATGGAAAACATTGCCATCTTAACCAGAATTTCAAAGTTGACCTGCACTGTGAACATTTCATTGTGAAAGTTAGAAGTTTAGCATGTGCTATTATTGGAACTGTAGTGCACTATTTGTCTTGCCTTGATGCTGAAGACTTGATTTATGGTTCTTTCATTCTTGACTTTTCTGAAACAGGAGTTTTGCTGGACAATAGCAACCAGATTAGAGCCTTTTAGGAATCCTGAGTCCATTGGATTTAAACTGACATTTTTTTTTCACAAGCAGTCAATGACTGGTGACGTGGTCAGATTAAAAAATTGACTCAGAATCTGAACTAATTAACATTTGAGCAAATTTATAGTGAAGACTGCAAAAATTAATTAGCATTTTTGTTTTCTTTAAAATTTATAGGAATTTAATATGTAAAATGATGGATTTAAATTGAGATTGCAGGGATGTGAGTGATCACACTAATCTCTGCATGGGTACCTTTGATCTTTAAAAAAGGTCACTAACTTCCATCCTGCCTGATTACTGCCCCAAATGGCCTTTTAATAACAGGCAGAACCTGCTATTACAGCTGACCGTCAGATGCTATTAATATATTCAAACGCTAATGTAATTTCCTTTGAAAAAAGCTCTGAACTTGTCCCCGTTAAACTATCCTTTGATTAAAAATAAGTAAAGTATTACAGCTAGTAAACTACAGCCCATTAGCAATTGGTTTTGTTTTTGTTTTTAAAAAAACTTTTTTTTTCCTTAAATACCAAGTTCTAATAACTTAATGGTGGGAATTGGCAAGAAAGATTTGGGGAGCACATTGCAAGGATCCAAATCAACAGAATCATTAATCATGGGTTTGGAAGTAATTGGGTACTTATTTCTTATTACTCTGTGGCTTGAATAGATGTTTCATGTTTTTTTTTCCCCTCATCTAATCTTTATATATGAAGTCATATTTAAATTAGAAGGTTAGGGGAACCATAAGCTATGCATTTGATATCTAAAATTGTCCCTGATCGTTTCATTGCATAGCATGACACTATGCGTAAATGTGCATTTCTTGTGATTCTCAGAATTACTTCCTGTAACATTTGTTATACACCCGTTTTTTGAGACTAACTCCTTTTGTTATAGAAGGCATATCCTACAATGCCATTGGGGATCCGCTAGTTTATTTAGGAAAATTAATTATGTAGGTTGCTCTCAACAATTATCAAAACACTTAGGTGATTGTAAGATTGCTAAATAATTTTTGTGGTCTTTAATTAAACATTAGTAGCATGTTTATTTTTTTAAATGGCTCATCCAACTTCTGCAGTCGCTTCCAGTGACCACGTGCATTTTGCTATCTCAGATCAAAGGTTGGTTAGAATGTTCGCTCCCTTTTCCCCTTGCTGCTTGGCATGAGCCTGCTTAGAAGAGATCGCTGTGTCTGTGTGTTTGTATTCCTGCAGAATGGCTCGTCGCACAGAATATCCAAATGTTTGTTTCTGCTTCAGAGCTGCGAGATATTGGATATACTCACTTTCTCTTTCTCTCATTAAACTGTAATGCCTTGTCCTGTGCAGGTATTGGCTTTGGAGGGAGGCGTTGTGTAAATCTAACATCACAGATCTTTGTTTTACCATTGTGCTTCTCTTGCCAGCTGTGTGCGGTCTTCAGCTAGATGCTTTATGTTCTTTTCGGGTGTCTGCAAACTTTTGGGCTAATGTTCCATGCAGTGGCAACCTTGACAGTCTGTCTTTGTTTGCAGCAGGCGTGGCCTGGAGGAACCCAGCAAATCCTGTTGCCATCAACTTGGCAGCAGTTGCCTGGAGTTGCTGTTCACAATTCAGTTCCACATGCTACTGTGATACCAGATGCTATGACTAGTACCCAGCAAATAACAGATTGGAGGCAAGTATTCTTTAAGGAAATAAGCATTTTTCTTTTTCTACCCTTATTCTTTGCATTTTAACCCCTTTACAAGGAAGGCATGTCCTGGGATGGGGTGACACTTGAATAACATACCAATAGCATTATCACTCCAATGAAATTGTGCTATTTTTGAAGAAAAAACTTTAAAAAACCAAATCAATGTTTAAAAAATCTAAATCTTAGATGTGTTTAATGCTAACTGGTGCTTTTTCTAAAATTTCTGTTTGTAGAAATTCCCCAAGTGAGGTTATCTTGCTTGTATGGTGACTTGCAATAAATCAGACATGTTAATAATTTTTTCATTACATCTTTCATAAATTGTGTGCAAAGGAAAGTACACTTGAGCAATAAAAACAAGCTGTATAAACTTTCAAATTAGAGCATTTGATTGATTTGGGTAGGAGTTAAAATTGATACCTTGATTGCTTATTAATTATCAAATGTTCTGAGATACTCTAGTTTAAAGTTAACAGAATTAGAAATTACACGAGTGCATTTTCCTAGAATTATACTGTAAAATCTTTTAATTCGTTTTTCACAGACTTAAGAGCTTTGTTGAAAAAGCCAGTATGTATTCCCTGTGCTTGATTGCTATTGAAGATGAGCCACCTTCTCAAATGGAGCTGAATGGCTTCTTAAGCCATTTTAGAGGCCACTTTAGAGCTAACCACATTGCTGTCAGTCCAGACTGACCAAAGGCAGCTGACCTAGTTCCTTTAAGGGGCATGCAATGAACCAGATAGATTTTTATGACAATCTGCTAGTTTTGAGGTAACCATTACTGATGTTAGCTTTTTATTCCAGAATTTGAACTTCTGTCTCCGGATCATTAGTCCAAGCCTCTATTAGTCCGGTAACATAATCATAGCATATGCTGTAGAGTGAATCCAGTGTTGTCTTATATTACTTCTTAGTAGCAGGGATCTAAAACAGCAGCTGAGATAACTATGCACCTTTTAAGTGTCATAAATTTAAGATTATTGGGAGTGAGTGGAAATAAATATAAAAGATATTTTTAGGTTCACTGTAGTGCAGAATAAAAACTTGAAAGTTGAGCAAAATTGTGTAGCTTATTTTATTTTCACAGTTGTACATTGTAACTTAATTGGATTCTTTTAAGCTTCAAAGTAATTTTTGAAAATACTGCAACAAAGTATATCATCAGTGAGGGTTTAATTTATAGTTGTCACCTGTCTTTCTAAATCCCAGTTTTAGGGTAACAGTTCAATTATCTTTGTTTCTTGAATGTTAATTGTTTGCTGTTTTCATTTATATTGTTTTTCCTCTTTATTCTCAGAAATGCACATTCCCATGGAAGCCAATACAATGCCATTGTGCAACAGCCATCTTTGTTGGCTGGCCATGTGACTTTAGCTGCACAGCCCCTAAATGTCGGTGTTGCCCATGTGGTACGCCAGCAGCAAAACTCCAGGTCTTCCTCAAAAAGGAATAAACAGCTTCACAATGCAAGGTAATATGGATATATTGTAGCACTTAAAACATAATCCATGTGTATCAAATAAAGTGGGTGTATTCTGCTACACTTTGTCTTAGATAAAATATCTGGAGCTAAGTAAATTACTGTTTTTTGTGGAATTGATCCATTGAGACCATGAAGATCCCTGACCCAATCTCTGGTTTCTGCTAAGCTGGCTAGTTTCAACTAGCACATTAGTTGAGTAGTTGCAATGCTCCAGTAGCCGCAACTCCTTTCCCTAAATTGGATTTGCTATGAGCTATGTTTTCTGCTCTTGGTTACTGTCTTGTGACTCTGTTTCTGCATACTGCACTGCCATCCTCACATCCCCAGTTGAAAAGCAAGTGATATTTAATGCCCACAGAAAAGTACTCTGATCTATGTCACTAGGCCTAGAACATGTCTATGCATTTAAGAGCAGTTTATACCTCTACTCTCCTCAGCTGGGATATTTGGCATGGGGCATTGGTAGACAGTGGTGCCCGAGCAGCTAGGCTCAGAATGGGGGACATAAGCATACTAAGCTCTCCACATCAATATCAAATGACTGTTGAAAATGCTTCCTTGGATCTAGCAGAAAACAGGCCCTCAGATGTGATGCCCTAGAGTAATGAACTCAATCTCACTTACTTTCAAATATCACAC
>NC_063356.1:36285070-36308872 GCF_021869965.1 Rhincodon typus | reverse complement strand
CTCCTCATGGTTTTATAAATATCTATAAGGTCACCCCTTGTCCTCCGATTCTCCAGGGAAAATAGCCCCAGCCTGTTCAGCCTGTCCCTGTAGCTCAAACCCTCCAACCTGGCAACAACCTTGTAAATCTTTTCTGAACCCTTTCAAGTTTTACAACATCTTTCCTATAGCAGGAAAACCAGAATTGAATGCAATATTCCAAAAGTGGCCTAACCAATGTCCTGTGCAGTGTAACATGACCTCCCAATTCCTATATTCAATGCACTGACCCAGAAAGGCAAGCATACCAAATGCCTAATTCACGATGGCTCCGTGGTTAGCACTGCTGACAGACAGTGATAGGGACACGAGTTCAATTCCACCCTTGGGCGACTGTCTGTGTGGAGTTTGCACATTCTCCCCATGTCTGTGTGGGTTTCCTCCAGGTGCTCAGGTTTCCTCCCACAGTCCAAAGATGTGCAGGTTAGGTGGATTAGCCAAGCTAACTTGCACATAGTGTTCAGGGATGTGCAGGATAGGTGGGTTAGCTATGGGAGATGCAGGGTTACAGGGATAGGATAGGGGGATGGGTCTTGGTGGGATGCTTTTCGGAGGGTCAGTGTGGATCCGTTGGACTGAATAGCTGTTTCCACGCTGTAGGGATTCTATAATTCTATGATGCCTGCTTTCAAGGCACAGTGAACCTGCACCCCAAGGCCTCTTTGTTCAGCAACACTCCCCAGGACGTTACCATTAATTGTATAAGTCCTGCCCTGATTTGCCGTACCAAAATGCAGCACCTCACATTTATCAAAATCAAACTCCATCTCGGCCCATTTGATCAAGGTCCCGTTGTATTCTGAGGTAACCTTTTTCGATGTCCACTCTACCACCAGTTTTGGTTTCATCTGCAAACTTACTAACCATACCTCCTATATTCACATCCACATCATGTATATGTAGGAAATATCAGCAGAAACTGTCTTCCATTGTTTCTCTTGTGTACCTCTTATGCTTCAATATCTGTTGTGTGGTTCCTGTGGAGAATTGCCAACCCTCCAGGATTGTCCTGGAATCTCCAGAGCAATTTATCGGTGGGGTGTTGCCACCAATCATGCCAGGGAAATGCCGTTGTCTTGTCAGAAATGTTGTTTCTCATTGAACACTTTTGGCTTATTAAGTGTAAGACTGTCATGGCAAATAAGGGCCATCAGACAAGTAACCATAATGAAATCGAGTAATGACTCTACTTAAGTTGCAATCACTGTGGATAAGAAGTGCACTAAAGTTATTGGTATTTTAGGCAAACAGTGAGACAGTTGAAAACAGAAGGCCATGTTGAAGGAGATCCATTCCCTTAAGGAATATGTGCGACTTGGGTTAGCAACTCTACTCTGAAGTCCTGTACTGAAATGCTTGTACTGAACACATTACAAATACCTTGGATTCTGTCTACCACTTCCTATCATGTAGAAGAGCCAGTGGAGGTAGCCTGAAAGCAGAAGGTTTATTCAGACAGAGAACCCATAATATGGTGTTCACGTAGTTTCAGTCCAACAATCCATTGCTCCCATTTATGATGTCACAGCTACTGGAATTTCTTGATGTCACATGAATAAGGAAAGATTCTTCCCAAGTCATGAGGCTGAATCTAACAGTGTGAGTTGTATCAAGTTTTTTGGCAGGTTTTTCAGTGAGGCCTTGTGGATTTTCTTGCTATCTTAACAAACTTGTAATGAGGCGAGGCTCGTTAACTACCTCCCATACCCTTATGTGTCTCTCACATCCATCTAATCCTTACCATACACCATTCCAATAACAACTCACAACTAACTGGAAACCCTGGAGTTCACCAGAATCCCTTGTGCTCACACCATCTATGAAAGACTGCTGTGTACTTGAACAAGCATTGGCAATCCAGTGCTGCCCTTCATAGCAACATCATGGCACAGCAGCCATGATGCCACGGTGCCCAAGGCACATAAGCTGGCATATTTGACTCTCTATCACACATACAACCCCACTCTCTACACTAGTTACTGTTTAACCAGCAGGCCACACACTTCTCTTGTCTGTACGTTCCTTCTGTAAGCCACTGCTACTCTGCCCACTATCGACACACAGAAAGGAAGTTGAATGTTGATGAGGTGAATTGTGCTGTTAATAAGGCATTTAGCAAGCTACAATCTTCGATTCACAACAATGTCAACCCATGCTTCCATTTCTTTCTAATATTGTCTCCATACCATATCATGGTTTTTCTCTGGTTATTCACCCAACGTGCAGTACTTAGAGAATAAATACATGATGATTAAAGTAGCAACAACAGAGGCTTTAAACACTTCATACCTCTTAATCTTGTGCAAATAAATAGCGAGACACTGACAAAAGTGATCACAGTAAAATGACAGCATATCCACATAAAGTTGTCAGGCAAGCAAAGTCAACAGTTCTCTCCAGCTGCCAAAACCAACGCCCACTCAGATAACCAGTTTATGAATTTGGGCTCTCAGTCAAATGTGCAAATTGAGGCTTCCAAATCAATTAGTTCATAACATATCTGTAGTTTCTTCCACATTTAATAATTATTACAAAACTGTAAATCTGGAACATAAAGCTAGCAATCATGAATTGTTGCAAAAACCCACCTGGCTCATTGATGTCTTTAAGAAAGGAAATCTGCTGTCATTACCCAGTCTGGCCTACATGTAACTCCAAACCCACCACAATGTTGCTGACTTTAACTGCCTTCTGGAATGGTGAAGTAAGCTATTCAGTTGCATCAAAGCCTACAGAAAAGAAGCAGAATATGTGTGCCAACACCAGCCTGCAACAGTTCAAGTAGCAACTCACTACCGTTTTACCAAGAGAAATGACGGGTGGGAAATAAATAGTGCCGGTATCACTCACAACCAAAGAAGAAGCCACAAGGAAAGACTAGGAAGGTCCTAAATGCAACTCTATCAGTGCTGAATTAGATGAATCAATCAGAATGACAGCATGATTACTATATTACCTATAGTATTGCAGTCAATCAAGTGACACCTCGTGGAAACTGCTGACTTGGTGATGTATAAGCACGAGATACAAGACAGCTATAAAACTTCTGCTATCAGATAGCCAACAGGTACTCTGTATGTTTATTTCTAAAATCTGTTCACGCAGGCAAAGGCACCCAGGAAACCATAGGTGAGCTCAGTGTACGGAGAAGAGGGGGTGGCAGTTTAGTGGAGAAGACAAGGAAGTAAAGAAGAAATACACAACCAATTTCTGGTGAAGTTGCAAAATGATTTTCCCTTAGTTACTGCAAGTTTGTAATATTGTAAAAGCAGGACAAAGATGCCCTCTGGCACACGAGTTAGTGAAGTTGTAAACGTAAATGTAGTTGGAAGCATTCCATTGATCAACCATTTCCCAACAAAACCAGATATTTTTATTCACGTGTTTTCAGTTTCAGGGTGGGGAACTCTCTAAATACTAAGAAACGTCTCAGGCACTTTGTGCTAATTACTGAGAGACAAAGAACACATTTTTATTGTTTTAAACAGCAGCAGAAGTAACATGTAAATAAGAAAACAAATACAGAGACCTAATGACCTTGTACACTCTTGGGATTCCTTTTGAGGGAGCCCAGTTTGAAAATCTGTTGTTTATGATGTTACCATCATTATAACTAGAGGAAATATTTCTCTTGCGATCATCACTGAATAGTCTTTTCTCAGTCATCTGTGAACTCCTGGTAGAGTTACTGAATTACTGGATTAGGAAACTGATATCCCAATGGAAGTTATTTATTTATGAAGCTAAGGAACTAGAATTAAACTGACAAACTTACCCAGGGACAGTTGTCTATTCTGACTTTTATTTTGGGAAGCAGCAAATTGAATTGTGGCCACTTGTAAGACTCTGACTGCAAGAAATTCTTAGTGAAATTTGGTTAGAATCTAATAAAATAGGGCTCCACTTAGTTTGGCCTATAGATGCATAGACTTAGCAATGTTTACAGTGCAGAAGGAGACTATTTGGCCCATTGAGTCTACACTGCTCAACAAAGATATGACAGCATTCCCATCTACCAGTTCTTGGCCCATAGCCCTGGAGGCTATGGCACTAAAAGTGAATATCTAAATGCTACTTAAATGTCACAAGAGTTTCTTGCTTAACCACCCTTTCAGCCAGTGAGTTCACAGAAAAACATTCCAGCGTATATAAGTTTCAGGTGTATTAGGGAGAGTTGTAAGAGACCTGCATGAATTGCATTATTGATAAAGGAAACTATACAGAATTGAGGGAGGATGTCCTAGAAAGGCCTTCAAATGGGGCCATCTGGGCAGAGATTAGAATTAAGGAAAGGAGGCAATTACTTTGCTGGGCTTATACAACAGGCCGCCCAACCATCAGAAGGAGATAGTGATACAGATATGTAAGCAATTCACAGAAACGTGAGAAAGAAACAGGGTTATAAATGTACGGGATTTCAACTTTGCTAACATTAACTGGGATCACCTAGAGTGAAAGGATTAGACAGGGTGGAATTTTTAGAGTGTGCCCAGGGGAGCTTTTTGTGCCAGTACATAGATAGTCCTACTAGAAATGAGGCAGTGCTAGCCCTAATCATAGGGAATGAAGCCAGTCAAGTGGTTGAAGTTTCAATTAGTGAGCATTATGGGTATAGTGATCTCAACTCTATTAGCTTCAAAGTCATTATGGAAAGGGATAATGATAATGCAGAAGTTAAGTGTCTAATTAGGGGGAAGGCCAATTTCAATATTATTAGACAGGATTTGGCAAACATAGACTGGCCCTACTTGCAGGTAAATCTACAATTGTGAAGTGTGATTCTTTTAAAAGTAGTATAGTAAGAATTCAGGGCCAGCATGTTCCTGTAAGAGTGAGGGCAAGGACAGAGAACCCAGGATATCAACTGTCTCGTAAAGAAAACAAAGGAAGCATTTGTCAGGTGCAGCACATTAAAACAGGAGATATCCTTCAGGAGTACAGAGGGTGTAGAAAGTTGCTTAAAAAAAAATTAGAAGGACAAAGGTTATGGAATATCTTTGGCAGATAGGATCAAAGAAAACCCTAAGGCTTTTTATAAGTATATTAAGAGTAATAGGATTATCAGAGAAAGAGTGGGACCTATTAGAGACAAAAGAGCAATTGTGTGTGGTACCAGAGTACATGGGTGAGGTCTTAAGTGAATATTTCTCATCTGTATTAACAGAGGAGAAATCATTGTAGCTAGGGATTTCAGCTGGGATGGAAAAGTTCTGGAACATGTTAAGATTAATAAGGATGAGGTATTAGATGTTTTAGTGGGCATAAAGATGCACAAATCCCCAGAGCCTGATGAGATGTTTTCCACGCTGCCATGGGAGGCAAGAATGGTGGTGATATTTAATACCTTGCTGGCCACAGTGAAATGTCAGGTGACTGCAGGATACCTAATGTGGTTCAAGAAGGGCAGCAGGGATAGGTCAGGTAATTATAGACCAGTTAGTCTGATGTCAGTGGTACAGAAATTATTAGAAAAATTCTGAAGGACAGGATTAATTAATACTTGGAAAGACAGGTATAGTCAGCATGGATTTCTTAGGGGGAGATCCTGTGTGACTAATTTAATGTGTTTTTTGAAAAGGTGACTAAATATATGAATGAGGGTAGTGCAGTTGATGTGGTTTACATAGACTTCAGTAAGGCCTTTGACAAGGTCCCACTTGGAGGGTTGGTCCAAAAGGTGGAGCCCATGGGATCAAAAGCAAGTTGAAAACTGGATCCAAAATTAGCTTTCAAAATACAAGGCAAAAGGTGATGGTGAAGGGATGTTTTTGTAATTGGAAGCTTGTGACCAGCAGTGTGTCACAGAGATCAATATTGGATGCTTGCTGTTTGATATGTACATTAGTGGCTTGGATGTGAATATAGAAGGTATGCTGTTTGCAGATAA
The DNA here is from genome assembly GCF_021869965.1 of Rhincodon typus. Classification (NCBI taxonomy): domain Eukaryota; kingdom Metazoa; phylum Chordata; class Chondrichthyes; order Orectolobiformes; family Rhincodontidae; genus Rhincodon; species Rhincodon typus. The sequence goes on along the minus strand of NC_063356.1, from coordinate 36,302,946 downwards.
CACAAAAATAGTGATGTTGTTGATTGTGAGCTGGATGGTCTTAGGCTAAAGTCTGATTTTGATCATTTGGTAAATTGGGCAGAGCAATGGCAGTTGGAATTCAATACCAATAAGTGTGAGGTAATATGTTTTGGGAGGTCTAATAGAGGAATGATATACACAATGAACGGCAGGTCCTAACAGCACTGAGGAACAAAGAGACTTTAGTGTACAAGTCCATAGATCTCTGAAGGTGTCAGCACAGGAAAACAGACTTGGGTAGAAGGCATACGGGATGCTTGTCTTCATTAGCCGGGAGAACGTAGGAGCAAGGAAGTCTTGGTACACCTTTATAAAACATCGGTTAGGCCAAAAATGGAATACTGTATGCAGTTCTGGTCGCCACACTATCGAAAGAACATGATTGTACTGGAGAGGGTGCAGAGGCAATTCACTGGGATGTTGCGTGGAATGAAAGGTCTCAGTTATGAGGACAGACTGGGTTTGGAATAGTCTGGGTTTGTTTTCCTAGCAGGAGCAGAGGCGGCTGAGGGGGTTTCTGAATGAGGTATACAAAGTTATAAGAGGCATAGACAGAGTAGGTTGTGAGAATCTTTTTCCCATGACAGATGAGTCTATGACCAGTGGGTTTACGGTGAGGAATAAATGGCTTAGAGGAAGCCTGAGAAAAAAAAATTCACCCAGGCACTCTCACAACATTTAAGAAACATCTGGATGAGCAGTTAAAATACCAGGGCATAGTAGGCTATGGACCAAGTGCAGGTAAATGGGATTACTGTAGTTTGGTGTTTGTTGGTCAGCATAGATATGGTGGGCCTGTTTCTGTACTGTATGACTCTATGACTCTCTATGAAGCATCTCTGCATCCTCCCACCCAGCCTTGTGTCATGTGCAAATTTGGAGACTTTATATTTCGTTAATTTAAATCATTAATATATATTGTGAATATATCTAAGTACTGATCCTTGTGGTAGTCCACTAATCACTAGCTGCCATCAGAAAAATACCCATTTATTCTACTCTTTACAACAGTTACAGACTGTTTCCAGCAGACAAATCTTTATCTATATTATTTTCAATGTACTTTTTTTTATTCATTCACAGGATGTGACCATCGCTGGCTGTGCTAAGATTTTATTGCCCGTCTCTAGTTTCTCTTAAGATGGTGGTGAACCACCTTCTTGAACCACTGCAGTCTGTGTGTTATATGCAATTAATAAGGGATTTCCAGGATTTTGACCCAGTGACTGAAAGAACGACAATATATTTCCAAGTCTGAATGATGAGTGACTTGAGGGGAACGTGCTGGTGATGATGTTCTCATGTATCTGCTGCCCTTGATCTTCAGGAGGGTACTGGTCATGGATATGGAAGGTGCTGCCTTGGTGAAATTCTGCAAGTAGATTTCATATACTAATATACACCAACTGCTAAAAGAGCATCAGGTGGTAGAGGGACTGAATGCTTGTGGATACAGTGCCAATCAAGTGGGCTGCTTCCTCCTGGATGGTGTCAAGCTTCTTGAGTGTTCTTGGAGCTGCAGAATTCCAGGCAAGTGGAAATATTCCATCACACTCCTGACTTGTGCCTTGGAGATGGTGGATAGGCACTGGGGAGTCAGGAAGTGAGTTATTCATTACAGATTTCTGAACCTCTGACCTGCTCTTGTAGCCACAGTACTTAAATGGCTAGTCCAATTTAATTCCTAGTCAATGGTAATCCCCAGGATGTTGATAGTGGGGGATTCACTGATAGTAATGCCATTGAGTATCAAGGAGCAATGGTTAGATTCTCTCTTGTTGGAAATGGTCATCACCTAGCTCTTGTGTGGTGTGAATGTTACTTACCACTGTCAGCCAAACCTAGATATTGTCTATGTCTTGCTGCATTTGGGCATGGACTACTTCAATATCTGAAGAGTTGTGAACATCCTCACTTCTGACCTTATGATGGAGGGAAAGTCATTGATGAAGCAGCTGAAGATACTTAGATGAAGAATAAGGTAGTGCCTAATGAAAGAAACTGTTGGAATTAAAATCTGCAAAGTGTCCTTTTGGATAGCTTTTTCCTTCCTTCTCTAAGCTTGCTAAGTCATGCTAGCAGAGTCGCACAGGTACTCCCTCCACTGTCCCAAACAAATTAATGTTGCCTTTCTGAGAATCACTGAAGCTACTGCTCATCAGAGATAAAAGGCTGAACCTAGACTTTCCCAGCCTATGCTTCATGCCACTTAATAAACTAGTTGTTTCATCCATTTAACCTTCTTGGAGTCAAACATTTCATTTTTCTATAACATCCCCATATATTTCAGAATTTAGTAGGGGAGAAATTTGTATTCAGCCAATTCTATTAACAATTATAGAATGATATTAACAATTACTGAATTGTGTTATATGGAATCCCTCTCTAGTTCCTGCCCCTCTCTATCACTAGAATCTCCTCCAGCCCCACAAATATTAGAGATAAATGCACTCAACTAATTGCATTGTCTTGTGCATGGTCAGATATAATCACTCTACTCTTCACAAGCTATGCCTTCACCTTCCTGGGCCCCAAGCTCTGAAATTCCTATGCTAACATCTCCGTCTCTCTCACTTTCTTTCTTTATGATGCTCCTTTAAACAAATCACTTTGACCAATCTTTTTTGGCTTTTTGGCCTTCTGCCCTAATATTTTCCTATGTGGATTGCTGTACAATTTTGCTTTATGTTTGAGTCAAAAGCCTTGTGATGTTTTATTATATTAAAGGTGCTTTTTAAATATAAGTTGTTGTAGGAATTCAAGGCCATTAATGGTTACTGAATGTCACCAATAGTTATTTAATACCCTTGGTAGCGAATACCCCTAGCAGTTATTTAACAGCACTGACAGTGAATATCATAGTGATTTTATTGACAAGTATTGAATGTTACTAATAGTTATTTTAGTACTGTGAAGCCTACTTCTTATGAGTGAACTGCAATAGGCTTTATTGAACCAAAACATATACAGAGGATGATAAAAAAGGACACCTTTCCTAGACCCTTGTGGACCCAGGCTCTAGCTCCCTGTGATCTGGCATCGCTACATATAGCTCTTTTTGCAAATGCGCAGTGGCAATATTTAGTGTAAAGATACAAATCCTTTTGCGGTTCTTGATTATCTCTGACAGTTTGTGAATACCATCAAGAGTTATTGGATGTCAGTGTTAATTATTGGATTCCATTGACTGTTGTTGATCATTATTGGATGCCTTTGTACTTATTAAATGTAATTGAATTTTACTGAATACCTTTAATAATTGTAGTCAAAGAATCATAAATGATCAGAAAAGTACTAATTTTGATGTGCTGATACCTTTGGAAGACTTCAAAATGTAGAAATGATGGCATACATATGTCCATAGACAATGATATATAATTCACAATGCTTTCTTGGTTGCCTTAAATAACCACTACCTATTAATGTTGCTCAAATAAAGACCAATGTTATCCATTATGTTAATCACAAGCCATGTGTGATGCATTGAGAATCCAGATGTGGATGATTATATTTCTGAGTCATAAATAGAATGAGTCATAAACATGGTCATTGGGAGAATGATGTCAATACTTAGTCAGACAGCTATGCATGTGAAACTTAATCTTTTTAAGTGTTTCGTGAGGAAACAAACAGCCAAATATAGAAAAAAGGTACAAAAATAGGCCACTTGGCCATCCAGCCTGCTCCACCATTCAATATAACCTTGGTTGATCTGATTTTAACCTCAACTATACATTCCTGCATAGGCAGAGATTATCCATGATAATCTTTCAGCTCCTTGGTAATCAAAAATCAATCTACCTCTACCTTGAAAATATTTAAAGATTCTGCATCACTGCCTTTTGAGAAAGGGAATTCCAAAGACTCACAGCCCTCTGAGAAAAAAAGTTTCCTCATCTGGGCATCCCCTTGTTTTTAAACTATGACCGCTGGTGCTAGATTGTCCCACAAGAGGAACCCTCATTTTGACATCTACCACATCAATACAATACTTGATGTAGAATTAACCCAGTCTAGTTTACCCTCCTTCCTTGTTCACCAAGGTTTCCAGTGCACTATTGCTGTGACTCCTTTGTTATCAGCTTGCCTTTTTAGTAAGGGGTGGCATGGTGGCTCAGTGGTTAGCACTGCTGCCTCACAGTGCCAGGGACCCGGGTTCAATACCAGCCTCGGGTGACTGCCTGTGTGGAGATGGTGCATTCTCCCTGTGTCTGTGTGGGTTTCCTCCCAGGGCTCTGGTTTCCTCCCACAGGTGGCTTGGCCATGCTAACTTGCCCATAGTGTCCAGGGATGTACTGGCAAGGTGGATTAGCCATGGGGAAATGCAGGGTTACAGGGTGGGATTAGTGAGATGGTCTTTGGAACATCAGTGTGGATTCAAAGAGCTGATTGGCCAGCTTCCATACTGTAGGGATTCTAACTGTTTGGGAGGAAATAGTTAAAATTTAAGCAAACAGTTTGAACTAATGGGTCTCACTTTAGCAGAATATGGGCTATTCAAACTTGGTACTAAACTATTTTAATAAACTTTAGAATTTGCTATACAACACACTTCACTGTATTTTGTAACAAGATACGCTTGACAATAAATAAATCAAATCGAGTCTCCTCAGGATCTTATATATTTCAATTAAATCACCTTTGACTGTTCCAAACTCTAGAGAACACAGGCCTAGACTGTCTAGCCTTTCCCCGTAAGGCAATCCACTCATTCCAGGTGTTAGTCTAGTTAAGTAAACCTTCTCTGAACTGCTTCCAACCCATTAATATCCTCCTTTAAGTACAGCAACCAATACTGTACACAGAATTCTAGACACAATCTCACCAATACTCTGTAAAACTGAAGTATAACTCTTGCATTCAGTTCCCCTCACAATAAAACATAGCATTCCATCAGCTTTCCTGATTACTTGCTGTACCTGCAAAAACAGGGATAAAAACCGAAGGAAGCAATTTTTTTTTGGATTGTGAAGAGTGCTATATTTTCTAATTTACACTTGTGTACCTTCCACTAAAATTAATGTAGGTAGCTAAAGCAGCTTTGCATTTGCCCCACTTATTGTTAATCAGCAGTTTCCATTGAACAGAGCTAATCTAAACAGCTAGAGTCAGGAATATAACCAATTAGGTGCAAACAAATTCTTTTCGGAAGTTTTCAACCAATCCGACAGGAACAGGGCCACAAAAATAACTTTGCTCATTTTAATTTCCGAAGTCACCATCTTGATTTCTGGCATTAAATAAAGGCAGGACGAAAATGGAATAAAATTTTTGGGTCCCACTGAGGCCAAAAATGAAAGCAGACGGGACCTCAAATTACTGAAGCCGGCCAGTGTGCTGGTTTCCAGGTACCGTTACTGGTATTGATCTGGAAAGAGTCCCAACTTCTGTTTCCCACCCTGGGAGATAAAATTCAGTGCCGTCAGCTCGGAATCTTTCGAAGGAGTTTCCTTCTCATGGAGCTAGAGTCTTTTTGGTATTTCCTAACTTTGTTTTGACTGTCGATGTGACTAATGAGTGCAGAATGCTGTTTTTGTCTACCCATCGAAATTAATGCAGATCTGGAACCCTGGTTAATATTTGAATCCATCGCTCAGACCTGTTCCTCCACTGAATGCAGGTTTGTAAATCAAAGTTGGCTTCTTATAGTCAGCACGTCAAGCCTATTCTGCTATTCTGGATCATGGCTTATCATCTATTTCAAAGTGATTTTCCCATGCTTTCCCCATATCCCTTGATGTCCTTAGTATATAGAAATCCATCACTCTGTCTTGAACATGAATGAGTTTCCAATAGCTAAACAGGGAATGCCTCAAGGCAACATGCCCCTTACCCTCAGAGGAGGATGCATCTCTCTGGCTTCCCAAGCCCCACTTCTTCTCACTTTTCTTTGTTTCTTTCTCCTGTCTCCATTCTGTTCAAATTTTAAAGTTTATTAAAATATTTTAGTACCAATCTGAACAGCCCAGATTCTGCTGAAGATAGACGCATTAATTTGATTTGTTTTTAAAGTTTTAAAATTTAAGATTTTTAAGATTTTAAATTTTTTCTCCCACAGAGTTGCTAACAGGGGAGTGAGGGCATTGGTGTACTGGAGACCTTGGTGAACAAGGAAAGAGGGTAAACTAGACTGGATGAATTCTACATCAAGTCAGGTGCAGAGAAAAAAATTAAACTGAGGGAAAGAGAGATTAGATTCAGTGAGAGAAAGAGACAGAAAGGAGATGTATAAAAACGTTTTTTAGTTTAAAATTTGATAATTTTAAAATCACCAGGAACAATTGAAAACCTGAGCAAGAAACACTTCATAACATTAATTGTTTACTTTCTGGGCAACATTGGTCAATGGGAAGTTAAAAGGCTAATCAATTTTCTGCAGCAAGTATAAAAGGTAATTAATGTCTGAAGGGACAATCAAGTGAGAGAAGTATCAGTTTACTGGGAACCACTCCACTGCCACTCATTTCTGATGATTATTCGTTAATTATGGGCATGTGTCATTTAGAATCATAGAATCCGTACAGTAAAGCGGGCCATTTGGCACATCAAGTCCACACTGACGCTCCGAAGAACAATCCACCCAGACCCTACCCTTGCCCTAATCCTGTAACCCTGCATTTCCCATAGCTAATCCACCTAGCCTGCATGTTCCTGGACACAGTGGACAATTTAGCATGGCCAATCCACAAAACCTGCATATTTTTGTACTGTGGGAGGAAACCGGGTCACCCTGAAGAAACCCACACAGACATGGGCAAAATGTGCAAACTCCACACAGACAGTTGCCCGAGGGTGGAATTAAACCCGGGTACCTGACACTGTGAGGCAGCAGTACACACCACTGACCCACCGTGCCACTGAATGCAATAACTTGTTTGGAAAATCCTGAACCAACACCTGGATAAGCTCATGTGGTACAATGCTTCAATGTAAATGTAATTTAGATTTCCACACTTGCCCAGTACAGGTTCAGAATAACAGTAACTGATTTCACCGTTCGCATTGCACCTAAATCAAAAACAGCACATAATTACAGAGTTTCATTCTTTATTTACTAAGGATGTTGGGTCTTTGCAGATTAATCAACATTAAAATCACCTCTCCCCTATCTGAAAGATTAATATCCCGAATCTTCTGACAACAGAAATCAAAAGCACTCAGCACCAGAAGCACACAGCCCATTTCTGCCTGGCTCTTCTGTTGCCAGCTTCTTCCAAAATACAGAGCGAGCATGAAGTTGAAGTGTTGCTCTGTCATACCCTGGATCATCAGTGACTCAGTTAAGCCCCTTTCCAGAATCACTGAATTGTTACAGCACAATTGTTACCCCAAATAGGTATTTCATTTAGTGCCATCCCCGTTTTTTCCTGGTAACCCTACACATTCTTCCTTTTCAAATGACATTGTAACTCCCTTTCGAGTGCCTCAACTGAATCAGCCTTCACCACACTCTCAGGCAATACATTCTGGATCATAACCACTGTCTGTGTGTTAAACAACTTAACCACTGGCTTCTGTATTCTGCCATGTGTTCCACAATACACAGAAACACTTTTGTGACATTTAAAGGGCTTCTCAGTCTGTCAGTTAATGAGCATATGAGTGGATGTGTTAGTGGGTAGGCTGGGTGAGGAATTTGCTAAGTAGATAGGGTGAGCTGGATGGTCAGAGTTGGGCAATATTGTCAGTTTCAGGCTGATTAGCTCAAATTATAAAAATTACGGGGTTGGACAAGAGTTGGTTGAAGCGTTGGACGATGGGGTGGGGGGGCAGGACGTGTCTGGGCTCACGGATGGTCTGGGTCTTGGCAGAGTTGGGGAAGGGTGTTGATGGTATTTGGGGGATTGAATGGAAACTTGGTAGGGGGAGGGGGATGCGAGTCTGCAGTTGTATAGTTATGAGTGGAGATTTTTGTTTAATAATTCCTGGATAACTATCCAGGTAAGTAAATCAGAGCTGTTTTAGTCTCTGACTCAGAGCTGTGCATATTTGTGCAGTCCCCTGAACCAGGGAATTCACCTATTGGTCATTCAAATTTCTGGGGTAATTTCTTTGCAGTCAGTGCATCAGGACTTCCTCAGAGTCCCAGCACGTACCTTGGGTCATACTGATAGTTTCTGATATATGAAGACTGGAAGTTCTGGTCTATAGTTTTGCAATGAAGGTCTATTCATGACTGGATAAGTTGGCCAGCAGTCCAGCCTCACATGAAAATTGAAGATTATTTCTAGGTTCCTCTTTTGAGTTCTTGAGAGGTTTCATTTTCCTCTGTGCGCTATTCCTGTCTCCATCACCTTTGATATCGTCATTCAGCTGCTATTTTAAACGGATTGACAACTGTATTAAAATAGAGCTGGCTGGAACATAGCGTGAGCACAGTTACCAGTGTGAGCTAAAAATGGACCACACAAAACTCAAAAGAGGTGATGACTTACACCAGTTCAGAACAGATGCAAATCTTGCAGGAACGACAGCATGAAATGACACTCAGCTTTCATGGTGAAGATGGTTTGCTAAATGTTTACAGGTCCAAGTAAAAGCTTAGACAATGCAGGGAAAAACACTGTTACTGGTGAATTTTCAAGGGGATGTGACAATTGAAGGGAAAGCACCATAATCAGAGTACACAAGTCCCAAAAGCGTATTAATAAATTCAAGAAACGTCCCAGTCCATTGACAGCTTTGATATAGCAAAAGGGATTAGGGGCTATGCAGTAGCCAACAAAAATAAAGAGAAATGATGTCTAAAAGTCCAATCAGCAAAACTGGAGTATGTGCTGTGTAAAACTTACTTAAATATGTCACTGGTCAACTTATGCAAGAGTTCACATGACAATAGACTCTGGAGGAAGACTGTCGTGTATACAACTTTATGTTAAGATTGTGAATATTGAGCAGAATAGTAAATAAAAAGGTTATCTTGCCAACAGCCTAGACTCAGTAGTCTGTCTACATCCTTACCTAAGACAACTTGTTACTTGCCTCACCACCATTATAACAGACTATGTTCGTCTCTGTATGAGGACGTGGGTCTGCAGGTAGTAGCCACAACTTTTCATATCATTTCTGCTCATTCTCCACAAGTCCTCTGTAGTTCCCAATCATTTCTGAAAGGGACACTCTCATCAACAAACAAATGCCAATACAGGAATAGAGCGGGAAATATATCTTTGTAACAATTCTTACAGCAGAAAGAAATATGATAAAAACAAAATTCCAATATTAACCCACTGCACCTGTCTTACTCTGTCTGAGCTCTCTTCCCAGTAAAATAGTTGATCTCAATTAAAGGTCCTCGGGCAGCAGTGTTATCAATCATAATTTGATACGAAGACACATCAGGGAGAAAATACTGAAAGGGCTCATCAGATCTGACAGCATCAGTGAGTGCAGACAAAGAGTTCATGTTTATATCTTAATGGAAAAGTTAGGGATATAGCAGGTTTTAAGCAAGTGAGTGCAAAGGCAGGAAGCATGGGTGGTGTTTGGAGTCAGGGAGGAGAGAACAAAGGGAATAAGGTCTGTCAAAGGGTGGAAGGTTGGAGAGATTAAATGAGAAAACAGAGGATAGGGTGCTCAATGTATACAACACTTCATGCGCATCCTTGTTTTCCTTTGAGATCAGACAACACTGATTTGTTTAACATAAGATTCAAAATTTTACACCTCTCCAGTTCTTCCTCATTGCCCTGTCTTCTGACACTAAAGTCTCAATTTTATTCTATTCTGATTGAAGTTTCAAAACCTGCTGAAAACCTACGAGAGCTGTAACTTTCTCCAGCTCTGACAAAAGATTGGTGAGCCCAAGTATTATCTCTGTTTCTGTTCTCCACAGATGCGTCAGATCTGCTAAGTATTTTTCCAGAATTTTTTGTTTTTACTTGAAGTGACATTGGGAGACTTGAATAAATGCTTGAACAAAGTGGTAGGTTTTAGCTATAGGAGCTATTGTATTTTGATAAAACAGACAAGGGCAGGACTTATACAATTAAAAATAATGTTGTAGAACAGAGAGACCTAGGGGTTCAGGAACATAATTTTTTGAAGTTTGTGTCACATTTCGTTAGGGTGGTTAAGAAGGCATTTAGCATGCTTGCCTTCATTGCTCAGACCTTTGACTATAGAGTTGGGACATCATGTTGAGGTTGAACAAGATGTCAGTGACTGGAGTATTTTCTCGTACATACAAGTGTTCCACTGACTGACAGTTCCTAAATTGGTTGTCAGTGTATTTCTTTGCACATTCAATATTAACTAGCAAATGTTGTCTAATTGTAGAATCACGTCTAATGTTGAACATGATATTGCAAGTTCTGCAAGTGCAAACTGCTTGTGTATGATTGTAACTCACAACTCCATCTCCTATTTTAGATGAGATTCTGTAATTGGACAACATTTGCTGGATAATCCTGAGTTTGCGAAGAATTATACTGAAAATAAATTTAAGGTAATTAGTCAGGCTTGCAGTGTGGTGTACTGATATGGACCAAAAGCTATGTATGTCACTATACAGCGCCAATTTCATTGCAGACCGTGTACACATATTGTGCCTATTTCAATTCAACAAAATAGTTAACAGCTATTTGATTTATTTCTCAGGGAAATGTTCCTACCAATCAGAATCAACCTGTCTGGTTTAAAATTTAACAAAGTCTGGAAGTTAACTGTTAATCATCATTAATGGATGCATTCTCCATGATAACATCTCTAGAAATCAGAGTCCATTTGCCAACAAATCAGCATTCTGCTCTCATGGAGTACAAATGTTGGCTTTCCCCCTGATTTCTTGTGAGTTGTCCTGATGATTGCAAGATGAAAAGCTTTGAGGAAGGGTCACTCAACCTGAAATATTAACTCTGATTTCTCTCCACAGATGCTGCCAGACCTGCAGGGATTTTCCAGCAATTTCTGTTTTTGTTTCTGATTTACAGCGTCCGCAGTTCTTTCAGTTTTTATTTCACAAAATGTTTCTTTTTCAGCAATGAATTACATCTTGTTGTTAAGTCATGTGTCCTTTCTTACTAAGACTCACTAATGGTTTATCCTCTAACACTGCTAACTAGACAGGCCCTTAGACATGCCATAGAGAGGAATATTGGTGGCTACACTATATTCCAACCACAAACTGCCAGTGGTTGATACTGCAGAAGATATCATGCATAGTGATGGGATTATTGCATAAACAACTCGAGATAACAATGGTGATAAAGGATCCAATTGACCTCGGAGGAAAACATTTTGAGAAGAAAACTGAGTTCACCACTTTAAGAACCCCACTGCTTTAAGAATACCCAGATAGTGAATCAGCCAGTTCAAACACTTAAATGGTCTCCAGACCTCATGGAGCATCACTAAGGTTTACTCCAGGATAAAACCTTCATCCTAGAGGTGTTAAGAGGTGCAGGAAAGACAGTGTAGGTTAATGAAAGAATAGAAAGACCAGTCACACATGGCAATTTACAAGAGTTTAGAGAAGAACAAGCAATAGGGACAATCTCCAGGAAAGATTTGGCTGTTAAACAAACGCTTCAGAATTCTGGAAATAAGGTTAAGGATACCTGTATGCAAGGGAAGGGATGGAAAGTAAAAAGGGAGCACATAGCATTTACAGCGTCAGAGATAATGCAAAGCAAGCAAGAATCATTTGTACGAAAGCTGAGGATTTGAAAACATCAAATTCACTAGCTAAACATCCACAGGCTGTAAATGAAGATGTTCAATCAACTCAACAAGTTGAACTGAAGAGCTTATGTAGAGGAATTAGCCTTGTTTAAGAGCAACAATTTGCTTGAATGAAAGGCAAATAGAGTCATAGAATCATACTGGACAGAAACAGACTCTTCAGTTCAATTCGTCCATGCCAACCAGATACCCTAAATTAATTGAGTTCCATTTGCCAGCATTTGGTCCATATCCCTCTAAACCCTTTCTATTCATATATGTATCCAGATGCCTTTTAAATCTTATAATTGTATCCACCTCCACCACTTCATCTGGCAGCTCATTCCATATAAGCACCACCCTCTGTGTGAAAAAGTTACCCCTCAGGTCCCTTTTAAATTTTTCGCCTCTCACCTTAAAACAATACCCTCTTGTCTTAGACTCTCCTACCTTGGGAAAAAGACCTTAGCTATTCACCCTATCCATGCTTCTCATGATTTTATAAATTTCTGTAAGGTCATCCCTCAGCCTCCGATTCACCAAGAAAAAAACCCACAGCCTATTCAGCCTCTCACTATAACTCAAAGCCTCCAGTCCCGGCAATGTCCTTGTAAGTTCTTTCTGCATCTTCTCAAGTTTAACAACATCCTTCCTATAGAAGGGCATTAGAATTGTACACAGTATTCTAAATATGGCCTCACCAATGACCTGTACTGATGCAACATGGCTTTCCAACTCCTATCTCATGTTCTGACCCATGAAGACAAGTGTGCCAAATGCCTTCTTCACCACCCTGTCTACCTGTGACTCCACTTTCAAGAAACTATGCATTTGTACTCCTAGGTCTCTTTGTTTGGCAACATTCCCCAGGGATCTACCACTAACTGTATAAGTCCTGCCCTGGTTTGCCTTACCAAAATGCAACCCCTCAACTTTATCTAAATTAAACTCCTTCTGCCACTCCTGGGCCCATTGGCTCATCTGAGCAAGATCCCATTGTACTCTGAGATAATCTTCTTCAGTGTCCACTACACCACCAATTTTGGTGTCATCGACAAACTTATAACCATACCTCTTATGTTCACATCCAAATTATTTACATAAATGACAAAAAGCAGTGGACCCAGCACCCATCGTTGTGACACACCGCTGGTCACACGCATCCAGTCTGCAAAGCAACCCACCATTACCACCCTTTGTCTCCGACCTTTAAGCCAATTTTGTATCTAATTGGCTAGCTACCCCAGCATTCTACATGATCTAATCTTGCTAACCAGTCTACCACGCAGAACCTTGTCAAACACCTTGGTGAAGTCTATATAGACAATGTCCACCACTCTGCCTTCATCAATCTTCTTTGTCACCTCTTCAAAAAACTTAATCAACTCAGTGAGACATGATTTCCCACGCACAAAGTCGCTGTCTATCCCTAATCAGCCTTTACCTTTCCAAATGCATGTAAATCCTGTCTCTCAGAATTCCCTCCAAAAACTTAGCCACCACTGATGTAAGGCTCGCTGGTCTATAGTTCCCAGGCTTTTCTTTACCAGCTTTCTTAAATAATGGTACCACATTAGCCATGCTCCAGTGTTCTGGCACCTCACCCATGTCTGTCGATGACATGAATATCTCAGCAAGGGGCCCAACAATCATTTCCCTGACTTCCCACAAAGTTCTGGGATATAACTGATCAGGTCCCGGGGATTTATCTACTTTTATGCATTTTAAGACATCAAGCACCGCCTCTTTCTTAATATGAACTCTTTACTAGACATTTCTATTTATTTCTCCAAGTTCCCTGTCCTTCCATGTCCTTCTCCATAGTAAGTACTGATGCAATATATTTGTTTAAGACCTCACCCATCTCCAATGGTTCCACACATAGATGCCCACATCGATCTTTAAGTGGCCCTATTCTCTCTCTAGTCACCCTTTTGCCCTTAGTATACTTATAGCATCTCTTTAGATTCTTCTTCACTCTGTTTGCCTAATCCATCTCATGTCCCCTTTTTGTCCACCAGATTTCCCTCTTGAGTGTATTCCTACTGCTCTTGTACACCTTTAGGGATTCACTCGATCCCAGCTGTCTATACCTGACTATGCCTCTTTTTTCTTGACCACAGCCTCAATTTCTGTACTCATCCAGCATTCCCTACATCTACCAGCCTTCACACTAACAGGAATATACTGTCTCTGAACTCTCGTTGCCTCATTTGTAAAGGCCTCCCACTTCCCAACCATCCTTTTACCTGCGAATAACCTCCCACAACCAACTTTTGAAAGTTCCTGTCTAATATCCGTCAAAATTGGCCTTACTCCAATTTAGAACTTTGACTTTTTGATCACTTCTATCCTTTTCCATAATTATTTTAAAACTAATTGAATTATGATCACTTAGTGATTGTAATGAAGTCAGTCAGGTGAACCTCATCGAATATGAAATACCTGATTGGGGTTGTTAATCTGGCCCAATCAGGGACCCCTGGCTGACAGATAAAAACAGAAGTGTCAGAAGGATCATAAGTTCACTCTGGGAACTGGCTCTGAGGGTGACTTTCTGGATTCTGTGGGAGTTCTTTCAATCACTTGCCCCAAAGTGTTCCCTCACTGGCACCTCAGTCACTTGCTCTGCCTCATGAACTGTATATGGTTTCATTGTAGACTGACCAACCTCTGCAGATTCAGGACAGGATCAAAATAAAATCAAACTGTCAGTTTTGAAAATCCAGGATATCACAAGGAAGAAAGTAGTTGTTTCAATAGATTAGCTACTTTACTGATAAATATTCACAAGACTAAATGCCCTCAAGATGAGCTTATGGGCAATGACCTGAGTTAGCAAGGAGGAGATCCTCTGCAAAGGGAAATTGGGAAATTGAGGGTTCTCCAGATAAGGTAATGGATAAATTAATGAATTTAACAGGAACAACATCCTCTGCAAAGGATATCCAAAAGGAAAAGATTCTCCAGTGAAGAGATGATGATGAAAGTTCAGAATCAAGTTCAACAGTCCTCAGAACAAAGGCTTATCCATCTTCCAAGTCCAACATGAATACTTTCTAGAAGAATGTGAAGCCTCCAGACTGCCTGAATTTTTGAAGTCAGTGACATGGGGATGGGAGTGGGGAAGATGTGGTAGTGATAAATATAAAAGTTGTTACATTCCTAAATGTATAAATGTTAACTATGTGGGAAATGTGTTGAGAACTGTTTGTATTAGGTAATAGTACTGAAAGAGGTAATGTTGGAGATTGCATTAGACACCACCCGAGTTGATGACCCCACACAGTCTTGGGTGGAGAATTGAAAAGTCTAGTCCTACACCCCAGAAAGTCAGATGTGTCATCTCAAGTTCCTGTAGTCTTAGGAATTATGTATAATTAGCAAATGTAGCTGCTACCGATTGGTACAATACAACAAAATACATCTTGTTGTTAAGACTAATACCTCTTCTTGTTAAGACTCACTCATGGTTTATCCTCTTTCATTGCTAACCAAACAGGCCCTTAGACCCAGTCTGGAAAGGGGAATCGATCATAGCACTGTACCCCAAGCACAATCTTCCAGTGGTTAATCCCACAATTTGTGACAATGATTTTATTGGAATATATAAAATTCTGAGAAACCTGATAGCATAGATGATAAAACGATGTTTTCCCTGGCTAGAAAGTCCAGAACTATGAGTCATAATCTCAGATTGTGGGGCAGCCCGTTTGGGAGAAATGTGTTCCCTCATAGAATTGTGAACCTTAGTTCTGTATCCTAGAGGGAACTCAGGATTAACATCTTTGTGCAGAGAATGATGAGAGTTGGAACAAACTACTACAGGATGCGTTTGAGATGAATTACATGGATGTATTTAAGGCAAGTTGGTTAAGCGTATATGTGAGAAATGCATAGAAGGAGATGTTGATAGGATGAGATGACAATGAAGAGAGATGGGAGGAGGCTTGTATGGATCATAAGCTCTAGCATGGACATCAGCTTTGGGCTGTTCCATTGAGATGTTCTTTCCCTCTGTGTGAGAATGAGTACATTTAAGACTAAGATCTAGACACTTTTGGCACTAAGAATTTCAAGATGTATGGTGTTCAGTGGGAATGTAAAGTTAATGTAGAAGTTCAGGAATTTCAGCATGTCCGTAAGGACCCTCAGCAACTTTACAGATACACTATGGAAAACATTCTATCCAATACATAACGGCTTGGTATAGCAACTGCTCTGCCCAGGACTGTAGGAAACTACAGAAAGTTGTGAACACATCCCATTCCATCATGGAAGCCAATCTTCCATCCATGGACTCTATTTACGCTCCTCGCTGCCACAGAAAGGCTTCCTCCAACCCTGCAACACTCTGGGATCCCTGCACACCTCCAATTCTGACTACATTACATTCTATTTTAACTAGTCCACCACTGGCAGTCGTTCTTTCTCTGAGCTTCTGTCTCGCTCTCCTCTCTAAAGACCCTACTTTAAATGCACACCCGATATTTTAATTATCTACCCTCTCTCCTTATGCAAATCCTGACTAAATTTGCTTTGATGATATTGTCGTGACGTGAATTGGCCCATTTTATGACATCTTAAGTGCTACTTAAATGCACGTTTGTCACTCTCTGTTGTCTTCTAACAAATTACGTCTGACTGTGTGATATGTGAGTGACAAAATGCAACTTTCTTGCCAGGTACTGCTTTAGTCACTCAGTGTTTGAAACAGCTAATTCGTCACCCCTTTTAAAAATGTCAACATGGGAAGTGTTTTAACAGCCATTCAATATATAATGTTTGATTCCTCGTTTGAGCAGCTAGGCAGATAGATTATGGAAATATTTTACTGTTAAATAGGAAACCTAATTGCTTTGATTTAATCATCGTCACCATGGCAACTGCAATACCTACCATGGAGGAGCACGGTGTATGAGGCCCATTATCAGCTTGTTAAATTGAAGCTATTTTGTTTTACAGTCTGGTAAATAGAAACCTTGGAGAGGTCTGACTGTGTATTAGTCTCATTAGCCATTGCGCCACCTTGATTTGTTTAATTATTGACTGCAAAGCCCAGCTGTTTCTATGATCCAGCTGCTCAAATATTAATGTAACTCATTTCTGATATTTTTGGTTGCAGAGTTAAGTTAAAACATTGGCTGAGAATAAAAAACTTTCCAGTTTGTTTTCCCCATTCCCTTTAACTACTGAAGGCCTTAATCCATTTCTAGGACATAGTGCCTCCATCTTCACTGTCTTTCATACTCTACCTGAGAAGTTGTTTTCCATCTGTTACAATGCTGTCACTCTAAGAGTTTATTTTGTCCTGGTATTTTTTTTTTTGAAGAGATGTTGTGAGGCAGAGGAGCTATCTCTAAAAAAGGCTTTGGGTTTTTTTTGAAGTTGGAACATTGGAAGCAGCCTGGGTGTGGCCAGCTCTCACAGACCAGGCTTTCTAGTTTTTGGTTTAGTTTTTAGGTTTAGTTTTGAGTAGAAGCCTTTAGGGTCTTAACAGAGTTGGAAGCTTCAATGAATGTCTCCTGGTTGCTACTTTTGTTGAATTTTCTCTTGATGTTTCTTCCTCCTGGATTGGAGAACTGCATGTGAGAATCTGTGTCTGAATTTGCCTTTTTGCCAAGGGGTGTGTTTATGGGATGTTACTATTATCAGAACAGTTAATTAGTAATAGGTACTGTATTCATTATTTGGTTAAGTTTTCCAATAGTTAAGATATTCTAAATTCCTCCTTCTTTTGTTTGTATTTTAAATAAATTGTGTTTTGCTTAACGTCAAGTCGTTTGACCAGTTGCATTGCATCTGGAACACGTCGCTTCACATGTACCTTTAAAATAAAAAAAATTAGGGTCTAGGCTACCTTCTTAAAATATATTGAAGGGGTTTGGTCTGGTCCATAACAAATCTGTCAGCCATGACAGTTAGAATATTCTTGGACTCGTTGCTGAAACTATTTACATGGTCTGCTGAGGCAAGGAAAGTATTGACTTTATTTCAGAGACATATCTGATGGTGACTAGGAGATAGTAAGAACTGCTGATGCTGGAGTCAGAGATAACGCAGTGTGGAGCTGGAGGAGCACAGCAGGCCAGGCAGCATTAGAGGAGCAGGAAAGTCGATGTCTTGGGTCGGGACCGTCTCCCGACTCGAAACGTCAACTTTCTTGCTCCTCTGATGCTGCCTGGCCTGCTGTG
>NC_063356.1:36211798-36280070 GCF_021869965.1 Rhincodon typus | reverse complement strand
TTCTAGGCCCGAAACGTCAGCCTTCCTGCTCCTCTGATGTTGCTTGGCCTGCTGTGTTCATCCAGCTCCACACCTTGTTATCCCATTGTGTTCTTTGTTCTGTTCTATTACCCTAATGCACTTTGTATGGTATGATCTGCGTGTACTGCACACAAAACAAAACTTTTCACTGTGCTTAGGTACACGTGACAATAATAAATCAAATCAAATCAAATCAAGTGTTCCAGTGAAGCCCAAAACAAGCTGGAAGAACCTCATCTCATTTTTCAATTAATAATTCATAGTGTTCTCAACATTGAGCTGAACCATTTCAAACCATAAACTCTGTCCTCTATTTTAATATGTATTTCCCCAGTGCCTGTATCTTCTTTTTACTTTCAAAGCTGAGCTTTATTCTGCTATTAACACCTACTGGGGACCAATGCTTTGATGTTTCTCTACAATTACCACTCCCTTTGCCTTTTGTTCCATTACAACTTTGATCTCTTATTATGTCTCTCTCTAACCTTTCCCTGATCAGCCTTTTGTTCCACTTGTCTTTCCTCCTCTTTTTCAACAGCGTAAAGCTGATCTCATTTCCTCTTCTCTTGAAGTTCTGAAGAAGTCCAGTTGCATTTAAAATGTTAACTCTGTTTCACTCTCCACAGACGCTACCAGACCTACCCCACAGTTTCTCCAGCACTTTCTCCCTCATGGTGGGGGGTGGGGGGCGGTGGTTGGCAGCGTGGGCATTGTTAATCAGTTGGCTCAGGACTCAGGACCTCTCCAATTTTAAATTCAATGTTGATGTTACTCTCTGTGTACCTTCTGTGTAGCTGTATTCTTCGCTCTGTTCTATTACCCTAATTCGCTTTGTATGGTATGATCCACCTGTATTGCACATAAAAGAAAACTTTTCACTGTACCCAGGTATTTGTGACAATAATAAATCAAATCAATTAAAATTAAATCATGGCAGAGATGGTGGAATGCAGATAGACTCTCTCTCTCAGTTGTATCTTTTTATTCAAAATGTGATGACGATTGAAGCTTTTTATTGTATTTTACTGTGTTGTTCACTGCAGAGTAAAATGACAATAAGTCATCATTCTCTAACTCACCTACCTGTAAAGAAATCCTACTGCTGTTTCCAGGCTGGAGGTTCCTTGTGACCATCCAGCATTGAGAGACTGAGCCCGTCTTTAATTAGGCAGTGTGTTCACTCTTTGGCGTAATGGTATTATCAATTGTAGTTATCTGGAACCCCAGGCTCATGTTTGAATCCCACCGTGGCAGATGGTGAAGTTGAATTCAGGAGCAGTCTGGAATTTAAAAGCTAGTCGAATGGTGTTGATGTAACCACTTTCAATTGATGTAAAAACCTATTTGGTTCACTAATACTCCTAAAGGAAGTAAATCTGCATCCTTAGCCAGTCTGGCCTACATGTGACTCCAGATCCCCAGCAATGTGGTTGACTCTTAACTGGCCAATTAGGGATGGGCAATAAATACTGGTCTAACCTGCAATGCCCACAACTCATGAGCAATTTTTTAAAAAACGGTTAATTTGTAGATAATTGGAATGACTCTTCTTAGCACAGTCCAGGCATTGAAAACATCTGTGAGTGTGATAGTGGGGCCCCGAACCCCAGAGGGAAAATCCCACACAGGCGGCACGGTGGTTAGCACTGCTGCCTCAGAGTGCCAGGGACACGGGTTCAATTCCGCCCTTGGAGTTTGCATATTCTCCCTGTATCAGTGTGGATTTCCTCCGGGTGCTCTGGTTTCCTTCCACGGTCCAAAGATGTGCGGGCTAGGTGGATTGGTCATGCTAAAGTACCCATATTGTTGAGGGATGTGAGATTAGGGTGATGGGTGGGATGCTCTGTGGGTCAGTGTGGACTTGTTGAGCTGAAGGGCCTGTTTCCACATTGTAGGGATTCTATGAAGTGCAGCCAGAATTGGGAACCTTTGCTGAATTTCCTGTAAATTGAGCCTGGAACCTGCAAGTGACTGGGATCACTTTAACACACATAATTTGTCTTATTTAACTCACCACCATTCACTGCATTTTGCTGAAGGACTAACGAAATATTGCTGCTGATGAGAAAACACAAAATATTGCAAGGGGAAACATTTCTAATCAAAATGTAGAAGGGAAACAACTGGCTGTTATATGGCGAATTCTTCAGAGATTACAAACTACCTCACAAACAATGGCTTAACTTTATGACCATGGAGTGGTAGACCCGTGGAACAAATTAACAGGGAAGGCCACAATACAAATAGGTTTATGAGGCAATTAAAGTGCATTCCTCAAGAAAGAGAGAGGACTGAAGGATTTGATAAAAGGAGTGGTTGCAGTTGGATCAGGGAGAAAGAAGGGGCAACTGGGTGTCATGGTTTTATGTTCTTATAAATCAAAGGTTATGAAACAAACCTGAACTGAAGTTAAAGAGAAACAAGGAACAATGGTATGGCTGGAAATTTGACATAAGAGGTGAAGACAGAAAGGATAAATGAATATCTGAGAGAGAGATGTGTTAATATCTTTAGGGTCTGGTAATGCTTCAAGATTGTGCTGTTATCAAGGAATGAACATGACAAAAGATAATATGTTTACTGTTTGTTCATTGTTTATTAAGCTCTGAGCAAGGGGCTTTAACAAAAGATCAGTGCTTTCACACTGAATGCAAGCTATTTCTAGAGAAATGAGATGGATGTTTCCTCAATGCCTCCTCAAATTATTCTAGTCAGAGTTTGGTTGGAAAAGGTTTAGTGACTATAATTATTCTCTTAAGAAGTGATTTTGAGTTTAGATTATCTGTTTCAAAGATGCGCTCTTTCTCTCCCTATCTCTCTGTCTTTCTGCAGAACTTTGAGAAATTTGTCCAAGTAAGCTAGTACAATATAAAATTAGCATTCATCAACCATTTCCTTTAAAGTCAGCAAGGGTGTAAAAAGTCGCGAGCTGGCCACAGATGGTTTTCACATTGCTGCTGTTGTCAGCTTTGTCGAGACATGCCATTTCAGATCAGGCCCAGCACACGGAAAGATTGATTTCTCTGATAATAGTTTGAGTTGTTGAGGAATGGCTCGTGTTGGAATTCTAATGATCATCTGGTATTATAACAGGAAAGAGCTGCTCACGTTTATTGTTTCAGTAGCTGAGTTTAAATTGATGTGTTTTTTTGTGTGTAGAAGATAAGAAGTGATTTACTCACTTGATTTAATTAGCAGTTTCTTTCCTGTGAGGTGAAAGATGGTGGTGGGGTTGCTCCATTGTGTAGATTTTTTAACACATATATTTCTCGTGTGGGTAGATTTTTTTTGCCTCATTGTATTTGCTTCACATCCTTTGCAATTGTTGCCTCAGTACGTGCACAAACTACAGCTGTCTCTTGGACAGCATGTGGCTAGAGTAGCAGAATGACCTTTGAGAGTGGGTGCAGCTCAGATCCACTAAGCAGAGCTTTAAGTGCTCAATAATGAGGGTAAGTTACATGAAGTTGGCTTGTAATCCCGAATATGGAAGACCAAGGGCTGATCTAATTACGATTTGAAAAATGTTAAAAAGATTCAATATGGACAATAAGGACTCCTCTCCCGAAGGAATCTAGAACAAGGCGTGGGATTTTTTGGATAGTGGGGTTTCCCACCCTGTCACTGGGGAGATCACAGAAACCCCATGGCAATTTACATTGAGGTAATGCCTCATCCAGCTGGAAATCTCCACTCAGAGAGCTGTCACCCAATCAGATTGTCTGGCCAGACCCTGCAGTCACAGTAGTGGCCAGGACTAGGACCACAAGCAGTGGTCAGATTCGAAGTCCCAGAGGCCAGGCACATTCCAAGGAGACAATCAGGGAGGGGAAGGGAATGGACCAGGAGGTCTTGATGGAGAGGCCAGGATGGAAATGAGCATATCTGGGGAAGGAGCTCTTGCTGAGAGGTGGAAAAAGGATACTTCGAAGAGGGTGGTCCCAGTTCCTTCCTCCCCAGGACACAAGGAAGGTGAATGCCTGGGTTTACCACCCCTCCTGCCCTTAAACTTCTCCCACCAGCCTCAAAGTTGAGGTCAGGAAGGAAGGAGCCCTTAAAAGGGTCATTAATTGGCCTCTTATAGACCCTAACTGCAGTGAGGGTGGGGCTATAGAATTATACAGCAAGGAAACAGACCCTTTGGTCCAACTCATCTATGCCAACCAAGTTTCCCAAACTAAATAGTCCCACTTGCCTGCATTTGGCCCATATCCCTCTAAACCTTTCCTAATTCATGTACTTGTCCAAATATCTTTTAAATATTGTAACTATACCTGCATCCACCACTTCCTCTAGAAGTTCATTCCACATACGAACCAACCTCTGAGTGAAAAAAATTGTTTCTCATGTCCCTTTTAAATCTTTCTACTCTCACCTTAAAAATGTGCCCCCTAGTTCTGAAATCCCCCATCCTAGGGAAAAGACCTTTGCTATTCACCTTATCTATGTCTGTCGTGATTTTATAAACCTCTACAATGTCACCCCTCAACCCTTTACACTCCAGTAAAAAAAGTCCCAGCCTATCCTTATAACTCAAACTTTCTATTCCCAGCAACATCCTGGTGAATATTTTCTGAACCTTCTCCAATTTAATACGATCCTTCCTATAACAGGGTGACCAGAACTGTACACATTACTCCAAAAGTGGCCTCACTAACATGCTGTACAACTTCAACATGACATCCCAACTCTTATTGTCAAAGGTCTGAGCAATAAAGGCAAGCTTGGTAAACACCTTCTTAACCACACTGTCTACCTGTGTAACAACTTTCAAAGAATTATGTACCTGAACTCTTAGGTCACTGTGTTTGACAACACTACCATTGCCTTACCATTAACTATATAAGAGGGTGGCATGAGGCTCAGTGGTTAGCACTGCTGCCTCACAGTGACAGGATCTAGGTTCACTTCCAACCTATCCGTGTGGAGTTTGCACATTCTCCCCGTGTCTGCGTGGGTTTCCTCCTGGTGCTCCAGTTTCCCCTCACAGTCCAATTATGTACTTGTTGGGTGGATTGGCCATGCTAAATTGCCTATAGTGTCCAGGGATGTGCTAGGTGTGTTAACCATGGGAAATGCACGGTTACAGGGATAGTCTTTGGTGGGTCAGTGTGGACTTAATGGGCCAAATGACCTGCTTCCACACCCTAGGGATTCTACAAAATAAGTCCTGCCCTTGTTTGTCTTACCAAAACGCAATACCTCACATTTATGCAATTTAAACTTCATCTGCCACTCCTCAGCCCATTGGCCCAATTAATCAGTATCCCTTTGGAATGGTAGATAACCTTCTTCACTGTTGACTGCACCATCGATTTTCTGCTCCAGGCTTTGTCTGTTCCAAGTAAAATTAGTTTGGGGCAGGCAGGAGGATGGCCAAAAGGCCACCTGGGAAATTTAATATCACCCGCTTCCTCCCCCGTCTCTCCACATCCCCTCCAAACTCCTAAACCTGCTGACGGGGGAGTGTAAAATTCAGCCTAAGAGGAGATAATCTTCAAATTAAAGCCATGAATGAAATTAGGAAACACATTTTCACATAAAGTTTTGGATCAATCCAGAAGTTCCTCCCATTAAAAGGCCGTGGATGCTGGGGGACAATTGGAAATCCAGGATGGAAGTTTTAAAAAAAAACAGAATTTCTTTGGCAACCTGATGCCAGAGAGAAGGGAAAAGATCATGTTTATTCGCTGCCTGAGGGAGATGTTACATAACAAAAGAATTGCAAGTGGTATTAAGCAGGCTGATTGAGAAAGAAAACTTTGTTTCATGAATTTACTCCTTTTTTTTTCACAACTGTGGTCTCTATGAAGGGAAACGGCCCCATTACTATAACCATTCTTTCCATGTGTACACTTGTGTAAATATTGCATGATGAGTTTACCTCACAAACAATTAGACATTTGCAATAGGGTAGTTTAAACCATTTTTTAAAAATGCGTCCTTCAATTTGTTGTAACAAACCAAAAGTATGACGATGGTTGGTGAAACAATGACGTGATTCTTTATTTGAACATAAGACTATTTACAAACAATAATTAGATATTCTGATCAGGTCAGAAATCCTTTTTTCGACCCTCATCGGATTAAAAATGATCCATTTACCTTTAGACAAATGCTAGAGTTTCCTGCACGAGGGCCTTCGGCCACAAACCCATCATGAATCCATGAATCCAGTGGTGAATAAAATCTTAGTAGAAACCATTCCCCCTTTTGCAGCAGTCAATGTGTTGGACTCTCTTGCCCAGAAGCATAGCCACGCAGCTCCAGGGAAAGGATTAGCATGTAAGGTAAATGTAACATCAGGGTGGCAGTTGCGGGGAGGGGCAGTGGGACAAGTGCGGGTGACGTAGGTAGTGTGACTGGTGGATGAGGAGAGAAGTACCAGGTGGGGAGGACGCCCAGGTGCCTGGGTAATTGAGTGCTTAGGGTAGGTCTAGAGGATTGTCAGATCCAGGCTTATCAGATCACTGGAGGTGGAGGAAGAGGGTGTCACTTCTGGGAAGGTCAGGCTGGTGAGGGAAGAGGAGGAGCTATGCCTGGAGGAGGTCAGGCTGGTGGAGTGGAGTGGAATGCCAATTCAGATTGAGGTAGTGGCAGGGCCTGCGGGACCGGGGGCGAAGGTAAGGCCAGGAACAAAAACAAATTGCTGGAGAAATTCTGCAGGTCTGGCAGCGCCTGTGGAGAGAAATCAGAGTTAAAGTTTTGGGTCCAGTGATCCTTCCTTAGAACTAGTAGTAACTAGGAAAAGGTAATATATATGCTGAAGGTGGGGTTGGGGGGTGGCAAGAAATGAGCAGATAGATGGAGGTAGGGAATAAATAGAGAGAATCTCTGATAGGGAGACAGAAGGACAGATAATGGAAAGCCAAGGAGATAAAAACTGACAGTGGGGACAATAAGTAAGTGATAATGGGTTA
Organism: Rhincodon typus; assembly: GCF_021869965.1. Taxonomy (NCBI): domain Eukaryota; kingdom Metazoa; phylum Chordata; class Chondrichthyes; order Orectolobiformes; family Rhincodontidae; genus Rhincodon; species Rhincodon typus. Next base: position 36,273,129 of record NC_063356.1, on the reverse strand, counting down.
GCTGTGCTGAAAGCAGTCCATGTTATGACAGGGCCTGGGGCGTAGGAGTGGGGAAAGGACATGGGAGAAGGTGTTCAGACCCTAAAATTATTGAACTCAATATTGAGTCCTGAAGGCTGTAGGGTCCCCGAGCGGAAAATGGGGTGCTGTTTTCCAGCTTGCACTGAGCTTCGCTGGAGCACTGCAGCAAGCCTGAGATAGAGATGTTGGTCAGGGAACAGGGTGGTGCGCTGAAGAGGCAGGCAACTGGAAGCTCAGGGTGCCTTTTGCAGACAGAATGTAGGTGTTCCGCAAAACGATCACCCAGTTTGTTTCGTCTCCCCAATGTAGAGGAGACCACATTGTGAGCAGCAAATACAGTAGACTAGATTGAGTGAAGTGCAGGTAAATTGCTGCTTCACCCGGACAGTGTGTGGATACTGAGGAGGGAGAAAGTGAACGGGCAGGTGATACGTCTTCTGCGATGGCAGGGGAAGATGTCGTGCGGGTGTGGGGAGGTGTTGGGAGTGGAGGAAGCGTAGACCAGGTAATGGTCTCTGCAAAATGCTGACAAGGGTGCGGAGAGGAATATGACAGAGAGTGGCTTCTCACTGGTGGTGGCAGAAATAGTGGCTAGTGATCATTTGGATATGGATGATGGTAGGGTGGAAATTGAGGACTGGAGACCCTATTGCTATTGCGGGGTGAAGGGGTGAGGGCAGAAGGGAGGGCTATGCAATGTGTCGGGGGAGGAGGAGCTATGGCGCTCAGTGGTGATTCTGGGAATTACTGCAAGTTATCCAGAATTTATGGTAGTTTATTAATTCTTCAACTTTTCCTGGATAGCAATCAAGCTGAAGTGAGTCAGAATCCTTTGAATTCTCTGACTTTAATGGACTCCTTTTGAAGAGTTTCAGGTACAGACCATCTGCCCATCAGAAAATTCAGTTACTGGGGAGTCACCTCTTTCAGGAATTCTACTTGGTCCTGAGGCACAACTCCAGTCTGTGCTGTTCCAACAACTCTCTGACCATTGCATTATCTGGGCCAATGTCACTTGCGAGACAGTCAAACATCTAACCTATAGGATTGCTGCAGAGTCATGAGATAAAACATCACATCCTGCCCTGTAGTGCATTAGTGGTGGGCAGCAGTTTGAGGTACCCTCTCTTAAAGATAAATGGACCCCACATCACCACCGCTGTGACTTCCTCAGGGCTTCAAAATGTCATCTATGGCGTGTGGCAGTTTCATAGAGCTGAGGATGCTGGAATGGGTGTAGCAAACAGCCGAGCATGTTGTGTACAGTAGGGTTAGGGTGTGCTGTGATTTAACGTTAGTCATAGTCATACAGCATGAAAACAGACCCTTTGGCCCAACTCGCCCATGCTGACCAGGTTTCCTAAACTGGTGTAGTCAGTTTGGACATCAATCCTCTCTGAACGTTGCACAACTGAAGTTGGTTCAGTAGAAGAAAGTGCAACCGTAATGTCAAATGTAAAGGAAGTGTCAATTATTTACAGGTAGCTGCCAGTTGATTATTTTTCTGAATTATAGCTTCACCTCTACAAGTGTTCGATGCTTTCTGTAATTATTTATGGCTGCAAAATTTTACAGGCAGATTTTGAGATGCTGAAGGAGAATTAACTTCAAGGTACCTGCACAAATCCGTTTCTGCAGTTGTAAATGCATTAGTCGTCCTTTCCTCCAGGCACACAATATGATGTGGAGAATGAACAGAGGGCACATGGAGTGGGGAAGAAGGAGGAAGAGGAAGAAAACCATTTCTCAGGGGGAGAGACCCATTATATTAGAGGAGCAATACTCCTATCTGAAGGTCAGCCAGAAACAGAGTGTGAAATGTCAGTGCTGCGGTAACGCTGCCATCGCAATCAAGCAGAGCAGGGAAGAAGAGACATTGCTTTTGGCTGTTCCACTAACTGTGGTAATGAACTTTTACGTGTCAGGCTCTTTCTGAAGAAGGGTCACTGGACTTGAAATTTTAACTCTGCTTTGTCTCCACAGATGCTGCCTGCACTGTTTTTTTTGTTGCAGATTTCCAGCATCTGCAGTTCTTTGTTTTAGTTTATCTAATTACAGTACAGTTTCAAGGTAGTGACATGCATCAACAATTGGAAAATGTAAGCTGTTGAGTGTTGGAGTAACTCTTTCATGGCTGGAACTGGTGCTATTTGCAACAAATTAATTTGCTGTCTGGCATTCCAAAGGAATGGTCATTGAAACTCTCTTCTCAGAAAGCTACCTTCATTTTGTTTGTCTTTGTCAGCGAGCGGTGGGAGGGAGTGAACCTGTGACTTCATTGACCTCCCTGTGGTGCTGGGTGCCATTGAGTATTTGCTCTGAGTGCCACATATCAACTCTGCCCTCTACAGGAACCAGAAGGGATTCCACTCTCAACTTCTGGTTGGTGTGTACCATAGCCAATGACTTATCCAGATCAATGACCCCCAGTGCCCTGGCAGTATTCAGGATGTGTGCGTTCTGTGGTAGTCCATTCTGTCAGCTACGTTTGAGCTACTACACCAAACTCAGGGGAAGTGCCGGTTTACAGGAGCTATCTGCTGACACGTGGCTGATGATACCAGGGTGCAACTCTCACTGCCATAAAAGATGCATACAATAAAAGCCAGCCTGTAATAACATTGGGCTTTAAATATAGGTTTGGAGATGTAACTATAACTAATTTGGTAGGATATGTATAGACATTAAAAACATCTAAAGTTAGAGATCCATGGAGGAGCCAAATATTAAAGACATCATCACAGCCACCAGAAACAGCCAGAAAGGTCCACATTTGAGATTAGGATATACCTAGAAGGGAACAATGAGACGACAAATATACAATATTAATTAAACCCCGACAATACAAAGGTAATAACAATAGTTTAATCCCTGAAAGAAAGGTGTGGACAGATGCATGGCAATGTCACACTCAAGCATAAAAAAACACATCAACTGCAGTTGGAATACTGGAACCACCCAACTGAAGAAAGACAAAGATCTTTTCCACATGAATACCGTTAGAAACCAGAATTAGACAACACTCATAAAGAGACATGAAACATCTTTACTGATAAACATTTAGTGAGAAATTTTTTGAAGAGTGAAACAAAAAGGGAGCCATGAGTGGAATATCCATAGAAGGCAATGATACACCACAAGTAATCCCTCACTTACTGACTCTCCTCCACTTGTCTTTGTGTGTCCCAGTCTACTCCAGTCCTGCTACTCCAGTCTGACTGGTGGAAGGAGGCTGACTTTCAATCACACAGTCTTGCAGGGTGACCTCCAGCAGCTGTGGCCCGTGAAGGCCCCTCTGTGAACTGCAACATCTCAGACATGGGTGGCTACAGTCACAGCTGGTTGTGAAGCAACAAAAAGGACACTGTGTAATGGCAAAGAGGAGAAGTCAAATGCTGCCATCTTGCCAGAAGATCGTGCTGCATGGAGCCACGGCCTACTCTTCAGCACACTGCCTCAGCAATCCCAGGAAGTTGCTGGAGAACAGGTTGTTGAATCGTTCTTGCCCTGGTAGTCCACAGTCATGAGGACGTCAGACTGAGCTTACATGATTGAAGTGTGAGCTCCCACTAGGGCATTCAGACATTGGGTTTCTGCTGCTTGTGGGTTTAAAGAAGTTGTGACATCAGCCTACCAGAAGCTGAATCAGTGCACGATTCAAACCAATGTGGGGTCAAAACTGATGCGTGAATGGAGTTGGCCATCATTTCCAGGCTGGAAAAAATGAGATCCAAGTTCTGAGCCAGGCTAGTGCTGGACTCTTTCATCTTCCTTGACATTGTGTGTTGGCTTCTCATTTTAACAAGCATTCCATTTTACTTACCTTCTGTGGGCTGTCCCATTGAAGCACTCTTCTGCATTCTGTGCTGTATCTTCACCCTCTGGCCAACAGCTGGGTGTACTCTGCAGTCACCTGCTGTGTTCAGCATGTTGGTACTTGGTGCCAACTTATCCTCTCAATGACACACAGTGCCTGAGCTGGTAACTGCAAATGGTGGGATCTTCCACATCACTATCAGCTTGATGTTCCTCCACAGTCTGCACTGTTAGGCATCTGAAAGCACCTCAGTAAGATCAGAATAAGAAAAATGCACCCCTAAACATTGGGACAAAATGTATTGTTGTGATCGAGAGGGTTAAATGCAAGCTGTTTCCTTTGTTATGGTTTGCATTCACAGTGCAAAGGCTATCAAGTAAACGCCTATCAGGAGTTGTGTTGTTATAATAACAAATATTTCATTCAAATGCACTTTCCCTGATGGCAAAAAAACATGAGAATTCATCATTCCACGTTCAAGTTTATAACCACATGGATCTGTCAATCAAACAGAGACAGAGCAGGGAATTTTGCGTGATAATGGACATTTCTGAAATCAGTCATGCAGCTGTGAGCCAAGAATGGAATCTTTCAGTTTCTGTCAGCAGACTGTTTGCTATTTCATTTTGTCTTTCTTTTAACAATCCAAGTATCTTTTTCGAAGAATTAAAGGGCAGGAATTTGAAATGCATGACAGCTGAAAGCTCCATTTTGCCAAGTTCTCTTGATACCTTTGTCAGGTCTGTTCCAGTCAGCTCGGGGGTAATGAGTTTTTAACACACATCCATGCCTACTTTTAGCAATTTCAATGTGCATTGTACCTACCTCAAAGTCACCTATTTTCCACAAAGTAGGCCATTCAGCCCATCAAATCCATGTCAGTTCCTTGTAGAGCAACCCACTCAGTCCCACTCCCCTGCTCAATCCATAACCCTACAATTTTATTTCCTTCAAGTGCTCATCCAATTTCCTTTGGGAATCATTGCATTAAATTGGACTATTTAAATAATCTGTTTCTTTGTACATGGAGACAGCCTCCCTATTTTCCCACCTAAGTTTATTTTTCGATAGTTTCATGGTATGTGGGTGTTACTGACAAAGGCGACAAGTGTTGCCCAAAATTTGAAATGATTGGTTAGTCTGTTTCAGAGGGCAGTTGAGTTAGCGACATTACTCTCGGTCTAAAGACTTTATTTATTCATTCATGGGATCTGGGTGTTGCTGACTTGGACCAGTATTTATTGACTATCCATAGTTTCCCTTAAAAAGGTCATGGTGAATTACCTTCCTACCAAGGATACGTCCTCAGCCCTCTACTGTACCCCCTGTACACCTAAGACTGTGTCACCAAATTCCAAATGAACGGCATCTACAAGTTCGCTGATGACACCACTGTAGTGGGACGGATATCTAACAACGACGAATCAAACTACAGAAGGGAGATCGAGGGCTTGGTGACATGTTGCAATGAAAACAATTTGTCTCTCAACGTCGGCAAAACTAAAGAACTAATCATCGAGTTCAGAAAGAAAGGAGGAAAACACGCCCCAATTGACATCAATGGAACTGACGTTGACAGGGTGAAGCACATCAAGTTCCTCGGAGTGATGATAACTGACAACCTGTCCTGGACTTCCCACATAGATGCGATTGTCAACAAGGCACAATAACACCTCTTCTTCCTCAGGCAGCTCAGGAAATTTGGCATGTCCATAAGGTCCCTCACCAACTCCTACAGATACACCATTGAAAGCATACTGTCCGGGTGTATAACGGCCTGGTATGGCAACCGCTCTGCCCAGGACCGTAAGAAACTACAGAAGGTGGTGTGCACAGCCCAGGCCATCACGGAAGGCAACATTCCATCCATGGACTCCATTTACACAGCTCGCTGCTGGGGAAAGGCTTCCAACATCATCAAAGACCCATCACAACCCGGTGATGATCTCCTATAAACCCCTCCGTCAGGCAGAAGATACAGATGCCTGAACACGTGCTCGAGCAGGTTCAGGAACAGCTTCTTCCTGGCTGTTATCAGACTGATGAATGGACTCTAGCCTCAAATAACGCTGATCTTCCTAGCGTTGATCTCGCCTAGCGCACACCCTGTGCAATGTAACCTGTATGTCTCTAAGTCATTTTGATCTGTACATCCTTTGCTTATACTATGATCTGCCTGCACCGCTCGTAAACAAAGCTTTTCACTGTATTTCGGTACATGTGACAATAAATCAATCAATCAATCTTGAATCGCTGCAGTCTATCAGGCATAAATTTACCCAGAACACCTTTCTATGGAGGGAGTTCCAGGATTATCACTACCGACAGTGAAGGAATACTTCCAAGGCAGGATGGTGAATGCTTACAGGGGAACTTGCAGGTGGTGGCATTTTCTTGTATCTGCTGCTTTTGTCTTTCTAGATTGTAGAGGTGAGGGTTTAGGAAGCCTTGGTGAATTTCTACAGTGCATCATGTGGATGCTACATGGTGCTGCTACTAAACATCAGTGTGGAGGGAGTGGATGTTTGAAGATGTGGCACCAATCAAGCGGGCTGCTTTATCTTGGATGGTGCCAAGCTTTCTCAGTGTTGTTGGAGCTCTACTCACCCAGGCAAGTGGGAAGTATGTCATCAATACTCCTGACATTTGCTTTGCAGATGGTGGACAGGCTTTGGAAAGTCATAAGTGAGTTAGTCACTTCTGGATTCTGAGCCTTTGACCTGCTTTTGTAGCCACAGTACTTGTATGACTAGTCCAGTTCCATTTCTGGTCAATGGTAACCCCCAGGTTGTTGGTAATGGGGGATTCAGTGATGGTAACACTGTTGAATGAGTTACATGTTGCCTTAGCCAGGTAAGGACAGCAGCTTTCACACAACCACAGAATTGTTAACCTGCAGGAAGAGGCCATTCAGCCCATCATGTTTGCATCAGCTGTCCTCGTGAGCTTTTTGGCTTGGATCCATTCTCTTGCCTTTTCCCAGCACATTCTATCCATTCAAGTAACAATCTAAAGTCTCCTTCAATGGTTTGGTTAAACCTGCCTTACCTAAATTAAATGTCTAAACTGTTTAACGTTAAAGAACATGAGTAAACCAGATGGGTTTTTACATCAATTAATGTCATTATTCCTGAGATGAATTTTCAATTTCAGATGTTATTAATTGAATTTAAATTCCACTAGCTGCTGTGATTGGATTTGAATCTGTGTCCCCAATTACTTGTCCATTCAGATTACCAACATGACACCCACCTCTTCTTAAGCAGCTCCCATTCATATTGAGTCATTGGTCACTGTAGCTCCTCACAACAGCAGATCTGAATGTAATCCATTTTGATTGATCCCTGAGCTGTCTCCGCTGCACTGACAATGCAGAAAACTGAGATCCCAAGTGAGGGTAACAAGAGGAGAGATGTTGAAGTGTCCAGAACAGCCATAAGAGCTGAGAGGAAGAGCAGTAGAATGAGCCATTCGCCACAACAATTTGTTGATGAACTGACTGATTCCTCTCTCCCTGAGCCCCAAACAATTAACTGCATTTCTCACCTTAGTCTACAATGCCTCTGTGGTACAAGTCTTTCTTGTGTTGAGGGTGCTGATGGCAGTGCTGATGGCAATGATGGCTGATGTGTTGAGAATCTATGGTGCTGGGCACTGGCAAACTGAAAGAGTAAAGTGGGGGCTGGAACTGTGCTGTGCAAATATTAAAAAAAACCTCCGTGAGCTGCTATATTAATGCTTAACGGTTTAATTTCTAACAGTGTATTAGCTGGTGCTCTGTTATGTCTGAGTCACAAGTTGCTTGGTATATATCCCAACTCCTGCACAAAGAAAATCAAGGTTGACTCTGTGGGAAAGCTGCATAGTCAGAGGTTCAATTTTTAGGTGAGAGACATTAAACTGAGCCCCATTTAGAGTAGAAGAGAAATTTATTGTCACATACACATGCTCACCAAGCCGGTGGGTTTGGTTGTAAACGTTTTGTCACCCTGCTAGGTAACATGGTCAGTGCACCTATGGTGAAGCATTGGTGTTCTGCCCCGCTTGTTATTTATATGCCTCAGTTTGCTGAGGTGGTTGGCATCACTTCCTGTTCTGTTTTTCAGTGGTTTGTATGCCAGGTCTAATTCAGTGTGTTTGTTGATGGAGTTCCGGTTGGAATACCAGGTCTCCAGGAATTCCCCGGCATGTCTCTGTTTGGCTTGTGTTGTCCCAGTTGAATTTGTGTCCTTCTTTGACCATGTGTAGTGAGACCAGTGAGAATTGGTCATGTCTCTTGGTGGCTATTTGGTGTTCGTATAACCTCACTGTCAGTTTTCTTAGGGTTTGGCCTTTGTCGTGTTTCTCACAGTCCTTGCATGGTATTTTGTATGTTACGTTGATTTTATTGGTTGTGGGTATGGGATCCTTTACGTTCATCAGTAGAGTGGGTGTGGGATCCTTTATATACAACCAATAAAAGCAGTCTACCGTAAAAAATACCATGCAAGGACTGTGTGAAACATTACATAGGCCAAACTGGAAGAAAACTGACAATATGAATTACACAAACACCAGCTAGCCATCAAGAGACACAACCAATTCTCACTGGTCTCAATACACACGGACAACAAATTCGACTGGGACAACACATCAATAATATCACAAGCTAAACAGAGACATGCCGGGGAATTCCTGGAGGCCTGGCATTCCAACCGGAACTCCATCAACAAACACATTGAACTGGACCCGATATACAAACCACTGAAAAACAGAACCGGAAGCGATGCCAACCATCCCAGCAAACCGAGGCATATAAATAACAAGCGGGACAGAACACCAACGCTTCACCGGAGGCGCACGGATGATGTAAGCTAGCAGGATGACGAAACGTCTGCAGTCAAACACACCGGCTTGGCGAGCAAGTCTACAACCTCATCCACAACCCGAGCTACAAATCTTCTCAAAAATGTTGAACAATGAATATTTACATGCCGCCCCACCATGGAATCTACATCAATATTGGAAATCATACATAAGCAAAAAAAGCAAAATTAGGACAAAGTTCATCACCATTCAGTTATTGGCTCCTGGGCTCTGTCTGTCTTTTTTGGGTCAACTTGAAAGATATTGTAGCATATCTTGAGAAGAAGCAGGGGAATTATCCCTGGTTTTCAAGCCAACATTTATCCCTCTGATATCATTGCAAAATAAACAAGGTTATCTGGTCTTTATTGCACTGTTGCATGTAGGAGCGTGCTGTACAAATTTGCTGTTGCAGTTCCTATCTTACAACAGCAGTCATTGCCTTTAACTGCTTTGAGACAACTAGAGCACATGAAAAGTATTATCAAAATGCAAGTCTCTCTTTTCTTAGCTTTAAATGATCTTCTGGTGACCTGCACTTTGACAGTAAACAAATCTGTCCACCCTCCATGAATGTGCTATGTCTATTCTTTTTAACATGCTGGTAAAAAGGGAGAATGTAACGGAGTTGTTGTTAGAAATTAAACCATTAAGCGTTAATATAGCAGCTCACGGAGGTTTTTTTTAATATTTGTACAGCACAGTCCCAGACCCCACTTTACTCTTTTAATTTGCTAGTGTCCTGCACCGTAAGTTCTGAACACATTTAAAAATAAACCGGCAGTTTTCCTGTATTTATTGGGGTGGGGGGTTGTCAGACATGAGCAATAATTTGATCCAACCAGACTCTGATGCAGACGGAAGAAAAATTGTTCTAATTCTTGTTTTTGTGAGTCCTGACCAGGGCAGTGTTACTGAACGAGGACAATGTACAGCTGGAGGCCAGCACAAAGTAGATATGAGTGTGTAATCTAACATATGCAAGATCATTTTTCCTTTCTTGCTCATAGAGATCAGTAACTTATTTCCTGAATTGAAAATATCATAAAGACTGCAGAACAGAGGGTCCTTCCTGCTGGAGCCACAGCAATTAACAGCACTGGCTAAAAGAAATGATCAGAGTATGGCAACATCTTTGTCTTTTCTCAAAAAAAAACTTCCTGTTCAACAAATAGATCCAGATGAACCAAACATGATAGGTTTGTGTTTTTTTGGCTTCAGGGCTTTGCCTGACCCCTGATGTCCACTGCTCAGGGATTCCCCATGAAAATCTAAATCGTTCTTTTTCTGTGTTGTTTGATACTGCACTGAATTTAGGTTCAGTACAGACTGGTTGAGGAAACAACAGAGTCTCCAAGGTAGACAGCTACAACAAGGTCCTGATCTAAAGCCATCTGGCACCCTTATGCCCAACCAGATTTTATCAGGCCATAAAATGGTGGTGAGGTGTGAAAGGATGAACATTTCTGGATACGTTTACTGGAATAAACTCAAGTATTTTGCCTTTTGTCACAAGAGAATGAATACTAGCCCTTTCTGTGACCCTGTCACTTCAAAGCACCAAACCAGATTTTCTGGAAGACCATGAGAAGTTGCCACACAAGTCAAAGCAAGATCAAGCTGCCCTGGGCAGACAAAGTCCCTCCTCCATATACAGGGAATCCCATTACCTCCACCTTCCATTATCATGTGGTTTGATGCCACACTTTGAGTCTGTGTTCAAGACAGACTGGTCAAGGAGAAGGCAAAGTCAAGAATTCTCTTTAACATAGACTTGAAAGTACCACTTTATTACATGTTGATAGGGTAGGCAATGGCCTAGGGGTATTATCACCAGATTATTAATCCAGAAACCCAGCTAATCTTCTGGGGACCCATGTTCGAATCCCACCACGGCAGATGGTGGGATTTGAATTCAATAACTAAAAAAAAGTATGGAATTAAGAATCTTGAAATCATTGCCAATTGTCGAAAAAACCCATCTGGTTCATTAATGCCCTTCAGGGAAATAAATCTGCCATCCTCACCTGGTCTGGCCTACATGTAACTCCAGACCCACAGCAATGTGGATGACTGTCAATTTGCCCTCTGAAATGGACTTGCAAGCCACTTGGTTATATCAATCGCTACAAAGTCTCATAAAAATGAAACCAGACAGATCACCTGGCATCGACCTAGGTACCGGAAAAGACAACAGCAGAAACAGCCCTGTCGACCCTGCAAAGTCCTCCTCACTAACATCTGGGGGCTAGTGCCAAAATTGGGAGGGCTGTCTCACAGACTGGTCAAGCAACAGTTTGACACTGTCACACTCACAGAATCATACCTTACAGACAATGTCCCAGGCACCACCATCACCATCCCTGGATACGTCCTGTCTCACCGGCAGGACAGACCCAGCAGAGGGGGCGGCACAGTGGTATACAGTCAAGGGGGTGTTGCTCTAGGAGTCCTCAATATTGACTCTGGACCCCGTGAAGTCTCATGGCTTCGGGTTAAACATGAGCAAGGAAACCTCCTGCTGGTTACCACATACCGTCCTCCCTCAGCTGAAGAATCAGTACTCCTCAATGTTGAGCAATGCTTGGAGGAAGCACTGAGGATGGCGAGGGCACAAAATGCACTGTGGGTGGGAGATTTCAATGTCTACTACAAAGAGTGGCTTGGCAGCAGTACTACTGATCGAGCTGGTCAGGTTCTAAAGGACATAGCTGCTAGACTGGGCCTGTAGCAAGTGGTGAGGGAACCAATAGGAGGGAAAAACATACTTGACCTTATCCTTACCAATCTGCCAGCTACAGTTGCATCTGTCCATGACAGTATCGGTAAGAGTGACCATTGCACAGTCCTTGTGGAGACAAAGTCCCGCCTTCACATTGAGAATGTCCTCCATCGTGTTGTGTGGCACTATCACTATGCTAAATGGGACAAACTTTGCACAGATCTAGCAACTCAAAACTGGGTATCCATGAGACTCTGTGGGCCATCAACAGCAGCAGAATTGTACTCCAGCACAATCTATAACCTCATGGCCCGGCATATCCCCCACTCAACCATTACCATCAAGCCAGGGGCTCAACCCTGGTTCAATGGGGAGTGCAGGAGGGCAGGCTAGGAGCAGCACCAGGACATACCTGTAGATGGGGTATCAACCTATTGAAGCTGCCAAACAAGACTACTTGCTCCATAAACAGAGAATGAAACAAGCGATACCACCACCAACAGATCAGATCTGAGCTCTACAGTCCTGCCACATCCAGTTGTGAATGGTGGTGGACAATTAAACAATTCACTGGAGGAGGAGGCTCCACAATTATCCCTACGCTCAATGATGGAAGAGCCCAGCACATCAGCGCAAAAGACAAGGCTGAAGCATTCGCGGCAATCTTCAGCCAGAAGTGCCGAGTGGACGATCCATCTCGACCTCCTCCAGCAGTCCCCATGCATCACAGATACCAGTCTTCAGCCAATTCGATTCACTCCACGTGATATCAAGAAACTGTTGGAGACACTAGATACTGTAAAGGCTATGGGACCTGACAACATTCTGGCAATAGTACTGAAGACTTGTGCTCCACAACTTGCCGCGTCCCTAGCCAAGCTGTTCCAGTACAGTTACAACACTGGCATCTACCCGGCAATGTGGAAAATTGCCCCAAGTATGTCCTGTACACAAAAAGCAGGACAAATCCAGCACGCCAATTACCGCCCCATCAGTCTCCTCTTGATCATCAGTAAAGTGATGGAAGGTGTCATCAACAGCGCTATCAAGCAGCACCTGCTCAGCAATAACCTGCTCAGTGACGCCCAGTTTGGGTTCCGCCAGGGTCACTCAGCTCCTGACCTCATTACAGCCTTGGTTCAAACATGGACAAAAGAGCTGAATTCCAGGGTGAGGTGAGAGTGACAGCCCTTGACATTAAGGCTGCATTCAACCGAGTGTGGCATCAAGGAGCCCTGGCAAAACTGGAATCAATGGCTACCAGGGGGCAAACTCTCCAGTGGTTGCAGTCATATCTGACATACAGGAAGATGGTCGTGGTTGTTGGATGTCAGACATCTCAGCTCCAGGACATCTCTGCGCGAGTTCCTCAGGGTAGTGTCCCAGGCCCCAACCATCTTCAGCTGCTTCATCAATGAGTTTCCCTCCATCATAAGGTCAGAAGTCGGGATGTTCGCTGATGATTGCACAATATTCAGCACTGTTCGTGACTCCTCAGATACTGAAACATTCCATGTTCAAATGCAACAAGATCTGGACAATATCCAGGCTTGGGCTGACAAGTGGCAAGTGACATTTGCCCCACACAAATGCCAGGCTATGACCATCTCCAATAAGAGACAATCTAACCACTGTCCCTTGACATTCAATGGTGTTACCATCACTGAATCCTCCACTATTAACATCCTGGGGGTTATCATTAACCAGAAACTCAACTGGACTCACCACATAAACACAGTGGCTACAACAGCAGGTCAGAAGCTAGGAATACTGTGGCCAGTAACTCACCTCCTGACTCCTCAAAGCCTGTCCACCAGCTACAAGGCGCAAGTCAGGAGTGTGATGGAATACTCCCCACTTGCCTGGATGAGTGCAGCCCCAACAACACTCAAGAAGCTTGACACTATCCAGGACAAAGCAGCCCACTTGATTGGCACTACATCGACAAGCATTCACTCTCTCCACCTCTGATGCTCAGTAGCAGCAGTGTGTACTATCTATAAGATGCACTGCAGAAATTGAGCAAAGATCCTCAGACAGTACCTTCCAAACCAACAACCTCTTCCATCTGGAAGGACAAAGGCATCAGACTTATAGGAACACCACCATGTCCAAATTCCCCTCCAAGCCACTCACCATCCTGACTTGGAAATATATTGCTCTTCCTTCACTGTCGCTGGGTCAAAATCCTGGAATTCCCTCCCTCATGGCATTGTGGGTCAACCTACAGCAGGTGGACTGCAGTGGTTCAAGAAGGCAGCTCACCACCACCTTCTCAAGGGGCAATTAAGGATGGGAAAGAAACGCTGGCCAGCCAGCGATGCCCATGTCCCATGAGTGAATAAATAAAAGATACCAAATACGGGTGATCATAGATAAACTAGTCTCATGCTAATAATTGCATTGAGTAAAGCTGAAGCAAATTTCTTTGCGTTCATGTTTATGTGCTCTTTCAGACTTTTTAGTTTGGTGTCAGTGTCTTCTAATCTGTAGTAAAACCACACACATACTGACATGAATATACAAGACCTCATGATGTAAACAATACCTGAGCCCAAGTGTAATTCCAACTAAATATTGTAAAGGCTGAAAGTATTCTCTTGGATATTCCCAGGGGTGGTGATCACAGTCAGATTGCCATGCAGCATTTACATTATTGCATCAGGACTGAGGTCCTCATTTCTTTCCAGCAATCCCAGTCTCAGCTCCTTCAGAAATGAGGACTGTGCCCAAAATCCAAGAATTCCCTCATTGTGCAAGATAAATAATCAAAATGTGCCTCTTTTTTCACAGAAATAGATGCCTTACTCTATGAAGTTTAAATGTCCCAAGACTGCATATGCTTATTTATAATCACATTGCTGCATTTCTTTGTTCATGTGTGAATATCCACCTCACTATAACACACACCCCCACCCAACAGTGATCATCCCACCATTACTCACCACCCCAACAGTGACCATCTCTTACCTTCCTCCCAACAGCGATCAACCCTCCCGCATTCCTCCCTCAATAGTGACCATCCCTTACTAACCCCCAAGAGTGATTATGTCTTCCTCACCTCCAGTCCCCAAAGGGACAACCCCTCCCTCACCAACCCTAAGACAGCGACAACCCCTCCCTCATCCTGGCCTTGATTAACCCCAACAATCTTCCCATCACCACATCCCCCCCCCTCAACACCAATCCTACACTTCAGACACTGCTTCATGCTTGACAATGTTAGCACTTGGGAAACCGGCAGGGCAGAAGCCAGGGATCTTGGGAAGTTGAATTCAGAGAGTGGGTGCTGGACTGCGACGTCAAGCTAGTGACTGGAGGGAAATTGATTGCTGGGAGGAGAGGGTGGGGAGGGATCAGTGGCAGTGAAGGTGGAGGTGGGGTCTGACAGGGCTGTGAGGCCAGAGGAAAGGGGTGTTGGGTTCAGTGGGGTGTTGTGATGTCAGGATGGGTGTAAGGGGTATTGGGTCCAAGGTGGTCAGGCCAATAGTGAGGGAAGGGCAATGGGGGTTGTTGGGTCCGGAGAGGAGGTGGAGATTGATTCAGCAGGTTCTGATGAGCGTTGCCAGGGGGAATTGGATTTGGTCAGGGGAGAGTCTAGTCAGGGGACAGTTATCAGTACTCCAGGGGAGTGTAAAGGTCTGGGGGCAGTGTAGTTCAGGGTAGGAGCAATGGTGAGTTGGGGTGTCAGCATAATGGTCAGCTAGAGTTAGACTAGATATTTAATCCATTAACTTTTCCTGGGTAACTAAGTGAGGAGATCTCATGAAATTCTCTCATTTTAATCGACTCTCTCAGAGGATTCCAGAGGCTGGGAAATTGTCCATCAGAACTTTCCATGTGCCAGGCAATAGCCATGGAATCAGCTGTGTGAGGGATTCCATATGGTCCCAGTGAGAAATTCCCGTCTCTGCAGATCCAAAAACTCACTGTCTTCAGTTTGCAATAGAAACAGTGTTCCCTCACCATCAGCCCTGTCCTTCTCCCTGACAACTGTCTAAGGTTGAACCATACAGTTCATAACCTCATAATGTAGTTTACCCCACCATTCATCCATAACATCTCAATGACTACTACCCCTACCTTCATCAGATCACCCAGTTCTACTGGGTGTATCTCAGCTCTTCTGTTGCTGAAACCCTTTGATAATTTTAAACTTGATTATTTTGATATACTCCAGAACGGTTTCCCTAATGTTGCCATCTGTGATCCTCCAAAACTCTTCAGGTCGTGCCCTTGCTCACAACAATTGCAGTGCACCTACAATCTCTGGGCTTGCTCTGGATGACATTGTCTCCCAGTTAAGAAATGCCACAAATATAAATTTCTCATCCTTATTTTCAAGGCCCTTCCCCCTCTGTTTTGCCACTCCCTACCTCTGTAATCCCCTACAGTTTCGCAAAATTCTCAAATATTGGCACTCAGCCAAACCTGGCCTCTTGAGCAACCTGAGGTTTAAACACCCAATATTGATGGTTGTGTCTTCAGTTGCCTCGGCCTAAGCTCTGGAATTTCCCTCCTCAACCTCTCCATCTCTCTACCTTCTCTCTTTCTGATCCATCTATTTGATCAAACTACTGGCTATCTACCCCAAAATCCCCTTATGTGACTCATACTCCATTTTATAATGCTCCTGTGAAATGTCTGAGGTAACTTCTATTTCTTAAAGGTGCTTTATAAATAAAAAAAGCTGTTCTGATGCTTAATTTGTAACCACAAAAGGTGCTTCTCCTTTCATACCCAATTTCCATCATTTTCTAAAGGGACCTTCCCTGTGAGCTAACCCCAGTTCTTTCTGTAACAAAAACATGTTTGGGAAATGTCAAAGTCTGGCCACCAGTTAGAAATTAGGAGCAGGAATTCTCATTCACTTCACAACCTGGAAGTTATCAGAACAATTATTACAAACACACATTTGATCAGCCAGTTCAGCAATGATTAGAGATTGAACCTGGGACTTTCCTGGCCTGTACAGCTCAATTCTAAACTCAGACGTCACATTTATCAACAGGGGCATTTGCAAAGAAATTCCTGGAGCTATGGAGATTACACTGTTTATCCAAAATGGTGGATAGACCCCAGTTCCACATGTCCTACTGCCATTTCTGAGAGAAACCATTTTCACTGGGTGTGGTTGTGAGGGGCCAAGTGTAAATGGCATGGGATGTGACATCCGCATGTGTGAAACTGAGACTCAGCAGGGCCATTAGAACAGAGTTCAAACAGATCTTGCTTAACTCCATCAAGGGTAGTGTTGAAATTAAAAACCTTTACCAAAGTCATAAATACATGTGAAAGATGTATAATACCTGTGGTAATGTTATTATATCAAGTCATTTACACGGATTAGCCCTTAAAAATTGACAAATGAAAATGTTTAAAAACCAAAAGAACTGTGGATGCTGTAAATCAGGAACAAAAACAAAGTTGCTGGAAAAGCTCAGCAGGTCTGGCAGCATCTGTGGAGGAGAAAACAGAGTTAACGTTTTAGGTCCGGTGACCCTTCCTCAGAACCTGAGGAAGGGTCGCTAGACCCGAAACGTTAACTCTGTTTTCTCCTCCACAAATGAAACTGTTTGCCTGTGTCTGCGAGAGTTGAAAACTTTTAGTATTTTCAATAAGGAAAATGCTGGAATAAATTAACTAGTTTAATATAATTGGGTGGTCATTTCAGTGGGCAGTGAAGAATCAACACCCTTACAGTGGGGCTGGAGTCACATATTGGTCAGATGGCGTAAGCATGTCAGATTTCCTTCCCTGAAGGACATTGACAAACTTAACGAGCTTTACCCCAATTTAACAGTTTCATGGACATCTTAATTGCATTTAAATTTCCCAGCAAGTTTGTACAAGACTTTAGCATGTAAACAATAGTGAGTAGATGAATCTACTTAGAATACCAATGGTTCCAATGAAATATTGAGAAGACTGAAAGCGTTGTGCTCATCGATTCTATCCTTCCCCATATATGAGGCTGAACCACACGGTCTGTAACATCATGTTGGAGTTTACCCTGAGATGTACTTTTAACCATTTATCAAGGCCATCACTAAGACTGCCTATTTTCACCTTCATAACATCATCCATTTCCACCCTGTCTCAGTTCTTCTATTGCTGAAACCCTCATCTGTCCTTTGTTACATCTAAATTGATTATTTTAATTTACTCCAGACTAATTTCTCTAGTTCCGCCTTCTATAAGCATCCAAAACTCTGGTGCTTGTGTCCTAGTTTGCACCTATCATCCCTGTGCATTCTGATCTGTTCTTGTTAATATAACTGTAAGTACTATCATAGTAACATTATTATTACTTGATTGTGTTCCACAACCTATCATCACAGCAGAGAGCTGTTAATTCACAGTGTAGTTGACAGCTGAAATAAGTTATTAATGGACTAGTAGTAGTTGATATGAGATTGTGAATACCAACATTGGTTTTTATAAAGGTTTATGTATTTGGGGGAATTTAAATATATTGAATGGGCTTTTACGTATTAAAGGGCTTTTTAAACATAGTGAAGTCTGTAATAGATATTTAAAACCTTGGGCTAAATCTTTGTTTTGGCTAAGTCCAAGGTAAATCATTTTTGTGGGACTCACACTGAAATAACTCCACAGAGACTGGTATCCCATTACCAAGTCACTCTTTATTTACATGTGGAGAGTCCTTAAAACTGATCCAGCTCCCTCAGAGCCTGCTCTCAGAGTGAACAGGATGTCTGACATTCCTGTTCTTATCTGTCAGCCAGGGCTCCCTGATTGGGGCTGTTTAATCTGGTCCAATCAGAGAAGTTGTATTCTATGAGGTCCACCTGGCTGACTTCATTACGTTCACTACACACACCACGAGACCAAGCTGATTTTCTTGCCGTGCCTTACCAAATTCACTTCATTAACTGCCTACCCCAACTCTATGGAGTCTCTCATGTTTGATTTAAACCTCATCTTACCACATGTCGTTCCCCGAACAACTCGCCATTCACTGGGTATCCCAGAATTCAATGGCATCCCTTGCCATCCCATCTGTAAAAGCTCATGGTGTACCTGAACAAGCTCGGTCAGTCTGGAGTTACCCTGACGTAGAAAACGAGGGAAATCTTCACACTGCTATGTGGGTGGGATCCTGGATACCTACTGAACCAGGAGGTGCAGATGTGGGACATCTCTTTGCCCCAAGACCAGCAGAGGAGGTCATGACACCAGAAAGTACCAGCCTGGTCTGAGGTTACCACCTAGGTCGGTGCAGTCTCCATCATCTGGAAGAATGCCCAGCAACAGAGGAAGAAGGTCCACTCCACCAGCATTAGTGCCACCGTCTTGTCTCCGATACTTCAAACTCTCTCTCTCTCTGCGACTGTACTCCCCATGCCTCATACTTCACCACACTCTCACCATTGCTTGCAGCATCTTCATTCACTCGCTCTCACCCATCCCAAATCCTGATACCACCATCCCTACATACCCTCTGTGCTGCCTGCTCACACGCTCCAGACACTTCCCTACCTACACCAACAGTTACAGCTGTTCCACCCACTTTCATCT
Organism: Rhincodon typus; assembly: GCF_021869965.1. Classification (NCBI taxonomy): domain Eukaryota; kingdom Metazoa; phylum Chordata; class Chondrichthyes; order Orectolobiformes; family Rhincodontidae; genus Rhincodon; species Rhincodon typus. The sequence continues at coordinate 36,254,182 of NC_063356.1, read as the reverse complement.
CCCGTAATACCTGCCCCTCTCACATCCCGGGAGGAAAACAGCGCCCCCCCTACAGGGTAGAAAGAGTCAAGGCGGGTAGTGAGCCATCTGATATTCAGTTCCTCACCCCTTATGTGGACGGCATCCTGACTCTGACTGCCCCAAGCAGCCGAATGGCCGTGCCCAAGCCCCTGAGTTGGTATCGGAGGCTCCCCTTGCCTACTGTGTCAGCACCCCCTGAGGAAAGCCTATCCCGCCTTGACTTGACTGAGATCTGCTGACAGCTGCGAGAAGCTTCCTTCCTTTGTGTCAACGCTATACGCCAAGGGAAGACAGCAGTAACATGAGCCTGGTATTTCTGGCTGAGGGGGCAAGGTGCCAACAGGCATGGAAATGCAAGGCAGGGATGCTGTAAATGTCCAGGTAAGCTCAGAGTGAGCGTGCACATGAGAGTGTGTGAGTGACAATCATGAAGATGCAGCCTGGTCCAGTTCAGGTACATGTCCCTGAGTGCTCCGTGTTCTTGCTGCAGCATTCCAAACATAGCTGCCAGGGCTGTCTGAGGTGCAGTATTGAAGTGTAGAAACATACAGAAAGTGGGTTGGAGATGTGCCATGAGGGTTCCTAGATGCTGGCACATGTACGTGTGACTGGTGCTCATGGATGTGGTGCCCAGTGCCCAGCACGGAGATCCTTTGGACCAAGTGGCAACCTGAATTTACCTGGTACCCGCTCTGGTTTCCATGTCAAGATTTCTCACTTGTTTGGTGAGTTTGCTAAGATAGAAAGCCATCAAAAAGGAGTTTAACAAGTTTTAATCACCATCAATAGGCAACTCACCGCTGCCTAATGAGAATCTCAACAAAGCACTTGTGAAAAGCATAAAAGATGGAGCAAAGGATTCCTTTTGTGCAATGGTAGTGTCCTAACCTCTGAGCCAGAAGGTTCAGGTGCAAGTCCCACCTGTTCCAGAGCTGTGCCACAGCATATCGAAAGCGGCAATTTAAAATAAAATCTAGACAATGGACTGAAGTACTGCGGGCCTTGCTGGCCATCTCATCTGATCCTGCCCCACATCTCACCATTGGCCACATTGCTCAGACCCTTATAAAATACACCCTGTGATTTTACATAATCTTAGCCTGGATCCTGAAGTCTGCCTATGTGCATTTTGGGTGAGTTGGTATGGATTGTGTGAGAGCAAAGGGTGGCAGGGCATGAGATGGCATTTTGGACATTGTGCAGGAGAATGGGATTAGAATACTTAGCTGCTTGTTTTTGACTGGTGCAGGCTTGATGAATTGAAGGACGTTTTTCTCTGCTGTAGACCTCGAAGAGTGGATGTCGGCATGGGGAGTTTAGGAGGTCATGGAGATGGCTGGTGTGTTCACAAGTTGGCACGAGTGGACATGAAGTTAGCATAGTTGCTAAAGCAGGCTGCAGGAGTGATGCAGGCATGGTTCAGTATGGAGGGCATTAAGAGCATTGGGAATTGGTGGAACGGGGTGGCGGGAGCAGGTTAAATGGTTTCTTGTTTTCATTTATTAGCCCATACTTTTCCCTTTACCAATTAACGTTGTCCCGAATTATTGTCTCATGGTTTCCTCACTACCGAAATTATACTAACTGGCCTGTAGTACTAGGTATGCCTCACTTCCATTTTAGACATTTGCCATCCACCAGTCCTTTGCCACAACCCCAAATCCACTCAACCAACTTATCCCCCCCAACCCCATTAATACCACAAAAGCAGTTTATCAGGCTAATATTCTAAGCTGTTTGTTGCACCTTGCCGAACACAAACTGGCTGTCAAGTTTCCTATATTACAACATAGAGTCATTCAGCATGGAAACAGACTTTTTGGTCCAACCTGTCTGTGCCGACCAAGTTTCTCAAACTAAACTTGTCTCACTTGCCTGTGTTTGGCCCATATCCCTCTAAACCTTTCCTATCCATGTACCTGTCCAAATATCTTTTAAATGTTGTAACTGTACCTGCATCTACCACTTCCTCTGGCAGTTCATTCCATACAAACTACCCTCTGTGTGAATAAGTTGCACAGATCTGGGTGTTTATATTAAAAAAAAATTTGTGAAGGCTGCAAATCTCCCTGTCTCAGTAGAAATTCTTGAGAAATCAAAGTTCCAAATATCGTTATTTCTGACCCCCTTATAAACCCTAAAATGTTGAACTGAAACTGCAGTGTGCAGTTCTGGTCACCCTGCTATATGAAGCATATTATTAAATTGGAAAAGGTTCAGAAAAGATTTACCAGAATGTTGCTGAAGCTGGAGGGTTTGAGTTATAAAAGTAGGCTGGATAGTCTGTGTCTTTTTCACTGGAGCATAGAAAGTTGAGGGGTGACTGTTATAGAGGGTTATAAAATCATGAGGGGCCTGGATAAAGTGAATAGCCAAGATCTTTTCCCTAGGGTGTGGAAGTTCAAAACTAGGGGACATATTCTTAAGGTGAGAGGAGAAAGATTTAATAGGGACCATCAAGCACTGCAGGAGTCACATGGTTGACCTGTGCAGCCTTTCCCCAATACGACTGAGCCGCTACAGTTAAAAGTGTTTCTTGACCGTAAACACTTTGGGATATTGTCAAATTGTGTATGACACAAAATAAATGCAGTTTTTCCCGTGGGCAGGATTTTCGGGCCTTGTCAAGTTTGGGAATGGAGGCAGGCCTGAACTGGATAGCACTCCAGTTTCTCAACCTGGTTCCTAGTGTCATCTATTTTGGTGCTGACAGAATGTCCCACCTTCATGCATCAAACAGCCAATTAGAATCGTGAAGAGATTTGTGAAAGCCAAGATAAGGAAGCTGACTGGGATCTTCCAGTCAGTTTTCAATTTCCGGTCGAGTTGGAAAATAACCTCACTACCTTAAGCCAGTCAGTCAGTCAGTCAGCAGGGGGCACTGGTGTGGCCCAGAGCTCAAGGCAGGCCTTCAGTCCGACCCTGCCCCTGCCCCTGCCCCAGTGGGGATGAGGCCAAAGGTTGCTGGGTGAGAGAGATCTCCCTCCAGCTTGCCTCATCATCAACAACCCCACAACGATGATCAGTTTGGTCCTTCGCTTTTTTTTAATTAATTGGTTTTAAAACTTGCTGAGAATGAAGACACCTCTACCTTTGAAGCATCCTATACATACCCTTCACTGTCTGATGTAGGAACGCCTCAGACTGACCCTACAGAATGTACCCAGTGGCATTAGTTAGATGGCTCTAATTACGAGTATGGTGTGGTCCGGATCAAATTCTGAAGACATGCCTGTTTCTCCCTGAGGACAGTATTGGGACCCGAAACAGTCCTAACTCTTGTTTCCCCAAAGCAAAAAAAGAATCAGCTTTCTTTTTGTATTTTGTTATTTGGTTTGTGCTTTCAACCATCCCCAGTACTGTTGGCTTGAATTCATGCAAAGAGAAAAACAGAGCTTTCAGATGAAAACAAAATACTACGGATATTTGGAAATCTGAAATAAAAACATAAGAAAAGATGGAAATACTCAGGCAGCTATGAGGCCTGCTGAGTTGTTCCGGGATTTTCCGTTTAGATTATATTTTGTTATTATGAAAGATGCCAGGTTCAATTTCTAGAGGTTGAGGTAGCTGATCCTGTGGCTATAGAGGCGCATTTATATATTGAACAGGCTCCTAGTCATGGACAGGAAATGCTGGCCAAGGCTCTTCTCTTGGCTGGCCAGTGACTCCTCACGTTTGTGGACTCTGACTTTGTAAGGACCACAGTAAAACTGTTCTAAGGTTTATTTCAGAGACAGGGAGTTAGTTTGTAACACAGGATGCTCACAAATGTACAAGGAGAGAGATCAAATGACAAAGGATATAGAAATTATTCAACTTGCAAAGTAAATGAGGGATATTGTCAGTTCATCAATGCACATGCTTTTAAGATGGAGTCCAGAAATTTAAAGCAGGAGTTATCTTCTGGAATTCCTTTGAAGTGGCAATTCATTGACCAACCTGTAGTTGAGGACTCATGGACAATTTCTTCTCTTTAATTTTTTTTTCAAACATTATTTGAGGAATATTGTTAAAATTTGCCAATAAAAAAAAAGATTACTGGCAGAGAGCACAATCTCAGATTATTGGAGGTTTCTTTTCCTTTTGTAGCCCAGTGTTAGGGGCTTTGATATTGCCAGTAGTTGTTGTATTAACCCCTGAACCAACAACTATTTTAAAATTGTTCGGTGAAAAGGTGGAGATTATGTGACCAAACTTCTTTGGTGAGGGTGACAGGGAGAGAGGGTGCGGGAAAGTCGGGGAAGGTGGTGGTGGTGGTTACGCAGGTGTGAAGTAGTTACCATCAAGATAAAGTCTTACACTGCGAATAAATAATTGTCCATGGCCCATCCCAGAGGTTGAATCGGAAGTCATTAACACATTTTCTTACGGAACAGGGATACCTTTCATTTCTGTTGCTTGGGTTTTTTTCTCTCTTGAATAAAATCACCACTGTGACAGTTTTAACACAATAGTTCCATCAAGAAATATATGAGTACATTGATTGCCTGGCTGATATTGACTTCTGAGAAGCTTCACAATGGTTTCTGTTAAATCTGGTCATGTGAATATCAGCAGCCATCTTTTTGGGCTGTTTAATGTGATTTTTAAAACAGACCAATAAATATATATATAGAGGTATAACTTTTTTTTATTTTAATCCATTCATAACAAGATTGAGACTCAGCGGTGTTTTAATCTGTGTCTAAATATTGTCAAATGCTATTAATGACCAGACTGGGATATGGTATTTAAAGGTGAGGACTGCAGATATGATTATACAAAGAGTCAGTGGAAAAATTGGCGACAAAATAAGAACAAGCGAATTTGTGAGCCATGGACACATGTTCAAAGTATGCCTGCCTTTAATGTGGTTATTTTTCCTGTTAATGAGTTGTTCATCATTATCTCTGTTGTTCAGTCATATAATCAGCTCTATCTCTAAGCCATGCAATTAAATGACCTTTCTTTTAACTGTAAACTGCCGGCATGACTTCGTTTGATTAGTGTTTACACCACATTAATTTAAGGGCCCACAACTGGCGGTCTTTAGATTTGCCTGAATACTCCTATTTAAGTCTTGGTACTCAACACACAAAAATTGGGCAGGCACCAATACTTGAACCACAAAAATAACATTGGTCTAACAATCCACATAGCGTGTTGTGGCAGAAGAAAGACTTGTACCTACCACATTAAGCAGCATTTGCCAACTGAGAGGAGGGGAATGAAATACCATTTAAATCTGGGAATTAACATATTCCATTCCTGCGCAAGATTAAAGCCTGTCAGCTGACTATGTCATCACGAACACTCAGTCAAGGTCAGAAGATCAGACTGGACTTCAGTTAGTCAGCACAGTACATAGCAGCTACTAGTATTCCTGGGTTGTAGAGGGATACCATGGGTTGCCTACACTGGTTGGACATATTACTGGATGGTTCAGTTTATGACTTCTTGCCTGAATCAGCTTTTTATCACAGTATTTTAATAAATCAACCACAAAAATGTTCCAAAAAAAATCAAACAAAAATGCACATCTGAGGTGTGTGCAGTGGTGAAAGTAATTTGTTTAAAAATAGCAGTCTCACTCACTGGACTCCACAAAGACTGGAGCCCAGAATGTTGTTAGAAGGAAATGACCTCTGTTACACAGTGAGGGAAACTGAGACTTTAATAAAAAGACGAAAGAGTTTTTAAAAGGAAAGCTGCTTTCTGTAACATACTCGTGGTAAACCTCACAGCTTTTACCGAGGCTGCATTCTCTACATAATGACAGTCCTTTGAACACTGTGAGATCTCTCTGTGTGTATTCAGTTGAGAAGTGGAAAGGAAGGGGCCATGCTGAGGTATTGCCGGGAGCCTGTAATGAGTCAATTATCTGCTCACTTGGAGCAGAAGATCGGAATGTTCTCACTGCCGGCCAGCTCACTGACCCACAATGTCTTTGCCATCTCAATGATCTTCCTCGCTGCTTATTCATGACAGTGGCTATGGACCCTTTACATAAGTAAAATCTAACGCTGCTCCCACGGGTCAGTTTGAGTTTGCCCAGTTTAGCCCTTAGCTATGCTAAAGGTGTTTAGCTACTGGAGCATTCTGTGTAATAAATTGACCTGGATCCTGCAGAGAAAATTGACATAAAATCTTTCAGTGTCAACGGTGATTGCAGCAGAGTTAGAAGGTGGTGGGTTCAGGTCTGTCTCTGGCTGGAGCCGTGCTTGGCCTGGTGTGGTGGAGGAATGTCACTTCCCGGTCTAACTAAAATGTTCCTGCACTGAATTAGAAGTAATTAACTGCATGTTGACAATGAGTTACCAGTTACACTGACATAGACATCAGCTGATAGTCTCCTTTCCCTGTGGGCAATATGGAAAGGTGGGACCATACAGCAAGAACATAAAAAGTCAGAATCTTGAATTTTTCCGATTTATCCTGTTAACTTTACACTCTGGGATCTCGCTATTCACTGTCTTATTTTCATGTATTTGCATCTCATTACCAACCCAACTCACTTTGTTTCTATGCTAATTCATTCCAATTCTCCTCTCCTTCCTAAGGACAAAGGCTGGTGGGTTCAGGGCATGGGTTGGCATGAGTTAACATTTACTTGGCATAGGGACCGTAAAGAGCTTTGGTAATGGGTAAAGGAATGGGTTTGCATGGACAGGCATACAGAGCCATTGGGGGTGGTCGGGGGAATGGGTTGTCATTGACAGTATGAGGGCTATGCTGCATGGGTGTCACAGGCTGGCATGAAGGGCATGAGCTGTTGTGGTGGGTAAGGAACATAGATATGCTTGAACCAGCACAGATAAGGCTTGGAGACTGGATGGGATTTGAAAGGGTGTGTGAGGTGAAGGATAAAAGACCAAATATTCACAAAACAACAGGGAGGGAGACAAAAATGCCAGAGAGCTGAGGTGGACTTTGTAACTAGCCTCACCTTGTCACTCTGCAGCCTCTCTTACCCCACCAAGTTGCAGTAAGCCCAACTGTATCCTGTAGCAGCTCCTGTCCCAGAATGAAAACAGCACCAATCTGGGGACTTTTGTCCTAGCCGGGTATGCTAAAACAACAAATGACCTGACCTGAACTACCTGCTCAATGGTGAGAATCCAAATTAATGAATGTGGAGTACTTAGCAACTTTTGACATGAGTTAATGAACTGCTTGTTGTTTAGATGTTTAAACTCAAAATAATCATCTTCTGCTTCTTTTTAAAACCAAATAAATGCAACTTTTTTTCAATTCTTTGCCCAGCCTCCTCAGAACCTTCTTCACTTCCCTAAGTTGCCCTGTTTGTCTGAGTCTCCCATTCTAATGAGAGGGTCATCTCTCATCCATTGTATGATTGAAATGAATCGCTTATGCACTGTCTCCACAACCTTTACATTTTCTCTGAAATAAAAACAGACATTACTTGGGTTGTATTTTCCTGTAGTTTGGTTGGTTTCTCTGAAGTGGGCACTGTGGGTAAGTCTGTATCAATGCCACCCTTTTTGATGCAGGCAGCTAAATACCTTGTAAAGATGAGTTCACAATTCCTGGTCTTACTTTGCAGCAGGTACACAAAGCTGTCGAAGGGTAATGCAGATACCTGGGGATAGGCCAAAGAAACGACATTAAACTAAAGGTCAGGTTACTGGTGACAAGCTGATGGAGCAGGCTTAACATGCCTGATTTATTCCTGCTCCAGTCATTTTAATCTCAATCTCACTCAGGCATGAATCAGGGCCGGGGGCTAAACGTGTCAGGAAGAAACTGTATCAGATTATTCCTTGAAATTTTCTGCACACCTGCCCCCCAACACACCCCAACCTCCCTCACTGTAAAAGCATTAACATACACTTGGGTACTTTTCCACTGTTCAACTGTTTTCCACTCTAAAAGCATTGATGTGTGGAGTGGCACGGTGGTTCAGTGGTTAGCACTGCTGCCTCACAGTCCAGGGATCCCAGTCTGTGTGGAGTGTGCACGTTCTCCCCATGTCTGTGTCGGTTTCCTCTGGGTGCTCCGGTTTCCTCCCACAGTCCAAAGATGTGCAGGTTAGGTGGATTGGCCATGCTAAATTGCCCGTACTGTTCAGGGATATGCAGGCTCGGTAGATTAGCCCTGGGAAATGCTGTAGGAATTCTATGATTCTACACTCAGCTACTATTTCAATTTGAGTTGCCAACTCTATTTGGAAGACCTGGGGATTTCACCACATGACCTTGTACTCCACCAAACATCCCTTACTGTAGCCAATATATGTTATTAATAAATGAAAATGCTCAAAGCAAATGAAAAAATGTGTTTTATTTAATAATTGTTCTCCCAGGTTGCTCCCAGAAGCTGTCATAGAGTATTACAGCTCGGAAACAAACCTTCGGCCAACTCATTTGCACTGATCAGATATCCCAAAGTGACCGAGTCCCATTTACCCGCATATGGCCCATATCCCTCTAAACCCTTCCTATTCATATATCCATCCAGATGCCTTTTGAATGTTGTAATTGTACCAGCCTCCACCACTTCCTCTAGCATCTCATTCCATACATATACCACCCTCTGCGTGAAAAAGATACTCTTCATGTCATTTTTAAATCTTTCCCCTTTCACCTTAAACCTATGTCCTCTAGTATTGAACTCCCCACCCTTTGAAAAAGACCTTGGCTATTCATCCTATCCATGCCCCTCATGATTTTATAAACTTCTATAACATCATCCCTCAGCCTCTGGCGCTCTGTGGAAAACAGTCCCAGTATATTCAGCCTCTCCCTATAACCCAAAACCCCTCAGTCCCAGCAACATCCTTGTAAATCGTTTCTGTCGGGATATCAATCTTGAAATTTTGAAGACTGCGGATGATCCTGGAGGCTTGGCAATCTTAATGCCTGCACCCCTCCCCACCCTAGAATGCCGGTTCTGCTCAAATATTCAAGTGCATCAGCTTAGATGTTGAAATGCCAGCTGTTATTTCATGGAGCTCAGGTGTTCTATGGAAATTGTGTGGTACGACAGAGAGTGTCCTAATTCTGGGCAGATCCAGGTTTGAATTCCATGTCAGGAATTGTTGGCCAAGAGAGATGCATTTGTAACTTGGCTGGATAGGTTGATTGTCATAAATAAAATGTCATAAATGCTGTGGATCCTGGGAGTGCTAAACAAACACAGAGAGTACTGGAGATACTCAGCAGGTCTGGCAGCATCTGTGGAGAGAGAAACAGAGTTAACATTTCGAGCCTAGTTTGACCCTTCTTCAGAACCCACAAATTCTTTTTTTGTACTTTTGACAGAGGCCCAGTGCAAAAGATAAAGGGGTTGTTAATTGTGGGGAAAGAAAAAAAAAATGTAAAAAGGGGGTAAATTAAGTTGTGAAAGGGAGAGAATTAGTCATTTCTACTAAGTGTAAACTAAACAAGACACAAACATGACATGGCTGTACGAGGAAAGAATGTAAGAAGAATGGAGAACATGACATAATTCAGTCAGTTTCTGAAGTTATTGAATTCAATGTTGAGCCCTTGAGGCTGTAAAGTACCTTCTGGAAAATGAGGTGTTGTTCCTTGAGTTTGCATTGTACTTTACTGGAATATTGTAGCAAGTCCAGGTCAGAAATGTTGGCATGAGAGCAAGGAGGTTTTATTGAAGTGATAAGCAACTGGGAGGTCAGGGTCATTCAGGTTGATGCATGCCTGGTGGGGCAGGCAACGAGAGTGATATAGTCTTATACAACAAAGAAATGACTTTGGGTCATTTGTTGGATAGAGTCAAATTCCAGTGTTTGTTTGTTTCTTCATATGCTACTGTACAGAACTGAATTGCTTTGGGGACAATGTATGGATATAAAGATATTTTAATGAATAAAGTATATTTTTGAAATTAAAAATAAACAAGAGTGGGAGAGTTTCCTGGTTAGCGATCTGCAAAAGGCAATAGCAAAGCACTGCAGTATAAACCTCAACCAATCTAATGGAAATCCTTGGCCCAGCTTCGGAAATGAAGATGAAGAAAAGACAATCAGACAGACAGGTGCTCAAGTCTTGTAAATTTCTATGTAAGCACTAGATGAATGGGGTGATCTAGAGCAGGAGATCCCAGGCCTGGCTCCTACTGAGATTGATGGGAGTGTCCCCTATAGCCATTTTAACTGAGATGATTTAACTCAGCATTTGTGATTTAATGTGATGGGCCTGTGATTTAACCTCTGCTCTCCCTAGTCATAAAACTACCAAATCAGTCAGCTTTGGCTTTTGAGGTTTTAGCTGAGGAACAAGTGCTTTCTGGTTAAGATTCTTAGGCAGGATTGACAGGGTAGATACGGAGAGGTTATGTCCCTTTTTGGGAAGAGTCTAGGACCAGAAGGCGCCATCTCAGAGTAAGAGGATGCCCACTTAACACAGAAATGATGAAGGTTTTTTTTTTCTTGTGGATCTGTGGAATTCTTTACCACAGAGGGCTGTCAAAGCTGAAACAAACACAGGAATTGCAGGAGAAGTTCAGCAGGTCTGGCAGCATCAGTGAAGGTAGAAACACGGTTAATGTTTTGAGTCCAGTATGACTTCTTCAGAACTGCCAAGGTTGGGTTATTAAGTATATTCAAGGCTAAGGTGGGCAGATTTTTAAACTGTAGGGGTATCAAGGGACTAAATCAAGGAAGTGAATCAGTGTTGATCAGCAATGATCTCACTGAATGGCAGAACAAACTGTTGCATCTTGTGATCCCAGCTGTAAAGGTTCTCAGCCAGGCACAGTGTTTCGATTTTGATTTGATTTATTATTGTCGCACGTACCTAGGTGCAGTGAAAAGTTTTGTTTTGTGTGCAGTACAGGCAGATCATACCATACAAAGTGCATTAGGGTAATAGAACAGAGCAAAGAATACAATGTTACAGCTGCAGAGAAGGTGCACAGAGAGTTAGATCAATGTTAAATTTAAAGTTTCCATTCAGAAGTCTAGTAACCGCAGGGAAGAAGCTGTTCTTGAATTTATTCATCTGCATATACAAACTTTTATATCTTCTGCCTGACGGAAGAGGGTGGTAGAGGGTATAACTGGGGTGAGAGGAACTTTTGATCATCTTGGTTGCTTCCCTGAGGCAGCAGGAAGTGTGGATGGAGTCAATGGATGGAAGGCTGGCTCGTGTAATGGACTGGACTGTGTTTGCGACTCTCTGTAGTGTTCTAATGTGGCTAATGTACCTGGAACACTGACATTCCGGTAATAGTTACATTCTGTGGCAGTCAGTATGGAGCTTTCACACCCAGGCAGTGCTGTCAGCACTGATAATGACGTGAGTTAACAAAGAGCTTAATCTCGTGGGTCTCCCACGCTGGGCTGCAGATTAAACTAAATCTGTGTTCGGCCCTTTCAGCAATGGGAATCTGGGCCTCTGGGCTTGTAAGAAGCAACGAGTAAGGGAAGAGTTGCACATGGGCGAATGGGTCTGTCTGTATTTAACCCACAGCCTCACTCAATAACTTTTATCACAATGTGAGCTATCTTGCAGTCCCTCAAAATTTGAACCAAATAGAAATTTTTGGAAGAACTCAGCAGGTCTGGCAGCATCTATGGAGAGAAAGCAGAGTAAATGTTTCAAGTCCAATCACCCTTCTTCGGAACTGAAACGTTAACTCTGCTTTCTCTCCATAGATCCTGCCAGACCTGCTGAGCTTTTCCAGCGATTTGTTTTTGTTTCAAATTTCCAGTATTCACCGTTTTTATTTGTTTAGTTCTGGACATTTAAACCTTAGGTGTAAAACAATGCTGGATACAATTACAGATACAAGGAAGCTAAATTATGATGAGCAGAAACAAAGAGCAGGTTAGGTGAATAGAACTGAAATCTGACTGAAAAATCTCTGGTATCTGACAGTTCAACAATCTTAACTCAACATTTTATCAGGTGAACTAAAAGTAGATAAATTCTTAAATTCGCTCACTTATGACTCTACCTTGGTGGCAACATCAAATATATTTTGAAGACAAGACTGGTTGTTGATGTCTTCACAACTCAATAGCAGGTTTACACGGAAACAAAAACCAAGATTTGAATCTTATTTTTGGCTAAGTTGCAAAAGATTTTTTTTGGAGAGTTTCTCACCATGAGGCCTGATGAGATCTAATATTGTTATTAGAATAGAACAGAATATACTTTATTGTCACACGTACTCAAGTACAGGAGTACAGTGAAAACTTTCAATGTGGCCCCACGTGGCACCATCTTGGGTACAAATCTGAGATACGGAATAGAGAAATAAAGGAGAAAAAGGAAAACAAAGTTACATTACCTTACAGTTATTCATTGTATAAGTTAGAAAAATAAGAAATAAAGTTTAAAAAGAGAAGCAATATAGTCTTTCTATAAAGGGCTTGTAGTAGATCAGTGCAGCGGGCTTCCCCAGTCCAACAACCATCCCCACTCTGCTGGGACCCCCAGCCCGCTGGGCCGTCCCTGCTCTACTGGGACCCCCCAGCCCAAGGGCCATCCCTGCTCTACTGGGACCCCCCAGCCCAAGGGCCATCCCTGCTCTACTGGGACCCCCCAGCCCACTGGGCTGTCCCTGCTCTACTGGGACCCCCAGCCCAAGGGCCATCCCTGCTCTAGTGGGACCCCTAGCCTGCTAGGCCACCCCTGCTCTACTGGGACCCACAGCCTGAGGGCCGTCCCTGCTCTACCGGGACCCCCAGCCCGAGGGCCATCCGTGCTCTCCTAGGACCCCCAGCCTGAGGGCCATCCCTGTTCTACTGGGACCCCTAGCCTGCTGGGCTGTCCCTGCTCTACTGGGATCCCCAGCCTGCTGGGCCGTCCCTGCTCTACTGGGATCCCCAGCCCACTGGGCCATCTTTCATGCCTCCAGCCCGCTCTGCATCGGGGCAACACCCAATAGGAGGAGAAATAAGAGAGGGAATCGGAGAACTAATCGGAGCGGAAGAGCTCTGGTTGGAGCATCCTACTCTGCTGTTATCTTGACCGGAGTTATTTTACTAAATGTGCCTCATTAACTGCCTACCATACCCGTACCCCTACGGAGCTCCTGTCAATTGATTCTCGCCATTGTACCATGCGCCATTCCCAGAACAAGACTCCACTGACAGGCTGTAGCAGATTCAATCCCTGGTGCCAGACCCCTGTATGGTGGCTGACATTTTCCCTGGATGTGGCAGACAAGGTAGATTTGGTGCCATGCTTTGTGGGCAGAGATCTGGAGGTGCAGAGTTGGGTTCCTGTGATCCCTTTTTTACCCAGGACCAGAAGAGGAGGACCCAACACTTGACCATGCCAACCTGCTCCAAGGTTATCAACTGGGTCAGTGCAGTCTCAGACACTGGGGAGGTGGACAGCAGTAGAAGAAGATGGTCAATGTCCTTCTCCAGGCCACTTCGATACCTCACACTCACTCTCTATCTCTGCTGCTGCACCCAGCTCCCAACAAGGTGCAGGCTCTACCACGCTCACTCTCACCCACAACATCTTCCCTCACTCACTGACACATACCCCGACACCACTAACCCTGCATGTGCGGCCTACTCACTCACTCAGGACATCTCCCAAAAAGCACTGAAAAGAACAGTGTGCCACCCATTGTCACCTCCTGTAATATCTATTCCTCTCTGACTGCAGGAGGAGAACCGCCTATGATAGGGCAGGAAGAGTCAAGACAGCTGCCTGGCTCTTCATTCCTTACATGGATAGCAACCTAACTCTGGCTGCCTCGAGCAGCTGACTGATCGTATCCGAGACCCTGGACTAGTTTTGGAGGCTGCACTTAACTTACTGTGCCAGGACCCCCTGAGTGAAGGTTTCCTTGACTTGACTGATGCCTGCTAACAACCATGGCAAGATTCCTGGCTTTGTGTCTATGCTAACAAAAATGGCAATACAGCAGGACTGGTACCCCTGGTATCTCTAGCTGAGAAGACAAAACTCAAAAAGGCAGGAATGCTGTGCACTTTAGTATCTTTAATATCTCTTTAAAATTAAAAAATGTTTTTTCCCAAATACAAGTGTCATGGATCAGGCAAAGATGCTACTTTTGTCATGTAAATATTTTTGGCATCAAGTCCATGTTATAGAATGGGAAGTCCAGACGGTTCATATAACACTAGCCACTGCAAACCATAGAGAGGTTCGCGTGAGACATGAGGGAGAGTGAGGTTTAGCCAGACTCTGTTCACAAACTGTCATCACGTAAACCTCATTGTTGTGAGGACACTTTCTCAGCTTCCACCGCAGATGATTATTTGTATGTCCCACTGAATGTGTCTGAAAAAGGAAGCTATTTGTTTATTCACCACTGGGTAGGACACCTGATAGGATTTGTCCTGTGTGTTAATTTTTACAAACTTTCTACTCCATTTGCGTGAAATCATCTGTCAGGACTACCACCAAAAGAGCTCCTGTTCCTCTCTGTGACTACACTGGAACCTTCTTTAGCTGCCAGCTATGACTCCATCAAAACAGAGGGTCGTGAGTTCAAGGTGTTAATAACAGAATATATATCAACACTGCTGAAAACAGAACCAAGAAAACCAGACACTGCTCGTGGGAAAGGGGTTGAGGGTGGGGGTGGGGTTGGGGTGTGGAGGTGGTAGGCAGGGCAAAGGAAATGGAGGTCAGTGTTCATGGTTTGAATTATTAAAGTCCACATTGAATCTAGAAAGGCTACCGTCAACATTGAGTTCATCAACTTCAGACCATGAACTTTGTCCTTAATTTTCTTTCCCCCACCTCCCATCCCCACAGTGTCTGTTTATTTTCTGGTTTTGCTTTCAACAGAGCAGACTTATATCCTGTTATCAACAGCTTGTCTGAATCTATCTGTCTTGCATATAATCAATAACACTGCCACTCCCCCTTGCCTTTTTTGTGATCTTGAATGCCCATCCTTTTTTATGATGACATTCATTACAACTAACAATTATATACAAACGTGACCTTCCTCAGGCACATGGGTGGCTGGGCCAATATTAAACCATCAAGTTACCACAGAGGAACGTGCTCCCAGTAGAGTGTTAAGTATCATGCATCAAGTGACCTGAAGTAAGATGGAATACAGGTCTTTTATATGCTATGACACAGTAATATCAGGAGATGTCTCTTGAAGCAATATTGTCATACTGACTGCGAGACAAAACACCATTGCCCCATCTCTATATGGACAGTAACTAGTCATGTGGGTCATCGGCTCACTCTAAGGCCTGGCCAATTTAAATTTCACTGGGATGATGTTTAGGAGGGCTTTCAAACACATGACAATTTTACTTTCCCAGTGTATTTGTCAGGAACGGAGCATGAACGTTAGCCACCAGTTCTGAGCAGTTTGAATTTGTTCAGACAATTTCATACCACCGTTCTCCGTGGTCCCAAATGTGAAGCAGACCCTGGAACAAAATGAGAATGGGAGGATAACAGAGAGCCCATTCAATCAATGATGCAAAATGTAGCCCAACAGAGTTCCAATACCTGACCATTTGCAATGAACAAAGAGAATGGCACAGTACGCCACAGGATCAGGCCCTATGGCCCACCAAACATGCAGTGACACATAAGGCCTTTCTAAACTAAAAAAACTTTGCCTCTACGCAATCTGTATCCGTCTATTCCCTGCCTAGTCATGTACCTTAAGGGTGCCTCTTAAACATTGCTATTGTATCTGCTTCTATCACTACCTCTGGCAGTAAAACACTTGCCTCCCGCATCTCCTTTAAACTTCCCCTTTTTCCTTAAACCTATGTCCCTAGTAATTGACATTTCTACCCTGGGAATAAGACTCCGACCAACTATTCTATCCATACCTCTCCTAATTTTGTAAAATTCTATGAGGTCACCCCTCAGCCTTCGACATTCCAGTGAAAACAAACCCGATCTGTCCAATCTTTCTTCATAGCTAAAATCCCCCATACCAGGCAACATCCTGGTAAACCTTTTCTGTTCCTCTCCAAAGCATCCACATCCTTCTGGTAGTGCGGTGACCAAAACTGTACATGATATTCAGATTCTGAAAATGTTAAAAATATCTAACATGTAAGGCAGCATGCATACAAACATACATGCATATGAACATTCATACGAGCATACATGCGAACATACAAACATACAGATGAACATGTATTCAAACCTACATATACACATACCTATGAACATACATACAGATATGGATACAAACATACATGTGAACATACAAGTTAGGAGCAAGGTAGGCCATTTGGCATTTCAGCTTGCTTTGCTATCAATAATATCATGGCCGATCTGATTGTAGGTTCAATCTTTTTTCCTGGCTGTCTCAATACACTTTGACTCCCTTGTGGTCAAGAATGTGTTGACCTCTGCCTTTAAAATGTGCAGTGACCCTGGCTCCACTGCTCTCTGTTGACAAGAATTTTACAGACATCTTTGTTAGGGAGATCCTTTATTTTAAAATGTGTTCCCCAGTTCTCATCTCTCCTACAGAGGGAACATCCTTTCATCCTGTCAAAACCCTTCAGGAACTTGGATGTTTCAATACAATCACCTCTCATTCTTTTAAACTCCACAGAATACATGTCCAACCTGCTATCTATCTCCAGCCTTTTCAGATTTTTGCAGATGTCTGAGTTTGTTCCAATGTCCCAATCATTAGTTTAAACGGCATATGCTAATGCTTCCATTTTGACCAGTTGCACTCGGGTGCAATGTGAGAACCTCCCACACATACAGGGATAGTAGGAACTGCCGATGCTGGAGTCTGAGTTAACAAAGTGTAGGGCTGGATGAACACAGCAGGTCAGGCAGCATCAGAGGAGCAGGAAAGCTTACGTTTCGGGTCTGGGCCCGTCTTCAGAAGAAGGGTCCAGACCCGAAACGTAAGCTTTCCTGCTCCTCTGATGCTGCCCGGCCTGCTGTGATCATCCAGCCCTACACACATACAGGGACTTTGGGTGATATAAAAATCTATCCCAAACATTGAAGCAGAATTTAATCTGGATCAATAGGTGTGAACTTGAATTCAATCCCCAGGTATATAGTGTCACTGTGGGGGAGGGTGGGTGAATCTTGTGTTCAGTATGCACTGCTGTCACAAAGGTAACCTGATACATCTCACATGCAAACTACAACTACTTTGAGACTTTGATATTTCACTGATAACGGTTCTGGCGCATTAACAAAGAAAGATGATAAGTTCACTGACATCTTTATGGAAACAGAATCTGTGACAGAAACAAGAACCAAGCTACATTTGCCAGAGAGCTACATAGTTTAATAACACTTACTCGCAAATTTAATGACAAGTGCGAACCATGCCAGTAAACAGACTAATAATTCAGAGCTGCTTGCCTCTACAATTTGCTGAACACAATTAAGCGCCCTGACCCAATTCATGAGGGATGATAAACATTGCTTCGAAGAACATTAAACAAAGGGAGCTGGAGTAGGTCATTTGGCCCATCAAGCCTGTTCTGTTCAATCATGCTGATTTGATTGTGGCCATAAATCCACTCTTCTGCCTGTACCCCCACACCTTCGTAACCATTGACTGCCTTGTAGATCAAAAATATGCCTAACTCCAGCTTGAATATATTGAACTGCAGCAGCTGTCACCACTCTCTGGGGAAGGGAGTTGTATACACAGATGCCTCTCTAAGAGAAGATATTCCTCCTCATACCCATTTCAAACGGGAGATCTTTTATCATGAAACTACACCCCGAGTTACCTACAAGGGAAAGCATCCCTTATCTTTATTCACTCATGGGATGTGGGTGTCACAGAGAAGGCCAGTATTATTGCCCATCCAAGATTCCCTTCAGAACATGGCAATGCTGGAACTGCTGTAATGACCCACAGCGCCTTCAGAGAGGAAATTCCAGGATTTTGACTAAGTGACACGAAGAAACAGTGATATATTTCCAAGTTTATTGGGGAAAATGCAGGAAGGTAGATGTGAGGAACATTGGATCAGCTGCGATCCTGTTGAAGGGTGGAGCAGGCTTGTGGGGCTGAATGGCCTCCTTCTGTCCCTATTTCTTATGGTCTTGAGTCTGGATGATGTGTGGCTTGTAGATGGTGTTGTTCTCATTACTGTCTCAACAGTCAAGCCCCCTCAAAATTTTATACATTTCAATAAGATGACCTCTCATTCTTCTGAACTCCAATAAGGCACAACCTGTCCACTCCTCCTTCATATGAACAATCCCTTCAACCTGGCAATCAACCCAGTGAATCTACAGAATTAATTTCAATGCAAGTGCATCCTTCCTTAAGCAAGGAGACAAAACCGTACACAGTATTCGGGTTGTGGTCTCACCAATGGCCGATACGACTGCAGCAAGACTACTTTTATACTCCGTCCACTTGCAGTAAAGTACAACATTCCAGTTGCCTTCCCGATTACTTGCTGTAATTGGAGTCTTTGTGGCTCGTCTAAAAGGGCACCCAGGACCTTCTGTTGAGCAACAGTCTGCTGTCTCTCTCTGTTTTAAATAATGCTCTGCTTTTCTATTATTCCTCCAATCTCCTGTTTTCTTACGGTAAACTTCATTTGTTAACATTTTTTTGCTCACTCACATAAGCTATCTACTGTATATCCCTTTACAGGCTGTTTGTATCTCCTCATGACTTGTTTTTCTACTTGTCTGTTCAACATCAGCAAATTTGGCTACAATACACTTGATCCCTTAATCTCAGTCATACTCAATACGGGAATTGAGCCCGTATCATTAGCACATTCTGTAACAGAGTCTGCACATCTACTCAATTAGATTATATGACCCAATGTTGTTTATCCAACTTAGAAGCAAAGAATTTCACACAATTGGACTTTCCCATTTTTTCTGATTTAAAGAACATGAAAAATGTCCACCTCTTACCTAAAGTTACTGTCAGATAAAGAAATCACAGGGACGTATTTTATAAATTAAAATAGTGAAGGTTTAACAGAAAGCTAGCCCTCAATCTGTGTGGTACGCTCTTTAATACTACTCAAATAAATATTAGAAAGTTGGATAATTCAATTTTGGGGTGCAGAATTTTGTGGATAACTGAGAAATGTCCATTTATGGCCAGATCCCATTTGTCCTCGTCCATTGTCGTGGAGAAATTTAAACAGCTTTTCGGTTGGATGAGGTGGCCCTCAAAAATCAAGAGGTAATGCAGAGTATATGCCCCTCTCTTTCCCAATGAGTGAATGCCTGATCAATGTGTGAATGCATGGTCAAATGGTTGAGGACCTGCTGGGTGGTCCATGAAAATCGTAAACAGCAAGCAAGAAAGAACATATAGAGTTGTAAGGGGAAAATGTGGCTAACAAAAATTATGAATTCACACTAAGATTAACTAGGATACAAAAGTCAATAGGTAACAGCACAACCAAAGACAGGGTGTCCGTTTGAAGTGAAAAACAGGAAATGTGTTAGAGGAGGAATGTCATTTGCAATTGCATAAAAGGCAACAGATCTTGAGCAATGATAATACATGCTAGATACCATCACAGAAATGTCATTTGTGACTTTGACTGGGGCTGTTTGATGCTGCAGGAATAGAACTGTAAGAATGCAAAGGTAGAATTGCAAACATGGAGATGAGTATAGGAAATTGACAACATGTAAGACACAAGGGATGGGACAACAATCAGTGAGGCCAGAGAAGCCAGATTCTCACCCTTGTTAGGAATGGGAATGGGGTGGGTGCAGAAAGGGAGGCGGCACGGTGCCTGAAGGTTATAACGTCAGCTAGAATGGGACTTCGAGTAATAGAAAACCAAATAATATGTTTTACTAGTTTTCAGACTTTGCTTTGCATACAGAAATTACAAATGGTTGATGTTCAGATATTGTACAGCTTTGATTAGCAACCGTATCTTCAGAAGCTAGAAGGCTTTAAAAATGTACATTCATTTTCACACATTGACAACTTGTCACAGTGCAGGAAATAATCATAATCTGTCCATTACTAAAGATAATACAATAAAACAACCCATCAAAACAGGAAATCTAATACTCGAAAGTGGAGGGAGGCCTGTTTACTGCAGCATATACCTGATAAGATCATTGCAATACCCAAAGCTGCGTTACGTGTTGAGATGTGTTTCAGTAAGGGATGCATGCTACATTTAATATAGACTGTGGTATTTCCATGTTACCAGACATTTTATCTCATCAGATTTCAATGTAAATGGCTCCCCGCAGTTATTGGGCAACAATAGACATGTGGGTACATGTTTTGCATGCATGAAACAGGCAAGTAGTTAAAAGAGACTCTGATTTGGAAATCTTTGAAAAGCACAGGTTTCCTGTTCATTTTTGGAGTTACATTGTTAAGTTTGTGTCAAAACATCTTTTTAAAAAATTTGATAGTGTGATAGTGTGCTCAATCAGAGAGTTGTGGTTCAAGATCCATCCCAGAAGTTAAGCACTTAAATCCAGGCTGTTTCAGAGGAGGAACTGGCAGAGCTACTCTGCTATTTCATTAGGCAGATATAAAATGTCTTTTTTGAAAAGGAGGAGCTGAATGTTGCCAGTGTTTGGCTGACATTTCTCTCCCAGCCAGACAGTTTAAATGACCAGGTGTCTCTTCTGCTACTTTTGCACATTAGTTATGTACATTTTAGGATGTGACTGCACTTCAAAAGGAATTCATTGGTTGCTGTACAACGACAAAAGGTTCTATGTCAACAACAACTTATATTTAACATCAAGGATATCCAAAGGGAGCAAGATCAAATATATGACAGTGAGCCCACATTATGTTTCATCAGGCCAGTTCCCCAAAAACATTGTCAAAGAGGTAAGTTTTATGGCATAGAGATAGTAAGAACTGCCAATGCTGGAGTCCGAGATAACACAGTGTGGAGCTGGATGAACACAGCAGGCCAAACAGCATCAGAGGAGCAGGAAAGCTGACGTTTTGGGTCTGGACCCTTCTTCAGAAATGGGGGAGGGGAAGGAGGCTCTGAAATAAATATGGTTGGGGGAGGTTGGGCTAGGAAAGGTAAGTGGGATGGTGATAGCAGGTAGGTAGTGGTGGGGATTGGTCAGTGAGGTGGGAGGAGGGGATAAGTGGGAGAGAAGACGGACAGGTCAAGGAGGTGGGGATGAGAGGGAGGGTTGGTCGGTCATGGGATGAGGCCGGGGGGTGGGGAGATTTTGAAGCTCATAAAGTCCACATTGAGACCATTGGGTCTTCTCTCCCACATAACCACTCCTCCCACCTCACTGACCAATCCCCACCACTACCCACCTGCTATAACCATCCCACTTACCTTTCCCAGCCCAACCCTCCCCCCACTATCTATTTCAGAGCCCCCTTCCCCTCCCCGATTTCTGAAGAAGAGTCCCGACCCAAAACATCAGCTTTCCTGCTCCTTTGTCGCTGCGTGGCCTGCTGTGTTCCTCCAGCTCCACACTGTGTTATCTAAGTTTTATGGCATGTCTGAAAAAGCATGGTGGAACTGAAAAGGTGAAGTGAGGGTAGTCCAGAGCTGAGCGTCTGGGCTATTCATGGTGTGGTCCCAATGTTGGAGCAATTAAAACTAAGATGCCCAAGAGGTCAGAATCAGAGTAATGTGGATATCTCAGAGGGTTTGGGTTGTGGGACTGGGAGACACTATGCAGATTGGGAAGGGTGAGGCCATGGAAGGTGTTGAAACAAGATTGATTTTTAAAAAAAAATTCAAGACACCGTTTGATCAGGTCAAATAGGTCAAAAGCTGGGGACAGGCCCAGAAGGAATACAAGCAAACATTTACCTTTGGAACTGCTATTTAGAGCTATCCCAGCCTGTGCCAGGGTCAAACATTCAAACAGAGGGATTCAAATACAGAGTTCCAGGGATGATGGGAAAGGATTTGGATGTTGAACTTCTTGTTACCAATCAAAGCAAGCAAGTTCTATTTCCCTCAACAACTCTCTACAAAGTGTGAGTTATTCCTGTGTTTATGTTGGCACTTGGGGTCTGAGCTCAGGATCAGCATTTGAACCAAAAACGGCTCATTATAGTTGAGGCACACAGTGTTACAACATGGGTCTGGCTGTAAGTCCTTTGACTGTGGAGTGCACATTAAAAGTCCCTTTTCAACATCTAGAAACCTAGCTTCTGCCCTTTACACATACACATCCACTCCAGTTCTGACTTGGTGAAAGGTGAGATCCCAGATGAAGTGTTCACCAGGTTTGTTGGTGTGGAAGATTATTTCATTTACACACTACTTATCACACTGCCTGGGAGAGTCAGAGAGGTGGGAAACCTCACACCTTAAAGTACGCAAACAAACATTTGAAATGTTACCTACCTTGCTTCTGTGCTGGACACTTCTCCCATGGATTTGCATTGTTTGTTCAAAGCCAATTTCATCCCACGTTCACCATCACAAGAGCCAAGAGTCCCCGAATAACGAAAGTAGTGGATTACTTTTCCTCTCCTTAATCCTCAATGCAGAGGTCACTTGTGGTCAACTTAGTTGCTGTCAGAGAATAACTGTTCTGGATGGCTTAGTTTCTCATTGAGTAACTTTGATCTTCAGAGATCTGCAATTTCTTACTGATTGTAATTTACTTTATAATAATATCTATTTTGGCTGGCAACTTTCACGAGACAAAATGCTTTTTTTGGCCAACCCTCTCCCTTCGAGGACCTTTACAGGTTAAAGTCCAGCAATTTTTTAGCTCGGAGTTATAATGGTAGATGTCTAGGAGGGAGAGGTACTGCAGTTGTTTCAAGGTAGTGTTCCAAACCCTCACCCTCTTCCCCTCCCAACTGAGATCAACTGCTCAATTAAACACCAAGAATCAGCCTGGCTTCCAAACACAGAAAATTCTCATCTTGACACGATCATTTCTTCAGGACCTGAGCGTATCCTGTCTCTGTTACACCCTCTAACTTCACAGAATATTCTACATTACTTCAAAATTAACCTCATGATCTTCCTCTCACCAATGGCTTCAATCTTTTTGGTCCTAAAATCTGGAATTTGCTTCCTAAACACCTCTCATTCCCTTTAAGAATTTTCTTAAAAACTACCTCTATGATTCCATCATTCATTCTAATACTTTCTCCCTTGGCTTTATGCTATTTTTGTCTTACTATGTTTTAATAAACCACCTCTTGATGTTTTGCTACATTAAGTGCTTGGATTAAATGAATGTCCATATTTTATGGCTCAGCCACCTGATAATTAGAGGAACTTTTAGTATCTTTTTTGCTATCTGCTCTGAATGAAGGGCACTAAGACGATTGGTGGCATAGAAACTGGGGGAAAAATAGTGGGAACTTCTGAGTTTGTAACTGCTGTAAGTTTATATCGATATGAAACTAAATAGATATCATCAAACACGTTCCCTAAGATGTGCCTGGGTTGTTAACAATCCAGAGTAAAAGGTCAGAATGCTGAGAGTTCTGGGCTCAACCCAAAGTCTTTTTGTCACAGTAAGCACTTTGATGATCGTAACCTCTTATGAAAAAGTAGACAGGCCAAGAATCCTTTTCAGCATTTGCTACAAGAATAAACTGATATTACTACAGTGCCAGTCCCTCCTTAAATACTGTCTGACCTGTTGTAGATTTCCAGCAATTGTTGCGTTCCTTTTTTGTACAACGTTAGGTTATCCAAATGATTGCTGGCTGAATAGATAAATGCAAATAAATAATTACAGGACTAGGAACAATTGACGCTCAGTTCTCATTTGTAGTCAATCCATTACATTTCTGGTAAGCAGAGCAGAGACATTTTATTGACCTCAGCATTCCCTGAGCAGAAAAACGTAGGGGAGAAGTGGTTCAGATTCTCCTTACTAATCAATTTTCAATGATCTTTAAAGGAAAGTGCTCCAGCTTGCATTCATCTGATTCAGTCCAATTGTGATATAGCAAAGTCTCAAAAGAAAGGGCAGACCATTCAAGAATGGGATGAAACAGAACTCTTCAAACGGGTGAGAACATTGCGAATTCTCTATCACAGAGAATTGTTGAATATATTGAAATCAGGGGTTGACAGATTTCTGGATACCAAAGGAATTCAGGGTAAGTGGAGGCAGTAAAGCGGGTAAGGTACAAGATCTAATCAAGAAGAATCTTACTGGATGGTTCAAGGGTGAACAGTTTTATCCTACTACTCATAGCCACACAGTCACAGAGCACAGAAGAGGTTCTTTAGCCCATCAAGTCTGCACTGATCTATGTACATTAATCCGTGACTGTTGCATTTCAAATGATCACCTACATTCTTTTTAAAGGTGTTAGGTTTCCTACCTCTACAATTCTCCCAGGCAGTACATTCCAGGCTCTCACCACACTGGGTGAAATTCTGTTTCTTCAAATCCCTTCTGGACTTCATGTCTTTCACCTTAAATTACACCCCCTTCCTTATTGACTCTTCAACTAAGGGAAACAGCTGCTTTCTACCCACCCTGTTCACACCCCTCATAATCTATACACCTCAGTTAGGTCCACCCCTCCTCAGCTTTTCTGCTCTAAACAAAACAACCTGAGCCTATAAAAATGCTCCAACTCAGGCAGCATCCTGGTGAATCTCCTCTGCACTCCCTCCAGCATAATCACATCCTTCCTGCAAGGTGCCAAGCAAAACTGCACATGGTACTCCAGCTGTGGCCTAACTAAAGTTTTTGTATAACTTCCACATGGCCTTCCTTCTCTTGTAATCAATGTCACAACTGATAAATATAACTGTTCTGTATGTCTTCTTAGACACCCTATTAACCTGTCCCGCTGTCTTCAAGGATTTGTGGACAAGCACCCCAAGGTCCTCAGAGCTTCTAGTGTCCTACCATTGATCAAGTACTCCCTTGTCTTGTTATTTATTCCAAAGTGCATCATCTTTCACTTTTCACGGTTAAACTTCCTCTGCCACTGATCTGACCAACCCATTTTTATCTTCCTGTAACCTAACAGCTTCTTCCTCCTTCCTATTAACCACCCAGCCAATCTTTGCTTCGCTTGTTATGTACTACATTTGTAATGAGAGGGGGAGGTGGGGGTGTAGTGGGAGTGTTACTGGACTTGCAATCTAGAGACCCGGGCCAATGTTCTGGGGACATGGATGTAATCCTGCCATGGCAGATGGTGAAATTTGAATTCAGTGAAAGTCTAGAATTAAAAGCTAGCCTCATGGGAGCAGCTACTGTTGACTGGCAAACGAGATGGGTTTTTACAACAATGTCCAGCAGGGAGGAAAACCTAATGTCCTGGATGACTCTTAACTGACTCTTTAGGTAATTTCTGAGGACAATCAGTTCAAGGCCAACTAGGGATAGACGACAAATGCCAATGATGCCCACATCCCAAATAATAATAAAAAATTAAAAGGTACTAGTAATAAAAAAGTTCTGACTTGATTATTGACAATACATGCATGAGGCATCAAATAATACAAGTCCAACCAGGTCATGTTCTAATGATCAGAAGAAAGAGGAATTTAGAATTCTCCCCCCTCCCCTTTTAGCCAAAATTACAAAAATAAAAAGAGTGCCCTCTGTGTCATGACGAATTTTGAAAACTCAAGAAAAACCTCATACAATCTGCTTCTTAATTCTTAAGGTCAGATGAGAGTGACAGCCCTTGACATCAAGGAGCCCTCGCAAAACTGGAATCAATTAGTAACAGGGGGCAAACTCTCCACTGCTTGGAGTCATACCTGGCACATAGGAAGATGGTTGTGGGAGGTCAGTCATCTCAACTCCAAGACATCTCTGCAGGAGTTCCTCAAGATAGTGTCCGAGGCCCAACAATCTTCAGCTGCTTCATCAAGGACCTTCCCTCTATCATAAGGTCAGAAGTGGGGATGTTCGCTGATGATTTCATAATGTTCAGCTCCATTCACGACTCCTCAGGTACTGAAGCAATCCATGTCAAACACAAGAAGATCTGGGCAAGTAACATTCGCGCCACACAAACGCCAGGCTATGACCTTCACCAATAAGAGACAATCTAATCACTGCCCCTTGACATCCAAAGGTGTTACCATCACTGAATGCCCTACTATTAACATCCAGAAACTCATCATTGACCAGAAACTCAACTGGACTCACCATATAAACACAGTGGCTACAACAGCAGGTCAGAGGTGAGGAATACTGCAGCGAGGAACTCACCTCCTGACTCCTCAAAGCCTGTCCACCATCTATAAGGCACAAGTCAGGAGTGTGATGGAATAGTTGCCTGCATGAGTGCAGCTCCAACAACACTCAAGAAGCTTGACACCTTCCAGAACAAAGCAGCCCGCTCGATTGGCACGACATCCACAAGTACCCACTCCCTCCACCACCGATGCTCAGTAGCAGCAGTGTGTACTATCTACAAGGTGTACTGTAGAAATTCACCAAAGATCCTCAGACAGCACCTTCCAAACCCACGACCACTTCCATCTACAAGGACAAGGACAGCAGATACATGGGAACACTACCAACTTCAAGTTCCCCTCCAAGCTACTCACCATCCTGAAATGGAAATACATCACTATTCCTTCCTAATCTCTGGGTCAAAATCCTGGAATTCCCTCCCTAATGGCATTGTGGACTGCAGTGGTTCAAGAAAGCAGCTCACCACCACCTTCTCAAGGGCAATTAGGGGCGGGCAATAGATGTTGACCCAGCCAGTGACCCCCACATCCCACAAACAAATAAAAAAAAATCCCAACCTCACTTCATACCCACAAAGTAACATTCAACTCTAACATCAAACTTCCCTTTCACTCAAGCTGCACCTGCAGCAGAACATGCTATTAGTGAAAATGTAATTTGATAAATTATATTAACAAACAAACAAACAAATTCTCCATTTATCAATTTGAAAATTGGAAATATTTTGGATGCAACCAAACTGAAAACTGCATGTCAAAGATGGTAACAAACATGAAATATACTTGCTTACTTGCTCCAACTCTCTATTGCAGAAGAATACGGAAGATAGAGAACATTGGGGAAATAAATAGCAACATCTTGAAAAATGCCCATATTACAGAGGTGGAGGTGCTGGACGTCTTAAAACGTATAAAGGTGGACAAATCCCCGGGACCTCATCAGGTGTACCCTAGAACTCTGAGAAGCTACTGAAGTGATTGCTGGGCGCCTTGCTAAGTCATTTCTATCATAGATTGCCACAGGTGAGATGCTGCAAGACTGGAGGTTAGCTAATGTGGCACCACTATTTAAGAAAGGTGGTAAGGAAAAGCTAGGGAACTACAGACGGGTGAGCCTGACATCACTAGTGGGAAAGTTATTGGAGGGAATCCTGAGACAGAATTTGCATGTATTTGGTATGCTTGCCTTAAATGGCCAAATGTAGGAATAGATTAATTTATGTCGGCATAAACAAGTTGGACTGAAGGGTCTATTTCCATGCTGTACAGCTCTATGACTCTACTGGTAGTAAAAACTGTTGTTGTACAGATGCTGCCAGAACTGTTCAGTTTCTCCAGCACATGGTTTGTATTTCAGATTGCCAGCATCCACAGTATTTTGTTTTTGCTCTCATGTTGCTTCTATAATTTAGTAATCCCAAATATCATAGTTCAAACGTTGCTTTCTATCTGCAACATGCAAAGTTGCAATGTAGTGTTTTTCTAACCTGCAGTCAAAAGCTACCATGCTCATTTCAATCTGCAAGATCCCACGACCAGACAATTTAGTCTTGTTTTTTTAAACAAATCATTCCACCACCCCCAGAAGAAAGGGAACACAGTAATCTTTTGGCTTTCAGTGTGAAGTAAAGAGCTTGGGCCCAAAGTATCAACTTATTTTTTTTCTCATTCTAGTTTGACAAGCCTGGTGTATATTTCCAACATTTTTATACCATTTTTCCAAGTAAATGTTGCTTTGCCCACTGGTGTGATCTTGCAGGCTTGTGTTAAGCTTTTCAAGTTTCAACTGTGTCAGCTTTATACAACTTCTCACAGTTAACTGCAAAGTTTAATTGGAAGTTGGAACAAGCCACTGATGTTTTTCAATGACCAGGAACTGGTGAGAACCAAAAGAAGGGAGCCTAAAAAGGAGCATGGTGCATTTTGTTTTTAAAATCGGCTTTTCCTGTGGCCAGCTTCTTCCTGCTTTTATAATTTGAAAAAAATAGTACATACAAATTTCAATGTGTTTACTGAGGCATCCAGCAAATCAATTCTTTTTAAACCAGTAATTTTCCAAACCCAACTGAAAAAACACATGCAGATCACATACATTGTACTATTCCTTTTGTAAATAATGGTATTTGAAAGATCACAAAAACAATTTTCTAGTGAAATCTTTACATAAACTTTGGGTGAAGGACTTAGAATCCTCCACTCCTCAGAGCTGCTCTCATTGCAGAATAATTTCTATAAAATAGTTCCTGGGTAATTACCTGAATACAAATAAATATATTCATGGTGGTGTTAAATGGGCTGGCTCTTGAAGCTTCTCAATAGGACAATTTTGTTCCAGATAGTAAGAGTGCCATGGAAGATAGTTCACCAAATAAACAACACAACAGGATTGGTCTTGAGAATACCGAAACCTGTCTTTTCGTGTGGCTTTCACTAGGGGGCCTCTGGTGAAAAATGCCAGAGGTCCACAGAGTTAAATGGCTCCCATGTGACTGGATTGATTTGCAGTCTGGACACTGGCAGAGATACACAGCAAATGCATGCACTGCTGGCCTGTGCAACGTTCACATCAGGACAGTCTGGAACCAGGTCATTACCTAATGGAATTGCGTTAATTATTGAACATTTTCTATGGGAAAAGGCTCTGTAATGCAAGTGGCTCAGTCCTGTGCAGTTGTCACTCCAGCAAATACAACACATCTGTGTATACAAAAGGTACAAAACCATTACTACTGACCTTCAACCAATTGAAATCCGATCAACCTAAGATGTAAAGCTTGGTCACAAAGAACATGCTCTAGTTCCTGTACAAGGAATCTGCTCTACCAGCAACAGCACTAGCTCAGTGTTGACTAAACCAGGAATTATCCTCATTTGGATGAGGAAAACTCCTTTAGTTACAGCTATAGTACGAAACCAAATGTTAAAAAGAGTTTGTTTGCAACTTCACTCCAAAAAAAAAACTGAACACGGTTATTCTCTGGTATCATTCTCTATTTGTTACAAGTAGTTCTCCTATAACAAGATAGTTGTGTTCTTGTGCGAGCTCACACTATAGAATTTGCCACAGAAAATCACATTATGGGGAAATTGCTATTGAAAATTGCTGTACTTTAAAGTAGAAAGTTCACGTCATCCAAACAGCGTTCACTATTCATCAATCACATTATAGCCAATTCGCGTTAATAAAACACACTTTATAGCAGAACTACTTTAGACAGTGCAATGTTAGGGTGGGGACTGTGGAAGCCAGTATAGCTGAGCCCAATTCCATCTGCACACAATGATACCAGAGACTGTTTCACAATGCTCGCAAGATAGAGATTAGGCATCCCATGTGACTTTTCGATCCCTACCCAAGTTCTTGCCCCTGTTCATCACAAACTGAGGATGAAACCAGGATATCCTGTAGTCCGTTTTTTTTCATGCTGAGTCATCAATTGAGCCTCAAAGCTAACCATGGAGCTACTAAAGAAGCTGAGTATAAATCCATACAGCTGGAGCTTTAAAGTCAGCTCACTGATAGTACTGTCATCTCCCAGCCAAAAAGCTGAAATTTAGCCCAATTGTTGAACACGCCATACCTTGTATGAAACATCTAACAGTGTAGACTGTCTGTTTGCATAGGCATAAAATTCAAAGGGCAGGGGAATACATCCAACATGATAGCCAACATTTATTCAAACTCACCAAGACAAATTAAGTAGCCACACATCTCACTTGCACAAATTTGATGCTTTATTTTCCTTTATGAAAAAAGGAGTGACAGCAAGTCAAAAACCCATGCATTGGCTTATAATCGAATGGGGAAGGACTGTGTTTTCGCCTTAGCTACGCAGATGCACTCCGGACAATTGGAGTTCCAGGAACTACGCCAGTTTAGAATTTCAAAAGAAATGTTTACTGGCCTTGCTATCAATTAAATTCACCAATGTATCTTGCACTGCAAAAATAAAATTGTATTTACAACATGCTTCACCACATCAAAACATGACACAACAAACTACTTTTGCAGTTTAGCCAGATAGGCAAGCACTGGAACTGTTTCCCTTCACCAACATCTGATGGCATTTTGGAAGTAAAACGTGACTTGGTTTTCTCAGTTAGGAGAGCATTTTTCTCCTGCAGCTACTGAAACATATTCAAGGTCTAACTTTTAGTCTCACCCAGAGCCTGTATTACAGACTTAACAACAGTGATGAAGTGGTTGAGCAACGGTTCGCTGCTATTCTCTTGCTTAACAGTAATTTGCATGTCCCTCTTGCCCTTCACAGTTAAGAGTTCAATTAAAAACAATGACCCAGTGTCATTTTTGGCAAACAGATAGGCTTTCCACGGTTGCACTCCTGCCCGGCTAATTGCAACCGGCTGGATGTGAACAAACTGAAAAGCAGTTTGGATGGCATCAGGGCATGAGTCTTTGTGCCAGTCCACAGTCACAACTTTAGCAGGTTCCAGACGAGTCCAGTACTCCTCAAACTGCTCCGGCGACAGGTGGGCACTGGTCTCCAAACTGACTGATCCAGAGTCTGCAGCCATCTTTTCTCTTTGTTCTGGGCTTGTGTCTTTGTAGAAATTAAAACACAGAAAATGTTACACAGGCCACTTTCAACATAAAGAAAAACAGAATATGCAATACACAACTGGACAAGAAAAGGCATTTTCTGCCTCTCTCCTGACGAGAGCTCCAGGAGTTCTTTAGTATGTTGCCAAAATGGACATTCTTGATGTGTGTGGGGGGCGTGGCAGCAGGCATCAAAATTCACTTATTGGCATTAATCCAACAGGAGTCAGTGGACGGCAACCACCACATTTTTTACTCTCTTTAATCCAATATAGAGTTTATCATGCTGCCCTAGCTGAAATCAGCTAACTCAGCACAGGCAAATCAAATCTGGAACTCTCTGGGCCAACCAGCTTAACTCTACATGGATACTACCGTTCTGCACTTATTTTCAACAACTGGATAACTGTAAAACAACTGGAGACCTTTCTGAAACCTAAAAGAAGCCTAATTTCAGAGTAAGGGGGTCACCCATTTAAGAGAAAAGGAATTTTTTCTCTCACAGGGTAATGAACTTGCGGAATTCTCTACCAATTCCTTATGGAGAGCTGTTTAGGCTGGTATTTTGAGTATATTCAAGGCAAGGACTGATTTTTTTTAAGCAATAAGGCCTACTCCAGCTATTCCTCAGATGCTGGAACTCAGGGGAAATTACATTCATAACACTGACAGGCAACCACTTGCTGAGGGACATATTGGTCTCAGTGTAACAGCTCAGTACTTCTGGTCAGGGGTGATCAAAATTAACCTTACTCAAAATTATAAAGGATGTGTACAGCTGACAGAAAATGATACAGTGGGATCTGGCAAGATTCTATTGCTGGTTTATTTAGTCGAACAGCAAACATAGTATCAAACTGGTTTTAAAATTCATACATGGAGCAAATATTTTTAGGATGAATTTGAAACAGGTGAGAGCAGTGGACTGCCAAGAATTTACATCTACAGACAACCCTCAAATGAGAGATTTTTCAAAACACTTTCCAACAGTACTGAAATAATAGTCCAAGAGATACGTGACAGTGAGTGGAGGGGCTGCCACTACCAGCGGAATTAGCAATAGTCGAATATCAGAATTGGAAGGTCTCGGGGCTCGGACTTGCAGTGACTCCAATGCATGGACGACAACCAAAGTAAAGGAGGTTGACTGGCAGTCGGTCCAGGCCTGGAATTTAACTATATAACTACTTACCTTTTTCATCTGACTTTACTGCTGACACCTGCAGGATTTCTAAGGAGTCCCCTTTCTGTGCTGTTAAGCGATCCCACTGTTCTTGGCCATAGATTGGTATTAGTGTGTTAAAGTCTTTGGACCAGGTACTGACTGCCTCTTTAGCTTGACCACTTATTACATCCAAGGATGGATCAGATCTTGGTCCACAGACTACCCGCTTGACCTCTTCAACTCCTTGCTGAAGCAGCCGATAATATAACAGTCCGCGATCGCGCACAGCCATGTCTAACTCCTCCTCTGTCAATAAAAACAACAAACGTCTGCAGTGAGAATAGCAGCACGTGGTATTGTAGCACATAATTTTAGAAAACCTGCAGTTAATTAATAAATGCACGGCCTAGTTTGAAATGGACCTTAAATCCAATGAGGACTCCAATATGATCAGCGTTTTGGGTCTGAAATAGCTGACCCAAGACAAGTAGTGAATACGTGTTTGTCATAGTCCAGAAAGAAAACAACATCGGCTGGGAAGTCCCCTTGTCATCAATTGCTCACATAGAAACAGTCACTCATGACAAGTCCTGAACATTGCCGGCATTTATGGATGATAGGAAGTTGCTGAATTAAACAGACTACAAATATTCCAACAAAAACAGAAGTTGCTGGAAAAGCTCAGCAGGTCTGGCAGCATCTGTGAAGAAAAAATCAGAGTTAATGTTTTGGGTCTGGTGATCCTTCCTCAGAACTGTTAAACATTAGCTCTGATTTTCTCTTCACAGATGATACCAGACCTGCTGAGCTTTTCCAGCAACTTCTGTTTTTGTTCCCCATTTACAGCATCCTCAGTTTTTTCAGTTTTCACAAATATTCCAAATTTTGATTCCCCTTGTTAGGAGTTCACTACAGTAAAGGCAGTGGGGATGCCACAATTTACCTCTGCATAGAGAACGACAAATAAAGTCAGTCATGATGTATATCATATATGGGAACAGGACAGGAATGGCTGTGAAGTTCCTACATTCAACACTCACACGAATAACCATATTTTGGGCAAAGTATTGGAAGGGTAACCCGTAGATATGAAGCCAAATAAGATATCAATGGTTTCTAGTGGGTAAAGGAGAAAATTGGCGGGGGAGGGTGAAGGAGGGGGAATGTAACAAAATATCAATGAGAACCAATTAAGGTTTACAAAAATCACAGCCTGATAATCGCAAAAATATCACATACATTTTGTTAATTCTTAATTATATTTTAATGCATATCAGGAAGATCTTTGTGTTATTTCAAAGATTAAATCATTTCTAGAGGAACAACTTTTCCATGATACTCCTCTCAAAGTCTATTTAAGTTAAATATCTCTCAACTTTGCTAAACATGAGCTTCCTTTCCTCCCCCCATTACAATTGGGTCTCAGTAAAACAAGTAATTGGCAAGTAACAAGGCATCAATTTGTAATTGTCATTCCACACAATGAAGGAGAACTGCTGCAGAGCCACATTCTCATGGTTATTTGTAACTGCAATCATCTTCTTTTATCAATTCACAGACTCTGTTCCCTTACATATTAACCAACAGCCACTGATACCAGGCACCCAAGGGATCAAGTGCTAAGCAGAAGTCATGGTCTTTAGGACAGAAAAGGAGTACAGTGTCATTCCTGCATCCACAACACCCAGATAATGCTAACGTTTTGTCTTGAGCATAACCCTTACCAATAACATAATGAAGTAGTCTTCCCAGCACATCCTGACATTCAGCCGGGCGACTCAGGAACAGGCGCACCATCGCTGTGATCAGCTCCAGCTTCACTGTTGCAGAGGTCTCCATTTTCACATTGTCCACAAATTCTTCCAAGACGTAGGGAGCATTGGGAACCTGCTCTCCGTGCATCCCAAGGAGCCAGATCAGAGCTTGCTTCCCCTGGTTGGTGAGGGCAATTGGCAGAGGAAAGAAAATACAGTTAACTAATTTGCAAAGAGAGCATTCTCTATAACATTACTTCTAACCCTGAACGTCTCTATGATGTTGTGGCTGAGTTCACAGGTGTGAATTTTTCTGTATCTTGCTCCTTAACTGGTCACAACAAAGTTTGAATTTAAAAAAAGAGAGGTGATATTCCAATTTCCTATTTATATAATCAGTAAAGAGCTCGATATAGGAAACAAGAAAGCCAAGTTTCTTGAGTCACAAGAACTATTCTAATGCAAACAAAAATTTATTCAAACAAAAATGTAAAGATTAACAATAGATTTAAACTGAACAAATGTCATACAACTAATCTTCTTGAAAAATAACACATACATAACTGGCAAGTTTCAGTAAGAGACATATGAAAAGTCTATAGAGTTTTTTCTTAAAAGTACTTTGAGTGAGTAAAACTAAATTTAAAGAAAGGTTTCTAGATTGTCCAAATGTTGGTCTGTGGCCAAAGTTACATGGTATACAAGCTGCTGACACAGGGGTGTCAGCTTAGATCAGTTATAACTAGCAGAACTCACTTTTTGGAGGCAGTGGTGTAGGTTTTAAATTCTTCTTCAGGAACCCTCATTAGAGATTTTCCAGCGGGTTTTTTAAATTCAAGTTAAGGCAATTGCACCAGGCAAGTTTTCTCTCCGGCAGTCTATGTTCAAATCCAGCAGCTTTATCACCCCCACAGACTGGTTCAAATGAACTCTATCTATAAGGTATTGTGAACTCAGTGACTCCAGTCGAACAGCTCATATTCTTTCCACTTTTTAATAATTTTCCCTGCTGCAACCAGGGGAAAACCTGGGGAACTCCTTTGCAAAGCAAAGTGTTCTTTCAAAAAAGTCCAAAAGATCTAGATGTATGCCTAGTCAATTGTATTTCAGATAACAAATCCTTATAACAATAAACTAAGATTTTCTGTAGCACCTTGTTCAAGCACCACTGGGTGTGGAGTGGTAAAAGCGAATCACAGTTAACACAACCTGTCTTATTTGGCATTCAGATGGATCCTAAAAGGCTACTGGACTGTGAACAGCAGTGGGATTCCTGCCTCAGTGTTTCTCTCCTGACTACATGCTTTCTTCCAGCCTGGGGTCAACAGGACCAAATGCATTAACCTAGTGAGATCAGCTGAGGGTCTGAACTTGGGACACTCCAGATTGATGTGTTTCAATAACGAGGCACATGACAAAAGACTATTTTGACCATCACAGGACATCAAAACAAAATCTCATCCTGCGTAACCTACCTCACTATCCTGGATGTTCTCCTCACAGCCTAGTAGTGCCTGGCAGACAGTCGCTGTACACTGGGGACACAGCCATACAAGATCACGAAATGTTTGAATGACAGCTGAAGACAAAAAGAGAGATTGATTAGCTTAACACTGATAAATCTGAGCAAATATTAATGGGTAGAGACTGGAAGAGGGCCATACCTGATGTAATATGTTCCTGCTTGAGGCCCAGTAGCCCTTTCAAAATAACCACACACCTTTCACTATACATCCGTGCAATTCGACCTAGAAAGACAACACAGTTAAAGTGATGGAAAGATTCCAAGTAATGTTCATCACAAGATATACTTTCCACAATAGATTATCTTCCATGATAATCCAAAATTTCACAAACAGTATTTATGCAACTTGCCTGAAGTTCTCTTTTAGTCAGCAGATAAAGGCTAAAATAAACTTAAGCTCTATCAATGACTCAACTTGTCATGGTAGTGAATAGTTGAACTTAGAGATGTGAAAGTTCCCAACTTTGATCTCCAGTCAACTAAATTATTTGATCTCAATGAGAAGCATCAATGAGGCTGCTAAAACTACCACAGCTGTCCATGAATGATTGTGCAGAATCGTGTAAATGTTGGCATGGAGAATGATTGAGGTCAATAGTGATGCACTTTCCACATAACACTTTCTATTCAGGCTCACACAAATCAAGAGGTAGGAGAGGGTGAACCCACTAGCTACAAAATCCTTGAATTGGGATAGGACAGAATGTTAGAGGAATAAAATGGCAGGGAGCAAAACAGAAAACATGCGTACGAGGCCCAATACAGCAATAGAGAAATAGCCTAGCTTGGTCCAATGTTCAATAAAAAACCAAAAATTACTGTGGATGCTGTAAATCAAGAACAAAAACAGAAGTTGCTGGAAAAACTCAGCAGGTCTGGCAGCATCTGTGAAGAAAAAAATCAGAGTTAACATTTCGGGTCCAGTGACCGTTCTGAGGAAGGGTCTGTTTTTGTGTTACTGTACATGATTAGGCACTAAGTTAAATAAACAGAGGGTATGAAAAGGTCTGATCACAGGTCTTAGCATGTGGCTGTGTTCAGTTTTGGTCCATAAGAAACGAAAAAAACATTCAAGCGGTGGAACAAGTGGCCACAAGGTTATGGCTTGCTGTGCTTTGGAGCTGTGGGGGAGGACTGCAAAGAAATAGGTTTTCCAACCTAGAGATGAGACATTCAAGAGGTGATCTTAACAAAAAAGTTATAATTAATGACATAATAAAGTAAATAATTTTTAAATTGAATTCCAGGAGGGCAGGGGCACCCAACTTTAAACTAATAGTACATTTAGATTCAATGTTGAGATTAAAGTGCTGAATGCAGGCATCAGAAACAAAGTTATGGGTGAAAAATGCTGGAATCATCAATGCTGGAAAAAATCAAAGGTATAATGAGAATTGTTAGTTCCACCTCCATTGATGGGTCAAATCCCTCAAGTATAACTAATATCTTGCAATGCACACAGTCACCAGAGCTTAAGAAACATTGCCCCAAATTCCTGATGCAACTCAGACTTCACTATGAAATGAACACACTTCAGACAAGAAACCAAACTCTAGAATTTAGCATAACAGCAGATGTAGGATGACTATAAATCACAAGTGTATTTATAACAGAGCAGCAGTACCAAGACCTCCTGTAGGTGGCACTATGGTGGAATGATGACAGATAGCTTGCTCTGCTGCAGCACCACCAACAGGAATCCACTGCCACTATTAAAATAGAGAGCCTGACAGATATTGACAATGTTTGTTACCAACAGCAAGATTGCCAGCAAAGAAGTCACATTCTCATGATAGGGCCTTTTGGACCCCACTTCTAGACACACTATGTACTCCGTCCTGCCAATGGCATGACTGCCCCAGGCCAAGGGCAGCTAGCATGTTGTGGACTGCCATTTGAGAAGTGACAGGATGCAGTTTCATTTTCCTGCCATTAAGCTGCTGGGAAACTGAAGCTGTAGGATTTTTCATACTCGTGAGTCCTGGTTTGGACTTTTCTGCATCAACATCAGTATCTGAGCAGTGTTCATGTAAAGAACCTAGGGGCCACTAGGACTGTTAAAAGAAGGATGAACAAATGTGGATCAGAAATAGAGTGTGTTAAGGCTCCCCGTCTAGTACTACAGCGGAGTGATGTGACTGCGACCATAAAAGAAAATACAGCTATGTTCCTAGTTTAATAAAACAAAGTCCTCATCTTTATGTATTTTACCTCACCAAAAAAAGCAAGCAAGTAATATTGATTAGGGAACCATCTGAGTGGGCTCAGAGGACAGCAAAATTGGACTGAAAGATATGAATATGCAAAATGAATGGTACCTATATTTAAAATGGCCATCTGAGCTAGCTCTACAGAAACATCTGTGCAATAGGTCTGAAGCTCCTCAAGTATCTGCTGGACATTCTCATCGTTCACCAAGTTCCTGAGGATTTCCATTTTCTGGTATTTAATGTAATTCGGTTCAGAGTACATACAGAAGAATTTCTTGTAGTGACCACTGAAATGCCCAGGTGAGCTGCGAAGGATCTCCCGTGCATGGCACAAACCCAGGAAACACAGCTCGTGACACTCTGATGTGCAGATAGCGAGCAGCGGCCCTTTCACTCGTTCCAGAATATCCATCTGCACGTTGGGGAAATCTTCAGACAGCAGAAGAAATAGTTTGGTGGTCGCCATGACAACATTAGGTTGACTGCTTTTGAGAAAGTCATCGAGTACATTCAGAATTGTGAACACTTCGTCTTCAGTTCGGGTCTTGTAGCGAACCAGGAATGCCAGCACTTCACTCTGCCCCCAGTGATCCAAGTCTTTCATTCTAAACAAATAAATAAATTGAAGTAGAATTCCTTAACAAAAATGCTTCAGTCCTCATTATTATACCCTTTTTCCTACTAATCCCACAATCCTGAAACATTGACCTTATACCAGGACATTGCTTTCAGTGCCTAGTTTTAGTTCACTCACACATTTAAAATATGACAAAGACAGAATGAACCAACCTGTTTAAAAGGTGATGTGCTATTGGCTTGTTGATGACCACGCCTCCTTCATGTTTCAGGATTTCCTCCAATGCTCTCAAGCAATTGACCATGACAATAGGATCTGGGTCACGCAGCATAGCATACAGCTCATTTACCACAGCCCCATCTGTGTGGGAAGAAGGCAAACAAATGACAGTAATCTCAAATCTCTTCACTTTTCAGGTTTCTAACAAACACAAGGAAGACAGCAAGAAGTGACATGTAAAAACACAACAAAGAACTGTGGATGCTGGAGATCTGAAACAAAAACAGAAATTGCTGTAGAAACTCTGCCGGTGAGTCACCGGTCTTGAGATGTTAACTACGCTTTCCTCCCACAGATGCTGCTGGACCTGCTGAGTTTTTTCCAGTAATTTCTGTTTTTGTTTAAGAAGTGCAATGGGTTTAAACCAGACTTAAACGAAATTCCGTTTCCCCCTTCTCCATGCTCCTACCTCTAGGTCAACTCTAATGGGTAATGAGAAATAAAGCTAAATTACTCGATAATCTAACGGTAAGAGGACACCTGACTGATTGTGATCATAACATAAAGTAATTCAATGTTAGGACCGAAAGGTTGGAAAGCGGGTTTTAGTCTTGAGTAAGGCTGACTCTGGAGAGATGAGGTACAAAATTTGCCACAACAGCCTGGGCTGCACTATTAAATAAGTATTTATATCTAGCAAGTTTAAAATTATTAGATGTCTCCCAAGAACCTAAACAAAAATATTATCAAACAAATTCCACAGGAAGAAAGAAAAGAAGATACTAATGTAGATGAACAATTGTTTGATCAAAGAGCTAAGTTGTAAGGAGTGTCTTAAAGGAGTAAAGAAAGATAGAAAGGCAAACAGGTTCAGGGGGGCATT
Source organism: Rhincodon typus (assembly GCF_021869965.1). Taxonomy (NCBI): domain Eukaryota; kingdom Metazoa; phylum Chordata; class Chondrichthyes; order Orectolobiformes; family Rhincodontidae; genus Rhincodon; species Rhincodon typus. Next base: position 36,215,232 of record NC_063356.1, on the reverse strand, counting down.
TCCGAGCTTACTGCATTGGCAACTGACGACTGGTAAACAGAACTTGGTGCAAGTTAGGGCATGTCAGACGATCTCAAGTTTACAGCAGGTAGAAAATGAGAGCCCACTCAAGAATGTGCAGGAACTGTCAAGAACAGAGATAATAAATGGGTATTTTGTCATCAGGTGACCTAAGACGGGACAAAGGAAAATCATATTACAGAGGTGGTAATACTTGGTGAGGGAGCGGGTAAAACTATGGATGAACAATGGGGGTGTTGTTGAAAAAGTCTTTGATAGATACATATCTCTTAAAGGGCATGAGGTGTATTTCTGTAATGGAATAACCATGGCCAAAAATGCAAGTAAAAGAACACAAAAATCAAGGAAATGAACTTATGTAAAAGTAAAGAAATAATAGAGATGTTGTAGACAAGGACGATGTAGGATACAAAGAAGTGGCAAAAACTGGCAAAAAAGGAAAAATTAAAATATTACAAAGGTTATCAAGGATAGGACTAGAGGTTTTTACAAGTTCATTAAGAGAAAGTTGACTAAAAGTAATGTCAAACTTTTAAGAAAAGACACAGGTGATACTGCAATTGCAAGTTCACAAAATGACAGGCTTATTGAGTATCTACCTTGTATTGATTACAGCACAGGATGAGAATAAAGAACCAGACATACAAATAAAACAAAACAAGTGGCACAGACTAGATTCATTACAAAAATAAAAAGATTAAAGTTTGACGTATCTCCAGCAATCTTATGGTTTCAACAATAGTAACAGGTGAGGATATTGTTGATGTGTTAGTTCTGACCTTCTAAAACTCTTAATTCTTTATTTCCCTCTTGAATTGGAAAATTCCCCACATTGCTTCATTATTCAAGAAGGATAGTAAAGATAAATGAGGAAATTATGGGGTTATCAGTCCAATATCGGTTGTGAGTAAGTTGTTAGAATCAGCTTTTTGGCTTGAGTGACTGATCATTTCAACAAAGCAGAGCTGATTTGAGAATCGCCATGGACTTATTAATGGGACGTTACATCTAATACATTTTGGTGACTTTTTTGAGGATGCAGCATCGCTGGTAGATAAGGGAGTGTCCATGAATGTTACTTATACAAACTTCTGCAAGATATTCAATAAGGTTCCACATAAGAGATTGCCAACAAAATTGGAAACTGAAGCAATCTATTGCCAATTGAAAATTTTCAAAATTGAGATCGTTAGATTTTGTGTTAGGTAAAGGTATTAAGAGTTATAAAGCAGGGCAAGTTGGGAACTACGATAAAAGCAAAGTGTAGTGGATGCTCATCAAATGTGGAAGCATCTGTGCAGACAGAATAGAGTTAATGTTTCATGTTCAGTATGACTCTACTCAAAACATTAGCTTTGTTTGTCTGCACAAAAGATGTCAGACCTGCTAAGCTTCTCCATCACTAGCTGTTTTAATTCAGGGAACTAGGATACAATTGAATAGCAAAACAATCTCAACAGACTGAATGGCCTACTCATTGTTTCCACCTCCTCCAGCTGCCACTTTCGCTATTAACTAATTTTAAACATTTCTAGTAAGTATAACTGAAGAGGTATTGAGAGATTGGTACATCATATATTCTGATCACACAGAGAGGAACTTGCACTGAATGATACAATCAACTTGAGATGTCAACATGTAAAGGCATTTAAAAATGAAGCACCAAGACCATCAGCAGATAGATCAGATTATTTTCAGTTTCAAATAATCCCCAGCGTGCTACTCTCTCACAAAGAAATTCCGTAAATCCGCAAAAAATTCTGAAATGGATTATTTTTGCACATACCAACTTCTGTATCCCCTTGAAGAGTCTGCATTTTAGCACATCCCAGGACTGCTGCTCGCCTGACGTAGGAAGCTTTATCTCTTAATCCATTTAGTACTGGTTGTTGAATATACTCACTTATACCTGGCATTCTGAAAAAGAACAAATCACTCATTCAAATTCTCATTGATCCAGAACAGGAGAAGGCTCCTCACATCTGTTTACTTTGTTTTGAATCATGCTTTTACTTTGAAAACTTAGAATCATAGAAGAGTTAAAGCATAGGAGACCATTTAGCCTGTCAATCCTGTTCCAACTCTCCGTAAAACCAGTTTAGCTTGTCCTGTGTTTCTGCCTTTTCCACACAGCTCTGTAAATGACTTCCTTTCAGGTGGTTATCCAATTCCCTTTTGAAATTCATTACACTCACATTCCAGATCCTAAACCATAGAATCATAGAATCCCTACAGTGTGGAAACAGGCCCTTTCGGCCCAACAAGTCGACATCGACCCTCAGAGCATTGCACCCAGCCCCATCCCCATAATCTACACATCCCTGAACACTACAGGCAATTTAGCACGGCCAATCCACCTAGCCTGCACATCTTTGGATTGTGGGAGGAAACCTACACAGACACAGGGAGAATGTGCAAACTCCACACAAGACAGTTGCCCGAGGGTGGAATTGAACCCAGGTCCCTGGCACTGTGAGGCAGCAGTGCTAACCACTGAGCCACTGTACCACCCAAGAAGGGGTGATTTTTTTTTTTTAAACTATTCACTTTAAATTCATATCATTTGGTTCTGCACCCTTCTGCCAATGGGACCCGTTGTTCTCCATTCACTTTGTTTAGATCCACAATGTTGTAAAATCTCCTCACAACTTTTACTACTTTTCTAATAAAAGCAACCTTAGCCTCTCCAATTCACTAACAAGATGGTTGACTGCTGGAAAAATTCACACACATCTTTTCTCTAAAAACATACTTCATAACAAAAATGAGAAAAGGGTATGTAAGGAATGTGTTTGCAAACCCAACAGACGTGGTGCACAGAGAAAATCTGATACACACCCAAATGAAAACCTAGTCAGAAAATTTGGGAATCTTTTAACATTTTAAAGTTAACAAAGTATTTTTGATGAGTCTCACTGTTGTAATCTAGTAGCCAATCATCAAATTGTGCACAGTGACCTCCCCCAAACTGTGACCTATCAGTGATCAGCAATCGTTTCAGGATATTGATTAAAGAATGATGCAAACAGAACATTTGCAGGGAAAATGCTGGAATAACCCAGCAGGTCTGGCAGCATCTGCAGAGAGAGAAAGAGAGTTAACGTTATCAAAACATTAACTCTGATCTTCCACAGGTGCTGCCAGATCTGAATTTCTCCAGTACAGTGTGTTCAGTGTTTCAGATTTCCAGCATTTGCCTTTATTTGGGTGTAAACAGTGGGTCCACCTGATAATGGAAACAGAGCCTTGGTTGAACAACGATATTAATCGGAAGAGAGATAACAAGGTGTAGAGCTGGATGAACACAGCAGGCCGAGGAGCAGGAAGGCTGACGTTTCGGGCCCTTCTGATGAAGGGTCTAGGCCCGAAACGTCAGCCTTCCTGCTCCTATGATGCTGCTTGGCCTGCTGTGT
>NC_063356.1:36144343-36186798 GCF_021869965.1 Rhincodon typus | reverse complement strand
TTCCTGCTCCTCTGATGCTGCTTGGCCTGCTGTGTTCATCCAGCTCTACACCTTGTTATCTCGGACCCAGCACTGATCCTTGTTGTGGCACACTGCTGGTCATCTTGTTGCATTTGATCATGGATTGCTTCAGTATCTGAGGAGTTGTGAATGGTGCTGAACATTTTGCATTCATCGGCGAACATCCCCACATCTGAGCTTGTGATGGAGGGAAGGTCATTGATGAAGCAGCTGAATATGGTTGGCCCTAGGATACTACCCTGAGGAACTCCTGTAGACAGATCCTGGAGCTGAGGTGACTGACCTCCAACAACCACTACCATCTTCCTACGTGCCAGGAATGACTCCAACTAGCAAAGAGTTTGCCCTTGATACCCACTGATTTCAATTTTGCCGGGTCTCCTTGATGCCACACTTGGTCGAATGTGACTTTGATTGTGAAGGGCTGTCACTCTCACCTCCTATTTCTTACCTTTTTCTAGAACAGTGTAAACTTGAGCAACTGCTAAAACTTCAAAACGGGACTGTCTAGCAGAGAATTCCATCAGTTAGACACCAATGGAGAAATACAACCTGCATTCTTGGTCCGAATAAGAAGTGAAAAATCAGTTCTGTGCAGGATTGATTTTCTGGATGGCAGGGTTTCCTGCCCAATCCCAGGCAGAATCCGGAGTGAGGAATGAGTACTATTTCCTGATACTGGCTGGAGACAGGACTTCCTGAATACACTCCAACACTTTTTCAAAGTCTTAGAGAAAATTTGTAGCTTGGGTTGTGGATGCAGTTGTTCGTTAGCTTGCCGAGCCGGTTGTTCTGTGGTTATATGAATGTATAATATGAATAGGTTGTTCTCACCATAGCACAACTAGCTCTGCGAGCAAGCTAACAACTATACCTCCAACACCCTGCAGTGCTAGTCTTAGGAGTGACTATGATTGGGACCACAAGCAGATTCAAAGCCCCAGAGTCAGGGACCAGGGAAGTGAGGGATTGGCTGGAGGTATCTTACAGCGGCTGTAGCCAAGGTAGGTATGAAGAAAGACAAAAAGAGAACGAGAGGGAGCAAGGTGAGTGTCTCACCAGAGAGGCTACAGAGGCAGAAAACACAAAAGAGGGAGCAGACCATGTGCAGCACACCCAGTGCTGAAATGAGGCTTTTCAGGGAGGGTCACCTTCCTTCTTGTCCTAAGTTCAGAGTTTCCCATGACCCACAACTCTTCCTAAAACCCTCAAAATTGAAGTTGAGCAGTAAACAGCCCTTGTGATTATTAATTGACTCTGTAAAGGAACTCAATTTGGGAAGAGATAGTGAGGACTGCCGATGCTGGAGTCAGAGATAACACAGTGTGGAGCTGGAGGAACACAGCAGGCCAGGCAGCATTAGAGGAGCAGGAAACCTGATATTTAGGGTCGGGACCCTTCTAAGCTCCACACTGTTTTATCAATTTGGGAAGAGGTGTGTGGGCCAGTCTAGGCCTTGCCGGTCTTCAATAAAATGGATTGTCAGAGTATGTGGGACAATGATGGGTGAGCTATTGTGGGAATGATATCTCCTCTGCCTACTAAGCTGCTAGCATGGAACTATAACGTTTGGTCCTTGCTTTCTCTGAGGTTCATTCATTATATTTTACACGTATGCCAGCTTTTGCTCAAAAAATAAAATCAAATTGTTGAAGCTTTTGAAAATTTTGTCCAATTTACAGTAAGGAAGCTGAACTATTTTTGTGTGTAAACTCCACACAAGCTTCCTTTCATCCTGTGCCCTCTTTCATCCATTTATCTAGATTTCCTGTAAAATACTAAGTTTTCTTTTCTGTTCATTTGTGGGATGTGGGCATCGCTGGCTGGCCAGCATTTCTTGCCCATCACTCATTGCCCTTTAGAAGGTGGTGGTGAGCTGCCTTCTTGAACTGCTGCATTCCTCCTGCTGTGGGTTGACCCACAATACTATTAGGGAGAGAATTCCAGGATTTTGACCCAGCGACAGTGAAGGAATGGCGATATATTTCCAGCTCAGGATGGTGAGTGACTTGGAGGGGAACTTGGAGGTGATGGTGTTCCCATATACCTGATGCCCCTGTCCTTCTAGATGGAAGTGGTCGTGGGTTTGGATGATGCTGTTTGAGGGTCTTTGGTGAATTTCTGCAGTGCATCTTGTCGATAGTACACACTGCTGTTACTGAGCGTCGGTGGTGGAGAGAGTGAATGCTTGTGGATGCAGTGCCAATCAAGCAGGCTGCTTTGTCCTGGATGGTGTCAAGCTTCTTGAGGGTTGTTGGGGCTGCACTCATCCAGGCAAGTGGGGAGTATTCCATCACACTCCTGACTTGTGCCTTGTAGCTGGTGGACAGGCTTTGGGGAGTGAGGAGGTGAGTCACTTGCTGCAGTATTCCTAGCTTCTGACCTGCTCTTGTAGCCACTGTGTTTATGTGGTGAGTCCAGTTGAGTTTCTGGTCAATGGTAACCCCCAGGATGTTGATAGTGGGGGATTCAGTGATGGTAACACCATTGAATGTCAAGGGACGGTGGTTAGATTGTCTCTTATTGGAGATGGTCATAGCCTGGCATTTGTGTGGCACGAATGTCACTTGCCACTTGTCAGCCCAAGCCTGGATATTGTCCAGATCTTGTTGCATGTGAACATGGACTGCTGCAGTATCTGAGGAATCATGAATGGTGCTGAACATTGTGCAATCATCAGCGAACATCCCCACTTCTGACCTTATGATGGAGGGAAACTCATTGATGAAGCAGCTGAAGTTGATTGGGCCGAGGACATTATCCTGAGGAACTCCTGCAGAGATGTCCTGGAGCTGAGATGATTGACCTCCCACAACCACGACCATCTTCTTGTATGTCAGATATGACTGCAACCACCGGAGCGTTTGCCCCCTGATACCAATTGATTCCAGTTTTGCCAGGGCTCCTTGATGCCACACTTGGTTGAATGCAGCCTTGATATGAAGGGCTGTCACTCTCACCTCACCCTGGAATTCAGCCGTTTTGTCCATGTTTGAACCAAGGCTGTAATGAGGTCAGGAGCCGAGTGGCCCTGGCGGCACCCAAACTGGGCGTCACTGAGCAGGTTATTTTTGAGCAGGTGCTGCTTGATAGCACTGTTGATGACACCTTCTATTACTTTACTGATGATCGAGAGGAGACTGATGGGGTGGTAATTGGCCGTGTTGGATTTGTCCTGCTTTTTATGTACAGGACATACTTGGGCAACTTTCCACATTGTTGGGTGAATGCCAGTGTTGTAATTGTACTGGAACAACTTGGCTAAGGGAGCGGCAAGTTTTGGAGCACATATCTTCAGTACTATTGCCGGAATGTTGTCAGGGCCCATAGCCTTTACAGTATCCAGTGTCTCCAACCATTTCTTGATATCACGTGGAGTGAATTGAATTGGCTGAAGACTGGTATCTGTAATGCTGGGGACCACTGGAGGAGGCTGAGATGGATCATCCACTCGGCACTTCTGGCTGAAGATTGCTGCGAATGCTTCAGCCTTATCTTTTGCACTGATGTGCTGGGCTCTTCCATCATTGAGGACGGGGATATTTGTGGAGCCTCCTCCTCCAGTGAGTTGTTTAATTGTCCACCACCATTCACGACTGGATGTGGCAGGACTGCAGAGCTTAGATCTGACATTTGGTTGTGGGATCGCTTAGCTCTGTCTATCACTTGCTGCTTTCGCTGTTTGACATGCAAGTAGTCCTGTTTGGTAGCTTTACCAGGTTGATACCTCATCTTCAGGTATACCTAGTGCTGCTCCTGGCATGTCCTCCTGCACTCTCCATTGAACCAGGGTTGATCCCCTGGCCTGATGGTAATGGTTGAGTGGGGGATACGCCGGGCCATGAGGTTACAGATTGTGTTGGAGTACAATTCTGTTGCTGTTGATGGCCCACAGCGTTTCATGGAAGCCCAGTCTTGAGTTGCTAGTTCTGTGCAAAGTCTGTCCCATTTAGCAAAGTGATTGTGCCACACAACACGATGGAGGTTGTTCTCAATGTGAAGGCGCTACTTCGTCTCCACAAGGACTGTGCGATTGTCACTCTTACCGATACTGTCATGGGCAGATGCAACTGCAGCTGGCAGATTAGTAAGGATGAGGTCAAGTATGTTTTTCCCTCTTGTTGGTTCCCTCATGCTTTAGTGGCCTTTTATTACAATGTTGATGCAATAAATCTCTGTTCAGTTTGAGTTTGTTGCACGTAAACACAGTGTAATGTTATGTGAGCAGTCATCGACTTGTGTATTTGTATAAAACAGCTTAAAATTCTAAAACGGAACGAAAATGTCAAGAGAGGCTTATGACTTGCTGCAGCATGGTGTCATGGGAGTGGTCACAGCAATTACCATAGGAAAGTGAAAGTAGCTGTGAGGACAAACATAATAAGACCCGAGCCTTTTGGAAATTTGCGATACTGCAGTGTTCAGCAGTCTGCCTTCAACCCAGGCTTGCCTGTGTGACTGAAGTGAGTTTTTTTTAATCCCATGATTATTCACTACTTTTCCTCATTAAAAAAAAATCAGTACTGCCCTTTTCTCTTGTGTTGTAACTTTTTCTTCTTGATAACGGTACGGCTTCTCTCACTGTTTCCCAGTGCTAACCACTGAGCCACTGTGCCACCCCACAGAGTTCAAGGGAGAAATTCCTCCCTTTGATGAAGGCTCGAGTACTACAGGGAACCAGAGAGAAACTGGCATCGTGTAATGTCAGCTTTTACCTGTGAGACATTGTTGGCAAAATTGAAGGTAATGCATCTGAAATGGAAGGACCTGCCAGTGTTGTGTTGTATTAGATGAGCATGTCAGCTCGCTTGTCAAGAACTGTTGCTCATGATGAAGGTTTATATCACCACGCTCAGTGCAGGAAAAACCCAGGACCTACTGGATTTAGAACGGTAAAGAAATACCACTTGCTGGTGTAATTAGAAGGGGTTCTGTCATTAACAGATATAGTTTGTTTTATGGTACCACTGGTTACAGGTTCTATTGATGTGAGCGATGTTGTTTTAGAGACTTTGAGGAGGCCTAGATGTTAGGCCTCACTCCTTTGAGATCCTAACCTGGTCTGCCCAAAGGTCTATATAACAGCAACAGAGTGGATGGTGCTTTTAACGTTATTTGGTATTAACCTTTTCAGATCCATATACAACAGCTAAGTGCAATAGATAGTAGTAGATGCTTGACATGTAACTATAGCTGAAGAAGATCTAATGCTGGTTCAAACACAAATGAATACAAATGAAGCTTCAAAAATTTCTACAGACAGCAAAGTGACCATAACATACGGAATATCTTAGATTGTAGAATTAGAAAGCGAGGTTCAATCATGCATGGGAAAAGATACCAGGGGTCCAATTCAGAATCACAGGTATTAAAACTTCAGGCAGGACAGAGTGAAAGAGATGTACAGCATGAAAACAAACCCTTTGGTCCAACTTGTCTGACCAGATATACTAAATTAACCCAGTTCATTTGCCAGCATTTGGCCCACATCCCTCTAAACCCTTCCCATTCATATACCCATCCAGATGCCTTCCAAATGTTGTAATTGTACCAGCCTCCACCACTTCCTCTGGCAGCTTGTTCCATACACACATCACCCTCTGCGTGAAAAAGTTGCCCTTTAGGTCCCTTTTAAATCTTTCCCCTCTCACCTTAAACCTATGCCCTCTAGCTTTGGACTCCCTGACCCCATGGAAAAGACTTTGCTAATTCACCCTATCCATGCCCCTCATGATTTTATAAACCTCTCTAAGGTCACCCCTCAACCTCCAATGCTTCAGGGAAAATAGCTCCATCCTATTCAGCCTGTCCCTATCATGCAAACCCTCAAATTCTGGCAACCATCTTGTAAATCTTTTCTGCACCCTCTCAAGTTTAACTACATCGTTCCTATAGCGGGGGGACCAGAATTTAATGCTGTATTCCAAAAGTGGCCTAACCAATATCATATACAGTCACAACCTGATATCTCACCTCTGATACTCAGTGTGCAGAACAATAAAGGCAAGTGTACTGAACGCCTTTTTCACTACCCTGTCTACCTGTGACTCCACCTCCAACTATGAACCTGCTCCTCAACGTTTCTTTGTTCGGCAACACTCCGCAGCACCCTACCATTAAGTGTATAAGTCCTGTCCTGGTTTGCTTTACCAAAATGCAACGCCTCGCGTTTATCTAAATTAAACTTTTATCTGCCACTCCTGGCCCATCGGCCCATCTGATCATGATCCCGATGTACTCTGAGATAACCTTCTTCGCTGTCCACTACTTGAATGATGTCCCACCTGGAATGATAGGAACCAATTGTCCAATATCGTTACAATCAGGCTTAGAGAACACCAGCCTCGGCTTAACATGTTTAAAGAAAAAAATTGAAACCTCAGAGACAGTCCAACTTTTTGTAGTTCAGTAAATGCCAGCAGCTGATTGGAAAAAAAAAAGCTATCCAAGTGATAAGCTATGCCTAAGCCAATCGGAACGTATGACTAAGATACAAGAATGGCCCATTTAGCCCCTTGAGCCAATTGAGACCCTTGAAGCCACAGTTTATACAGCGGAGGTGTGGAGAAATGGTTTCTTTTGGAGGGTTGTTATTCTGTGAAATTCTCTTCCGCAGAAACCAGGGGAATGAATTGATTCAAGGCTGAGTTACACAGATTTTTGACTGACAAGGGAGTCAATAGTATTGAGAGGAAGATGGGGAAAGTGGTGTTATGCCGACCGTCAGAATTAGATGCAATCTTATTGGATTATGGGTTTTTATGGGAGAAGGTTATTCACTCATGGGTCATGAACGCTGCTGGATGGACTGATGTTTATTGCCATCTCTAGTTTCCATTGAGAAGTTGATAGTGAACTGCCTTTTTGAACTGCACATGAACTGTAGCTGTTCAAGAAGGCAGCTCATCAGAAATAAGAATGCATATTTTTAAACTGTATGCCTATTTCTAGTCTGTCCCATAAGCGGAAAAGTCTTCTCAGGATTCAATTGAATCAGTTCAGTTGACTTTGAATCCCAAGTCCTTATTGTCCACAACAATGCCCAAAAACCTGCAAAGGCACAAAACAGGATTGATGAGGGCAGACGTGGGACTTCAGTAAGGCATTTGACAAGGTTGCTCATGGCAGACTAGTTAGCAAGATTAAATCACACGGAATACAGAGAGAACTAGCCATTTGGATACAGAACTGGCTCGAAGGTAGAAGACAGAGGGTGATGGTGGAGGGTTGCTTTTCAGACTGGAGGCCTGTGACCAGCGGTGTGCCACAAGGATTGGTGTTGGGTCCACTTCTTTTCATTATTTATATAAATGATTTGGATGTGAATATAGGAGGAATGGTTAATAAGTTTGCAGATGACACCAAAATTGGAGGTGTAGCGGACAGTGAAGGTTACCTCAGAGTGCAACGGGATCTTGCTGGAAAAGCTCAGCAGGTCTGGTAGCATCTGTGAAGAAAAAATCAGAGTTAACATTTCGGGTCTGGTGACCCTCAGAACATTCGCTTTTCCAGCAACTTCTGTTTTTGTTCCTGATTTACAGCATCCGCATTTCTTTCGGTTTTTACAATGGGATCTTGATCAGATGGGCCAATGGGACAAGGAATGGCAGATGGAGTTTAATTTCGATAAATGTGAGGTGCTGCATTTTGGAAAGGCAAATCAGGGCAGGACTTATACACTTAATGGTAAGGTCCTGGGGAGTGTTGCTGAACAAAGAGACCTTGGAGTGCAAGTTCATAGTTCCTTGAAAGTGGAGTTACAGGTAGATAGGATAGTGAAGAAGGCATTTGATATGCATGCCTTTATTGGTCAGTGCATTGAGTGTAGGAGTTGGGACGTCATGTTCTGGCTGTACAGGAAATTGGTTAGGCCACTATTGGAATAGTGTGCAATTCTTGTCTCCCTGCTGTAGGAAGGATATTGTAAAACTTGAAAGGCTTCAGAAAAGATTTACAAGAGGGTTGGAAGGTTTGAGCTGTAGGGAGAGGCTGAATAGGCTGGGGCTATTTTCTCTGGAGCGTCAGAGGCTGAGGGGTGACCTTATAGAGATTTATAAAATCAGGAGGGGCATGGATAAGGCAAATAGACAAGGTCATTTCCCTGGGGTTGGGGAGTCCAGAACTAGAGGGCATAGGTTTAAGTTGGGGGGAAAGATTTAAAAGGGACCTAGGGGGCACCTTTTTCACACAGAGGGTGGTGCATGTATAGAATGAGCTGCCAGAAGAAGTGGTGGAGGCTGGTACAACTACAACATTTAAGAGGCATCTGGATAGCTATGTCAATAGGAAGGGTTAAGAGGGATATGGGCCAAATGCTGGCAAATGGGTCTAGATTTATTTAGGATATCTGGTTGGCATGGATGAGTTGGACTGAAGGGTCTGTTTCCATAAGACCATAAGACCATAAGACATAGGAGTAGAAATTAGGCCGTTCGGCCCATCGAGTCTGCTCCGCCCGTCAATCATGGCTGATAAGTTCCTCAACCCCATTTTCCCACTTTCTCCCAGTAACCCTTGATCCCCTTGATAATCAAGAACCTATCTATCTCAGTCTTAAATGTATTCAATTACCTGGTCTCCACCTCCACAGCCTTCTGTGGCAGTGAATTCCATAGATTCACCACGCTCTGGCTGAAGAAGTTTTGCCTTATCTCCATTCTAAAAGGTCTTCCCTTTACTCTAAGGCTGTGCCCTCGGGTCCTAGTCTCTCCTACCAATGGAACATCTTCCCAACATCCACTTTGTCCAGGCCATTCAGTATTCTGTACGTTACAATTAGATCCCCCTCATCCTTCTAAACTCCAATGAGTATAGTCCAAGAGTCCGCAAACGTTCCTGATAGGTTAAGCTTTTCATTCCTGGGACTATTCTCGTGAACCTCCTCTGAACCCGCTCCAGGGCCAGTAAATCCTTCCTGAGATATGGGGCTCAAAACTGCGCACAGTACTCCAAATGTGGCTTGACCAGAGCATTATAAAGCCTCAGGAGTACATCCCTGCTGTTATATTCAAGTCCTCTCAAAATAAATGCCAACATTGCATTTGCTTTCCTGACGACTGACTGAACCTGCAAGTTTCTGTGCTGTATATCTCTTTGACTTTATGACTGTATGATAGCAAGTCCCATAAACTGTCTTCCTTGCCCATTCAAGTCTCCTGCATGTACCAGACTGCATGAAAACTTGCAGCGTCCTGAAGGTTTGCAAGATCCTAAAAAATTGACAATGACAAAGCCTGAATAAATGGAGCTATGTGTGTTATCAGCCTATGCATGATCACAATTCATTAAAGCATTGAAACCTTGCTGGATTCCATCAGAATTTAAGACTCACAATCACAGTGGAATATTATTTATTTTCTGATAACGCAGTGTTTGCATTTGTGAATTTGTCCCACTGAATGAGCCTCCTTTGGTCTGATTTTTACAGAATGGCTGCAACATTGGGCCAAGTTAAAAGAGCTGTTCATGTTGAAATTGTTAACGACCCTGAGAATCAATTCTTCACTTCACCTGCGTGAGATTCAAAGATGTGACCAGAAAGAAACTGTGTTTAACTGCGAGGTTTGAAACAGTTACCAGCCTGGATGTGAAATCTGTTGGTTCCAGTTGCCAGGCGATTGAGGCTTTTCCCAGTTGGAAACAATTGAAACTGATCCATTTCCCCTGCTGATAAAACAATTGCCATTTTTTTTTTGCTTATTTTAGTTGAACCCAGTTTATGTAAAAGGAAATGAACAAAGCCACCTTGAATGGATTAGAGACCCTTGCACATCAGCATGATAATGTATGCAATCGTGAAATACTAAAGAAGAAACTAAAACAGAAACTGAAAGGAGCTGTATGTTTCATGCCTTTATTTGGAGAACACAATTAAATATTAGATAAATCCTTTAATAAACAATTACTCTACACACATACACCCAATTTCATTCATCTCCAGGAATGTAGTTTCTTGTTAAAATCTTACATTTTTATTGGCGATGTCATTTTTCATCTTCTTTATCTCCTTTCCACTGTACTTAGCCTCTCGGTGCTGGGTGGTGGTTGAAGCTGGCCATGAAAGAAAGGATGAACCACTGAATGTGACCAGCAAAACACAAAAATATTCCAATAAAATTACAGCATAATCTCAAAATGGAAACAATCCTGCCTCCCAAATTAACTGCTCACAATAGCTTCTCACTATACCTATCCAAAAATGTCTGCCAAGAAAATGGAAGAAAGTAAAAATTAGCTCCTTAACTACCCAGCAGCAACATATCTTCAGAGATTGAAGAAATGTTGATTGTTGATTACAGATTGAAATCTCTCTTTGTCTGGGAGTAGCCACAGTGTGCAAGGATGACTTCTTGTGGGCTTGTCATTCAAACTGAGTGGTCCTTTTGAGTGCCATTTGTAAAGGCCAGGCAGCCTACAGTTTCACTCAGTGCCAACTCATCAGTACACTGGCAGTCCCCGCATTCTGAATGGGTTCTGTTCTGGAGTCTGTTTGCAAGTCAAATTGTTCTCGAGTTTCGAACATAAAGCACAACAGTGGAAAACAGCTGTTTCTAAGTACATTGTCGAGTCTTTAAAATTACAACCATGTATGGGATCACATTAATAACTACGAGCACTCGTAAGTCGGATGTGTGTAAATTGGCGACTCACTGTCCCGCAAAAATGATGCTCCAGCGGGGTGTGCAGTTCCAGAACAGACACCAAATTCGCAACAGGTAAGATGAGGTTCTCGCTGACCAGAACATTTTCTGTTTTGAGAAGAGATGGCAGGATATGTGTCTGTTTAAATCCAAAGTGACTGAATTTTGCACTAAACAGATGCCCAGACCAGACTCCAATCCTGGAAGAGCTTAGTCTCATATTCTCAGGCACTAAACATTTTGCCAAGCTTGATGCCAAAACAGATATTTTTTCATATATCTCTCATCAGAGTCACAGGAACTGACAACTTTTCAAACACCTTACAGTAGATCCACTTTCTTCACATTCCCATATGGATTACCATTTAGCCAGTATATATTCCAACAACATGTGGATCATATTGTTAAGAATCTACCAGGTTATGTTGGTGTCACAGATGACACTGCAGTCCTGAGAAGAACTGACCATGAGCACAACACAAACTCCCATCAGCTCATGGCAGCAACAAGGAAACATGTTTTTGTTTTGAACAGTAACAACAAAAATGAAATTAACATGAACCAAAACAATTTCTTCAGTTCAATATACTCATCATCCAACATTCAACCTGATCTTGTCAAAATATAAGATAAATAGAAATGTCTACACAGCAAAATAGATGATTTACAAAGGTGTCTCAGTTTCTTCAACTTTTTAATTCCTGTGTATTCCAAATCCTGTGACCAAAATCTCTCCTCTTTGAATCATCCCCACAAAACTCAGCATACATATGACTGGAAAATTGCCAGCATATTTTTCAGTCTCTTGAGCGTGCCAGTGTGTTCTTCAATGTTATGATCCCTGAAAGCTTAGCACACGGGAAGTAGGTGCCCCCCCCCAGAAAGCCCTCAGACCATATCTATTACAGGATAGCAAGCCAATTCTCTTTGGTTCTAAGGTCTGTATGACAGTTCAGGTGAATGACAATTGAACATTGAAAGGATAAATTCTGCTCTAGTTTTCAGAATAACGGTTTCAATGAAGCTATTTTGCAAGCATTTCATCGTTCATGCTGATCGCAAGTCATCAAAAAGGATCTGCTGAAAACCTCGAACAAGTGCACCCCTACAATTCCAAAGACAACTTGTGAAGTTTCAAGGCTATTATTTCAACATACAACACAAATCAGGTTCCAGAAAGATCATTTCCAATGCTGTTATCAAACTTCCAGATCCCAATAAAAATAAAAGATATTCTTAGATCTACAAGCGGATATTAGTAAATCTGAACTGGAATGGAGTCTCAACAAAAATCTTATGCGTTTTGTTTGCAGTCAGATCAGATTCAGCAAGTTACAGCAGTTAATGATCAGCTGCAAAAATATCAACTTTGGCCTGAACACCAGCTCAAGTCCCTAAGCTCGTACATTTGTTCTGGTCATTCAGAAATGAGCTAGGACTCTCCAAGAATGTAAACTTCAAAGGCAAGCAAGCTCCATATTAAGCCATGCTGGACCATATTCATATGGACCCTGAAAAAACCCAAGAAATTGGTGTGGGAATCCATATGTTGTCCCAGCTTCAGTAAGGACACTGATCAAGTCATGTGATACGTATCAACTCTATTAACCTCAGCAATTGAAAACAGTTCTCACCCTCCACAGGAATTCTCCTGAGCCATGGCATGAGATATTAGATATTTTCCATGTCCAAGGACATGATTAGATTCTGGTGTCTGGATATTTCACCAAATTTCCTTTTGTGCCAGAAATCAAAGATACTACCGGTGCATCAGTTGTTGACAAATTCACCATTATCTTCCTCAACAAATTGTGCTTGACAATGGTCTGCAGTACACTGGGTATGTGGGAAATGGGGTGTTTAACATATTACATCTTCCCCTCACTGACCTCAGTCTAAGTCTCACTGAATGCACTATTCCCGTGGCAAAACTCATGATAATCACAACTTGTCAAGATTTTTTGGATTTCTATGCTATGTCCATGTGCTACTCCTCAAACTTTACCCTCACCAACAGCTGTCATGCGTTGGCAGATAGATGGGGACAGTTCTTCCCTTTCATACTGTGACCATCCAACCACATGTGCACAACACAATGTTGGAAAGAAGGTCCTAATGGTAGAAGAGCATGCAAACAGTTACCCCAACCTGAACCAGCTCAAACCAAAGATCAGAGTTTGAGATTTTCACATGAACACATGGATCTGTGGACAGATAGTATGTCATTGTATCCAGCCTAGGTCATATGATGTTGTGATGACCAATGGTCAAGCCCTAACAATAAATAGTTAACTTATCCAAATGGCATTTCATCAACCACCCATCATCCAGGCTGGCAACTTCGATTTTCAAAGTATCAAGCAGGACAAAAACCAAATGATGTGCAACAGACAGCATACTACAGATTGTGATCTGATCATGTTATATGTTCAGAAGGGATTATTTTAATGTGTAGAAATTATACATCCATATCATCATTGTACATGTTTATAAAAAAAATTCCCTAAACTCTAAAGGGAAAGGGGAATGTTGTATTATCACATAGATTCCAGACCCAAAAGGCAGTGTAACTTTAAAACAGTCACATGATATCCCAACTTGTGACATTCCAGTATAAGAGGTCCTTGCTGTCAGTTATTTGCTCTCACTGCAAGGGAGTGTGGTGTGGTCGGTCAGTCACATATATGCAATGTGACAGAGGTATAAGCAAATAGATTCTTGATTGCCAAGGGGACGAAAAATTATCCACGATATGTAGGGATAAAGAGTTGAGGCTAAAAGCAGCTGTAATCTCAGTGAATAGCAGAGCAGCATTGAAGGGCTGAATGGCCTACTCTTGTCCCTTGTTTGTATGTTCTTATGTGATGATAATAGTAAGCACAGAACACAGGTTATGTGAAGGTTTGAGATATCATAGTAGTGGAAATTGCAATATTATTAATAGACATAAAAAACATTCAGCTCAACAAGAAGCAGGGCTGAATTGTATGTTTTTGGCGAAGTCTGAGTTGTGTTGGGCTTTTTAGAGGGATTTCCCCTTTAAAACCTCGAGAGTTTTTTCACTATATCTTATCGAACTCACCTGATTAACTATTAACCCCACCCCTATGGCATTCCTCACATTTGATTTCAGCCCTATCTTATCATGCCCCACTTCCAGAACAACTTGCCACTCAGTGGATATCCCAGAATTCACCAGCAATCCTTGCACATGTGTGTGTGTAGTTATTCATAGTTTCCAGACAAGCCAAAATGTGACAGAATGGGCTGACAACCATTTAGGAACTCACAGCACAACATTAAGCTAGAGCTTTCTTGACAGTTCTACTGACAGAATGTGTATGGTAGTAGTTTGCTGTTTGTGGAAGCTACCTGGTTTCAACTGCACTTCAGAAATAATTAATTGACTATAAAATGTTTTGGGATATCCTGAGGTTTCGATAAGCACTATATAAATGTAAGAATTTTACTTTGATAAAATTACATGTTTCACAGGATGTGCAGCACTGAACATGGCCAAGCAACCAAAGTGGTCCACACTAATGTTAATGCTCTACATAAGTCTTCCCCCACCAGCCTCTACTAGCACCAGCAGCACAACTTTCAATTTCTTTCTCTAAAATGTACTCATCTTTGTTTGCCTTAAGTAGATAAGCTATTCATTAAAGGTAAATATGTATCACACACATAGTTTAAGGTCTCAGTTAGTTTTGCCTTCACTCAACAAGCAGCGTACTTTGAAAAAGTCTTTGTAAAATTTCCCATGAGTTGATTTGAACTCAGCTGGCCTTGACTCACAACTTAGGTTTATGTACCAGCAATAATATAGGCAAACATACCAAGGAAGTTCACAGGAGTGGAATCAGGTACAAGAAGGAGATAATAGGATGGATTGACTGAAGTCGTGGTGCATTTGATCTGAAATATAGAAACTAGGAGCAGGATTAGGCTATTCAGCTCTTTGGGCCTACCCAGCCATTCATTATGATCATGTGGGAAGAGAGAAAAGGCTGGCAAAGTGGATACCCAGCACAGGGCCTATTTAGCTGAAGGAAACGGTAGGGCAAAGACAATGAGGGAATGTCAGACATCATGACAACCTCAAGGCTTCTGTCTGGGAGTTTGTGATGTCTGTAGATAATTGAGATTCACAACTTCAGTCTGCCCAGCTGCCTGTGTCAGGAATGGTGAGTTTGCAGCACTAAAACAAAATTTGACTTCCTGCGTGTTTAATTAGCTACGTTGATGTTTAAAATAAACAAGGTGAACTAATTTGATATGAATCCACTGAGGTTAGTACAGAGCAATTTCATTTCCTGGCTGGTTTATATCAGTAATTTTGATCCTGATTGATTTGCTGTCGACCTCCTATTCAGACTTTTAGAGATTAATCCTCCTCCAGCTGTAATTGTGAGGAAATGCTTTCAGAGGTTTAAATAAATCCTTCCTTAACTGGAGGCAGTTCAGGGAAGATTCACTAGGATGATCCCTAGTATGGACGGATTGTCTTATGAGCAAAGGCTAAACAGGTTGGAACTCTATTGAAGTTAAGCTTCTGAAGAAGGTTCACTGGACCCGAAATGTTAACTTTGCTTTCTGTCCACAGATGATGCCACACTTGCTGAGTTTCTCTATCAATTTCAATTTATGTTTCAGATTTCCAACATCCTCGGTTTTTAGTTTTTTGTTTGGGATTGTACTCACTGGACTTTGGAAGAATGAGAGGTGATCTCATTGAAACATACAGGATTCTTAAGGGAATTGACAGGGTAAATACTGAGAGGATGTTTCCCCTCATGGGAAAGTCTAGGACCAGAAGGCACAGTGTCAGAATAAAGAGATGCTGATTTAAGACTGAAATAATGAGGAATTTCTTCTCTCAGGGATTGAGAGTCGTTAGAATTCCTTGTCACAGAGACCTGTGGGGGCAGAGTCCTTGTTTATCTTTAAGTCTGAGATGGATAGATTCTTGATCAGTGAGGGAGTCAAGGCTTACGGAGAAAAGGCAGGAATGCAGGTGCGTGCAATGTCAGATCAGCCATGATCCTATTGTACGGTGGAACAGGCTCAAGGCGCCAAAAGGCCTACTCCTGATCTTATTTCTTGTGCTCTTAATACTCTGTGTCCTTCTCTCTAGGACTTACATTTACAGCGATTATATATACAACTCGCCAACACCCTTGATCTACCTCAGGAAGAAAGGAGATGCTCTGTTTGTTAAGACTTCAGGCATGGCTCGCGGAAGTGTTGGGGTGCTCACCTATGCTTTTGGTTATACCCAGTTCTCACTGCTGTTCTCGAACCCCTATGATTATAATCTGTACTCTACAGTTTTAGCTTTATACATCCCGATTGAGCCTGAAATGACAGATGAAAAACTGTATTACAAGATGTACTACGAACTTGAGCCTTCATGTTGTTTCGCTAGAGTAGAATTGGGATCCGGAACTCAACAAACTCTTGTCAGGGGAGGGAATGGAGCTATTTCAGCTACTGTAACAAAAATGGGAAATTGCTCTATCAGTACCAGAGATGTTTACTCGGCTGATGACTACAAATCTAATTTTTTTAGAAAACCTTCCGCTCCAACAATAATGAAGCTACCACATACAGGTTTACAATTCATTTTTTTTATATATAGTATTTGATAGTACTGGCCTTGTATATCACTAAAAAGACTTCCCAACTTATACTCATCAGAGCGATTCACAAGAAATGCTAACTAATGTAAAACGAAAGCAATATTTATATGTTGTGAGGAAGTGCTGATTACTTGGCAAACAAACTCTAATTGGTAGATGCATTGCGATGGACAGTTCACCAGTTAATTATGACTGACAGTTAACTACCAAGTCAAGTTTAAATGTTAAACCAGGCAAGATTGACACAGCTTGGTCAAGGTGTTACCAATGGAGAGATACACCAGGGAATGCTATTATCTGCTTTGTTGTCTTGACACAAAATCTGCCTTTTTGTTTAGCAATGCTCAAACCTTGCTGATATATCTTAAAATATTGCGTTGGTAGAATGTACTCAGCTTTGAAAATGTTACACCAGTGTAAAGCCAGTTGATCTTGATCCTGATTCAGATTGAAGCTTTTTGTGAACCTTTGAAGTCTACAGAGACCAATGTTGAACAGATTAGAGCATGCAAAATGTTTTTTTTTTATTTTGAAACAGTTTACTGATTATGTGAACAATCCTAATGTAAACCCTGTAATCATGTAAACCTGACTCCACTGGTTAAATTGATGTAAATTTCAATCTGTAGTCATGAATGATTCTGACTCTGCCACACAATAATGGAATGCAAAAGCAGCAAGTGATTAGGGAACAGAGGGCAGATAAAGGTTTGAATGTGAGTAAATATTTCAGTGATTCTGTCTCATTTATCATGAACACAATGTTGAAGAATGTTTCACAAATTGATTCCATTAGTATATAATATTTCTGTTCTGAGGAAGGGTCACCGGACCTGAAGTGTTAACTCTGATTTCTCTTCACAGATGCTGCCAGACCTGCTGAGCTTTTCCAGCAACTTCTGTTTTTTGGTGTGTGTAGCATTTCTGTACCTGTTATGTGTCTAGTCCAAATGGTTACCTCTTCACCCAAAGAATGGGCACCACAACACATCAGTAACTAAAACTGAAGTCTTTTGAAGTTTGACATGCTGCTGGTATCTTCCACTGTGAAAACTGATGCAAAGTACCTATTCAGTTCCTTCACCATTTCTTTGTTCCTCATTTCTACTTCTCCAGCCTCATTTACCAACTGTCTTCTCTCTTACCTTTTATATATCTAAAAAGACTCTTATAATCTTCTTTTATATCACTAGCTACCTTACCCTCATGTTTCATTTTTGCCCCCGTTATGCTTTTTTTAGTTATCCTCTGCTGATTTTTAAAGGCTTCCCAATCCTCTAATTTCTCACTAATCTTCTTCTGTTGCTAGCCGTGGTTTCCTCATCCTCCCCTTCATATGTTTCTTCTTCCCAAATTATTCCCGGAAACTCCTGCCATTGCTGCTCCACTGTCTTCCTTGCAAGGGTCCCCTTCCAACCAATTCTGACCAGCTTCCCCCTCATGACTTTGTAGTTACCTTTACTCTACTGTAGTGCCATTATTTCTGATTCCAGTTTCTCCCTCTCAGACTACATATTATGGCCACTGCCCCAGGGTTTCCTTCACCTTTAGCTCCCTAATTAAGTCTACCTTATTACACATCACTAAATCCAGAATTGCTAGTTCCCAATTAAGCTCTACCACAAGCTGCTCCAAAAAAAAACATATCATAGACATTCCATGAACCTCTTTTCTTGTGATCCACTACTAACCTGATTTTGCAGACCCCTTGCATATTAAAGACCCCCATGATTATTAAATTAGTGCCTTTTCTATCTCCTGTTTTATTTTCTTCACCACACCCAGTCTACTGCTACGAGGCTTGGGCACAACTACCATCATGGTTTTTTCTCCTTTGTAGTTCCTCAATTCTACTCACACAGATTCTACGCCTTCCAACTCTATATCACTTCTTGCCACTAATTTCATTTTTTACTAGCAAGGCAACCCCACCCCCTCTGCCTATCTGCCTGTCCTTTCAATAGGACTTGTATCTTTGAATATTTAGTTCCCAGCCCTGATCTTCTTGCAGCTATGCCTCTCATACTATGAGATACTGTATTATGATTCTCTGTACCAACTCACTCACAAGCACACTATGTGTACTATACCCCATTTCCATTCATTCATAACTTTTTACTAACTCACTGACAAGCGCATTATGTTTACTATTTTGCATTTGATTCACTCATTCATGAAACCGTGTTTTTGAGGTACATTTTATAAACTGAATTAAATTAAATTAAACATTTACACCTTTCGATTCTTATCAGTCCCATGTTGCAAGCAGTGTTTAGACCTGTTCCTGTATCAACGGCTACCCCTGAATAAGTGTTAATGCTGTAACCTACTCAGAACAATGCCATCCCCACACAGTCGAAACTATGGAAAGATTATACTATTATTTAGCCCTTAGCAACCATCTCTCGGGACCTGAATAGGTTGCAGACGTCAAACAGTTTCCTCCACTAGTATGTACTCTTTAGATACATTTTAAATAGGGCCACCACCCTACTAAGGGCCACTTACTATTAAAATAGCACTTCTGTGAAGCTGCTTGAATGAACGTGTAAGAACTGTCAAAACCGGCAATAGTAAATGAAATCTCATGACCCAGCTGTGGGTGATCAGATTAATATCCTCCATACTTTTATTTTGTACACGTATAATTTCTCACTTGATTAGATCGTATAGGTGTAGTATTTTTACTAACGCTACTAACTTTAAAGACAAAAGGACTAACACATCTTAATTTTGCAAGCTCAGACTGGACAGACATTCCAATTCCATTAGGAGTAACAGCCAGTATTTAGTAAGTGCTTAAACTCACTCCTCTTCCCCAGGACAGATGTCACACAAACATTTGTGTACAATAGATACAACTATGTAACACCATAGTCTTAAAATTTTAATGTATGTAAGAACTGTGTATAAAGAGGCTACTGTAAAACTGTAGTTTGGATTCCATCACTGCCTCGGACTGTGTACTGCAGATGCTCAATACGGAGGCTATTTTCACCACTCACTGATCTAGTTCGTTATTGGACACAATCCCACAACTTGGCATAGTTGGCAAGATCACTGGGCACACCATAGTAACTGACCTGTCAGTGACACTACTACAAAGGTAAGAAATGTCCTTCCTAGAATGGTGACCTAGTCCCTGAATGCGATCCCAAACCCCTCATGAGTTGGCTATTTTTCTAATCCCCGGCATCCAGACCCGAACCACTCCAAATTGGTTGAAATTGCCTACAGCACAAGCATTTGAGTGACCATGATTGACCCCAATCAGCTGCCAATGACCTCCAAAGGTGGGCTGGCCCCTCCTGACATAACCGAGGAAGAAATGCTGTGGCAGTTACAGAACTACCTTGAAGTACAGGTCTCGCTAGGGACAACCCTAACCAAAATTGGGCAGAAATATTCCCAAAAGACAGTGGACTCTAGACGACATGAAATGGGTCCAGGGAGAAACCAGCCGACAGAAAGGTAAGGACAGAAGTAAATGGTTCCTTACGTTAATGGGACAAATTCACCTAAGGAATGAAATCATGTCTTGATCAGATGATCGCGAATTAAACCATCTTAAAGAGCAAGTAAAAGCAATGCATGAACAGATGCAAAAGCAGAGACCAAAGCAAGGAAAAGCTAAACTTAGAAATCGGGAGCTTGAGAAACAAAACAGAAACCGAAGGACAAGGTAACAGTCTTGTCAGTTTCTTGCCCAGTTCCCAAGCCCGTACAGAATTTGTATCCAACTATCCTTGACATCATGGAAGTGGTTCAGCAAAACCAAGCTATCGCCCTTGGGAAACAGAGGGACAAGAGTGATGGGTCCTCTAGCAGTGAAAGCAATGAGGACTGTATATCCCTGGCTCCATTTTTACAACACTTTAAAACTAAGAAGGTAGAATTAGAGAAAGTGGTAAGGCAAAGGTTAGAGGATGGCACTGAGGTGGATGTTCCAATAAAACAGGCTGAGAAACACACTGTGCATACATCTGTGACCCCTGAAAACATGGACAGGTGGCCTAAGGAAATGCCTCACCCAAAGAAGGGGCCAATGAAGACATGGGAAAGCCTTGACCGGTTAAGGGGAATATATATGCTGCATCCCTGGGATCGGGTACAGATTCTGAATGTCATTGTCACCGAGAGAGAAGGATGCTTTCTCCATGAGGCAGTCAAAGGTGAGTACGAGCAGGAGCTGTAAGCTGGCTGGACATCAATAAAACATTGGTTACACAGGTATAGCCCCCCCGAAGATTGATTGGATGAAAGTCACAACTTGCTGTCAAAAAGCTGCAGAGGAAGTCCCAGAATACGAGGAAAGATTTAGGACAACCTGGAAAGAGTATGCGGGAGTCCCAGACGTGCAGGGCAATAGGGATTTTGAAGTTTGTGATTACAGCCCACTGAAGTCTGCTTTTGTGGCCGGACTTAAACCTAAGCTTACTGAGCTGTTAAAGCTCACCAAACCGGACTGGGACCAGAGGGGGACTAATTATTATGAACTAGTGGGCTGAGCCCACCAGCTTGACCGAGATACGGGCACCAAATTGCAAACCTTACAGATGGGACAGATTCCCAGCAACTCCAGGAAGACCCAAGACAAACGTCCAGGGAAGTGTTACGTCTGTGGGAAGGAAGGCCACTGGGCCAGAGGCTACTGGCAAAGGGCAAAAGGGCAAAGTCACCCAATAAACAATAAGGAAGAGGAGACCCCGGAAACTGGGAGTAAGACTGATCTCCGAGAACAGTTTAAGGAGCTAACCACCAGCAGTGGCAGGAGCTGCTAAAGATGACAAAAAACTGAGAAAGCCTGCCCCGTATCTCTCTATGTTCCTACTGGCTTTATGCCAGCAGAGGGGAGATGGATTGTATGTGACCATAACGGTGGGCAACCTGGACATTGAGCACCTTTAGGACACAGGAACAGTGCCTACCCCAGAAGTACGAGACCAAATTCCCACTATGCGGGACAGTGAGACTAGGTTACGGAATAGGAGGTGATAGGATCGAAATTAAAAGGACAAGCCCACGCACATTACATTTAGTCCCCATAAGTTAGTGACCTTTGTACAGGTAGGACCTGTAGCCCAGCCGTTCCTTGGAATGGATATCCTTGCCCAACTAAATTCCTCTTTACATTTCAATGTTGGACAGATAACGTGGTCCATCAGAGCCCTACAAAGGGAATAATTACAAGACCACCCCATCTGAGCTAAAGACAAGGACGACTGCGAGTTACTGCAAATGGAACCTGTGACTTTCACAGGGATACCTCCACCTGGCACTAAACAGTGCCCCATCAGCCCGACATCTACCGCAGGAATCCTCCCGATAATTCAGAGGTTAGAGGAGAAAGGGATTTTGGTAAAAACCCACAGCACCCCTAACAGCCCGTGCAAAAGGCAAATGGGGAGTGGAGACATTGAATCCATACAGTGTGGCAACAGGCCATTTGGCCCAAAAAGTCCACACCAACCCTCTGAGGTCCAATCACCTGCCCTTTTCCTGTAACCCAGCAGTTCCCAAGTCTAATCCATCTACACAACCCTGGACACTATGGGCAATTTAGCATGGCCAGTCTACCTAAACTGCACATCTTTGGACTGTGGGAGGAAACCAGAGCACCTAGAAGAATCCCACACAGACACGGGGAGAATGTGCAAACTCCACACAGTCGGCCGAGGGTGGAGTTGAACCCAGGTCCTTGGTGCTGTGGGGCAGCAGTGCTAACCACTGAGCCATCAAGTGCATTAAGTATAGATTCCAGGAAAGCCAATCAATGCATCAATCGAAAAGTCCCACTATTAGCCAACCCCTCTACTATATTCAGTGCCTTAACACCAAGCCACAAGTGGTTCTCAGTTATAGATATGGCTAACAGCTTCTGGTCAGTACCCCGAGCACCTGAAGTACAGTTGTGGTTTGCCTTTACTGTACATCAACAACAGTACACATGGACCTGACTCCCACAGGGATTCCACAACATCCCAACTGTATACCATATGGACTTACAAATCCACCTCCGTGAAATGCCACCAACCAAGTCAGTTATCATTCAGTACGTGTATGACATAGTCTTCGCCTCAGAAACGAAAAGGTAACATGAGATGGACCTTAAAACCCTCTTAAACCACCTGCAATGAAAAGATCATAAGGCCGGTACTGAAAAGTACTCAAATTGCCCAGAAAGAGGTAATCTATCCAGGACAGAAAATCTCCCACGGGCAAGGGGAGATCACCCAAAGTCAGACTGTAGCCATACAGGCTGCCAAACAGCCTACGACAACTCAAGAACTGAGGGCTTTCCTGGGTCTGTGTAACTTTCACCGGTGCTGGGTTGATTCGTATACCCAACTAACCCAGCCTCAAATAGACATCCTGAAGGGGAAACGGGACTCGAAGGAGTAGACAGCACTGACAAAAGAACAGGAAGAAGCCTTCCAGGACCTAAAGAGAGCACGTTATTCCACACCAGCTTTGGGGATCCCCAATAACGGAAAGGCTTTCACATTATTCATCCCTGAGACAGAGGGCTATATGGTAGCGGTGCTGGCCCAGGAATATGGGGACAGGTTGAGACCTTTTGGGTATTATGCAGGGAAATTGGACAGTGTAGCCCTCAGATGGGGAGGCTGTTTGAGAGCGGTGCAAGCTATGTGCATGGCAGTGGAAGTTACTGCGAATCTGGCGTTGGATCAGAAGGATTAATAGTTAAATGCCCGCATGCCGTACGCACTTTGCTCTCTATGAACAGAGTACCTCAGATAAATGCTGCCCAGTGGACCTGATGGACAGCAGACCTAGAAGCCCTTAATCTACAAATAGTTCACGCGAGTTCGGTCAATCTAGCCACACTGTTACCAATGCCTGCAGAAGGGCAAGGAGGTGGCCATGATGGTGCTGGAATCCTGCAGGAACTGGAGGACAATAACCAAACGATGAATGAGGCTTTGCAAAACCTTGACCTCATCCTTTACATGATGGATCCTCTTTTGTGGATAATGGTATAAGGAAAGCCGGATGGGCTGTCACGACACTCCACACTGTCATGACATAGGGAAGCCTCCCCCCTCCACCCCCAGAGCATCGGCACAGCCAGCAGAATTACAGGCTCTGACTGAAGCCTGAAGAATAGCAGAGGATCTGGCTGCCAACATTTACATGGATTCCTGCTACACTTTTGGACTTCCCCATGACTTTAGCCAACTATGGAAGCAGCGACTGGTGAAATACCACCAGGAGGGAAAGCCCTGGCCCAAGGCTTTACCAATACTTCTGTGCAGTGTCAGGGCTACCCCCAACAAAATGACAGGTCTGAGTCCATTTGAAACAGTGACAGGCAGGCCAATGCCACAACTGGGGACGATGGACCTACAGAGGGCTGACTGTCATCTTGTGACTGAAGCCCTATTGTCTTACTGCTGAGCACTAACAGATGGTATAAGTTCTGCCTTCTCACAGGTATCAGCTGCCTGCAAGTACCCTCCAGAGGAAGGTCACGACTTTGTACCAGGTGCGTGGGTTCTTGTGTAAAAGAAGTAGGAAGGACCATACCAAGTGCTGCTGATCACCCAATCAGATGTCAAGGTCCGAGGAGAGAGAGCCTGGATTCACATCTCCCATATCAAATGGGCATCCTACAGTACAGCAGAACCAGAGACTGTCTGACCACCATGGTGTCTACAGTCATTTTTTTCAATTATGATTATTGCAGTTTTTATACTTATTGGGATATTCAGAGTTACATGTAACTACTTATCTCTCTGTTGTTTTTTCTTTTGTAAAGTACAGTTGCCAACAAGCTATTAAAAGTATGAACCATCCCCAACTACGAGCCTTGTCTCCGCAAGCCTCTCCAAATCTGAAAGACCCAAGTGGTACATTTATGATAAGGATTGAGTGATTCACTTCAAAGGGTCTCCGTGGAATCACAAGGGGGTCTGTGAGATATTGTATTATGGTTATCTTTACTAACTCACTCACAAGTGCACTATGTTCACTATACACATTTGCATTCACTCATTCATAAATCTGCGTTTTTGAGGTACATCTTATAGACTAAATTAAACATCCCTTCTAACCTATTACTGCTTTTTTACACCTTTCAATTGTTATTGGCACCATGCTGCAAGTAGTGTTTAGACCTGTTCCTGTATCAAAGGCTACCCCTGAATAAGTGTTAATACCGTAACCTACTCAGAACAATGCCATCCCCACCATTGTGTCTCCATAACCCACTCGAAACTATGGAGAGATTATAACATTAATCAGCCCTTAGCAACCATCTCTCAGGACCTGAATAGG
This sequence comes from Rhincodon typus, assembly GCF_021869965.1. Taxonomy (NCBI): domain Eukaryota; kingdom Metazoa; phylum Chordata; class Chondrichthyes; order Orectolobiformes; family Rhincodontidae; genus Rhincodon; species Rhincodon typus. Next base: position 36,162,197 of record NC_063356.1, on the reverse strand, counting down.
CTGCAGGACATCAAACAGTTTCCTCCACCATTACGTGCTCTTTAGATACATATTAAATAGGGCCACCACCCCCTTTAAGAAACTTAATATCAAAACAGCGCTTCAGTGAAACTGCATGAATGAATGTGTAAGAAATTTCAAAACCAGCAATCTCATGACCCAGCTGCGGGAGATCAGTTTAATATCCTCTATACTTTTATTTAGTACATGTATAATTTCTCACTTATTTAGATCATATTTTTACTAACATTATTGGCTTTAAAGACTAACATTTCTTAATTATGCAAGCTCAGATCAGCCAGACACTCTAATCCCATCAGGAATAACAGCCAGTATTTAACAAGTGTTTAAACCATCTCCAAATCCCACAGGACAGATGTTACACAAAATTTTGTGTACAACAGATACAACTATGTAACACGATAGTGCTAAAGAACTGTGTATGAAGAGGCTACTGTAAAACTGTAGTTTGGATTCCATCGCTGCATCAAACTGTGCCACTTAGGATGCACTTACCGATCTCGATCCATGTTGAAACATATTCCCACAATACCCATTACAGTGTACCAGCCAATTTTAATCTGCACGACAAGCTCATTTACCTTGTCTCATATCCTGCGTGCATTTAAGTACAACACCCTCAGTCCTATATTAACTGCTCCCTTCGCATAATTGCCCCTTTATCTGCTATGCCTGAGGTTAGATTCCTCACCTTTTGGATACTCTCTGACTTATTACTTGCTCTGGAACCTTTAACAACCTCTGCTGAGTCTGCCCCCTTTAACTCTTTTCACAATTTTTCATGTAACTGAATGCCCATCCCTCACTATTTAGTTTAAAGCCGTATCCTCAGCCCCAGTTCTGTGATTCCTCCAAGACTCTAGTCCCAGAATTATTCAGGTGGAGTCCATCCCATTGGAACAGCCCCCTCCTTCCCCAGTACAGGTGCTGATGACCCATGAATTCAAACCTGTTTCTCCCACACCAATCTTTGAGTTGCATGTTTACCTCTTTAATCTTGCAGATTCTACACCAACTGACTTGTGGCTCAGGCAGTAATGCAGAGATTATTGCCTTTTTGGTTTAATTTAACTTAATTTAATGCCTAGCTGCTCATATTCTCTCAGCAGAACCTCTTTGCTCTTTCTACCTATGTCATTGGTACCTATGTGGACCACGACAACTGGATTATTCCTCTCCCACTCCAAGTCCCTCTGCAGCCCAGAGGAGATATCCTGAACCCAGGCACCAGGCAGGCGGCACAACCATTTGGGACTCTCAATCCTGGCTGCAGAGGACAGTGTCTATTCCCCTTACTATACTATCCCCGATCACAACTACAATTCTCTTTTCTCCTCCCTTTTGAATGGCTCCATGTACAATGGTGCTATGGTCAGTTTGCTCATTCTCCATACAGCCTCCACTCTCATCTACACAAGGGAGCAAGACTCTCAAACCTGTCAGACAAACTCAAAGGCTGAGGGTCCTTCAGCACCACCTCCTGGATCCCTCTACCTGCCTCGCTTCTAGACATACCCTCCAGTTGCTGATCACTGCCCGAATTTGAGGTAGTTAATGTAAGGGGTGTGAATGCTTCCTGAAGTACAGCTTCCAGGTGGCCCTCCCCCTCCCTGATGTGTCACAGCATAAGCTTCAATAGTAAGGCCATGGGAGAAGGTGCTCAAGCCCTGTCCATAAAAGTGACCCTGAACTTCCAGTTGCCTGCCTCTTTAACACAGCGCCCTGCTCTCTAGCCAACGTCTCTGTCTCGGGGTTGCTGCAGTGCTCCAGTGAAGCTCAGCACAAGCACCTCATTTTCCATTTGGGGACCCCGCAGCCTTTGGGTCCTAAAATTGAGTACAACGATTTTAGGGTTTGAACATCTTCTCCCATGGCCTAAACCAAACCCCCATGCACTAGGGCTTGTCATCACATGGGCTGCTATCACACACATCCCTTTGTCAGCTACTATCAGTCCCTGTTAGCAACTACTTATTCTCCCAGGCAAACCTCACCGAATCCTTTGCCTGTCCAACTATTGTTCTCTCTCTCTGCACTCTATCTCCACCTGTTGCTCACTCCTCCCTCCTCCACCGACTCCATCTTCTGCATAAATACCAACACTTTCCTAGCTACCATCAGTTCTGAAGAAGGATCACTGGACCAGAAATGTTAACTCTGATTTCTCTGCACGGATGCTGCCAGACCTGCTGAATTTCTCCAGCAATTTCTGTTTCTAATTTCTTGCGTTCGCAGTTCGGTTTTCTGAATGTGAGTGCTCATCCGAGTGCTTCGTGTCCTTTTGATGATGGCGCGAAGGATGCTTGTCTTCAGCAGGCAACTGTGTTCTTCCAGCAACAGTGCGTGGTAACCTGAGTGTATACAAGGGCACCAATAGCAACAGGATAGGTAGTTAATGAGGCGAGTTTGGTAAGATGCAGTGAGAAATGTCACCAGGCCACATGCCGAATAAAAAACAAAACTTAACACAATTCATATTTAGCCAAGGAAAGACAAGATGCAGCCCATGGTCTCAACTTACTGAAATACACACTGTCTCCAATCACTAGAACACAAATCATCCATAATCACTGTAAGGGATACCATTCGCAATCTTTACAAGTCACCTCCTTCAACACATGTACTATTGACTAATGTTTGATATGGCACACGCAGCAATCTCAAACTGTAACAATACCTGTGCGAAACTCCAATTGAAAGCAAAAAAATAAAGGATGATTGCTTTTTTTTGACCAGGACCTATATGTGTAAGTCTAATGTTTGTTGCTGTTTTGTGGGTGATACAAAAAGCAAACAGAAAACCATGAAGACTTAAATCAGTTGTTTATTATTGTAACATAGCTCGGTACATTCCAGTTTGATGAAAATGTTGAACGTGATGTTTTCATATTGTTCTTTTTAACATCAAAATGAATTGTCACATTGCTTCATGAAGGAATTAATAGCCATAAAACTGAATATAACTGACAGTAGACTGTAACTTTATGGTGGAAAGTTAACTATAAACTGTAAAACAAACTGCTGAATAGGTCACTGGAGAAACTTCAGCTCTGAGCAGAGGGAATTGAAACACTTAATTTTAAAGCAGAAGTTTAGTCAAGAGTAGTTAGTGGTGTTTAACCAGAACATTTTATATGGGATTTAATAAACATTTGTGGATGAAGTTGAATGATAGGAGGAACGGAGAAATGGGTTAGATAGATCTGATTAGCACCAGTATAATGGGCATTCTGTGCACTGTGATTTGTATACGGTTCTCTAAGCGTGAGAGTTTTAGCAGAATATTACGCATCTCTAACATCCACTTTGACTATAGCTTTCTTCTCATTGGACATAGTAGCTGAAATGACCACATTTCCTTTTCTGATGTTCAGAGATGGGTTCCCTTTGCCCAGAGACGCTTTAGTGAAATTTGATGATTCTGTCAGCTCACTGTACATCTGGGTGTACAAATTGTTGTCAGTGGCAATAGTCCTGTCAGGGACATAAAGAGCGTACTCAATGCTGTACTTGCTGTAGTCGTAAGGGTTGGAGACCAGCAGTGAGATTTGGGTGTTACTGAATTTATAGGTCAACACCCCAACAGTGCCACAGGCAGTGTATGGGGTCTTGATGAACACACACACTCCGCTTTCCCCTGGATTGATGCTGGGTGATGGTGGGTTATTCAAACGGCCACTGTAATTGTAGGTCCTGTAAGATATGCATTGCATTACAATCTTAAAGATATGATACTTCCATGCATTCTTTAGGTTAAAACAACTTGTATTTGTGTAGTGCCCATAACAAGGCATCTCAACATCATTATCAAACAATATCATAGAATCTCTACAATGTGGAAGCAGGCCATTGAGCCCATTAAGTTCATACTGATCCTCCAAAGAACATCCCACCCATACCCAGCTCCATCTCTGTAACCCTGCATTTCCCATGGCCAATCCACCTAGCCTGCACATCCCTGGACACTGTGGGAATTTAGCAAAGCCAATTCACCTATCCTGCACATCTTTGGGCTGTGGGAGGAAACCGGAGCATCCAGACACAGGGAGAGTGTGCAACCTCCACGTAGACAGTTGCTCGAGGCTGCAACTGAACAATGGATGCTGTGAGGCAGCATTGCTAGCCACTGAGTCATCATGCTTCCCTATTTGAGAATTTGGGGCTAGTGATTATAAGCTTAGTTAAAGAGATTGATTTTAAGGAGCATATTAAAGGTGGAAAGAGCAGTGCAGAGGCAGAAAGATTTGGGGAGGGAATTTCACAGCTTAGGACCTTGATAGCTAGAGGCACGCCCATCAATAGCCGAATGATTAAAATCAGGAATGCCCAAGTGAGAGAGGAGCACAGAGATCTCAAAGGGTTGACAAGTTGTAAGGTTTTAGGGAGACAGAGAGGGTGAGGACACGAAGGGATTTGAAAGCAAGTTTGCCAATTTTAAAATACAGTCATTGCTTAAACACATTCCATAATTTAGAATTTCCACGAACAGAAGAAGATGAGTAATAAAAATGATGGAAAGTAAGTCAGGTAGGATAATTTTGCCCAAAACTGTATAACTGAAATCAATAACAGACCCTAATTAAAAAAGTCTTTTAAAAACATTTCAAAGTTAGATCTGGAGCCAGTAAGCACGGGAGTAATGAATGGGTCAACAGGATTTTGCAGAGTTTTGGATGCCATGAGGTTATGGGATTTAGAAAATTGGAAGCCAGTCAAATGGAACCAGAGCTTTGCCAGAACTCAACATTGGTCTACACTTCAAAATATACACTTGCGTTTTCCTTTAAGATTTAGATTAATATGCATTTTCTAGTCATAATCTGTCTGATCTATTCAGACTACAATGCTTTAAATGTACAATTATGCTTTCCTTGTACCATAATTACTATCACATTGGCTTTGGTTGAGTTAACATTCAGATAAAAACTTGCCAGTTGTCTTCAAAATCTCCACTTTGACATTACTAGGGACAAGAAAGTCAGACCTGGGTCTAATTTCAGCAATTTACAATGAACATATTTGTAGTAAATACTGCAAAGTATTTAGTTCTCAGCGTTTCCCAAAGAAATAATTTTGCATACAAATCACTGTACTTACACAGGCTCAGTTAAAGGGTAGCAGCTTTTGTTGGTGATTTCAATGGCCACACATCTGGCAGAATCAATAGTCTCAATGATGCTTTCAACTGATTTAGACATTCTGTATAACCTGTAAAAAAATTAGTCCACCCTCATGAATAGAGCTGCGTAGAAGTCTATGTCTCAACACATAACCTGAATAGCCATAAAACTCCTTTACTCACTGTGTATTACACCAGTCGGTAATATTCTTATGGATATGATGCTGTTCTCTGCACGTTTTCACAGAATCTGCTTGCTTTTGAGGCTGGGGTAGGGAAGGAGGATGTTGGGCGTTTTGAAAACAAGGCAACGCCCTTATCGTGGATCAACTCCAAGGCTGGAAAAAATGTTTCAGCTCACTGTTATCAATCTGCAAACACAGCATGCCAGATTGCAGCTTGAACTTCCCCCAAACCCAAATCAGGAAATGGCCTGCAAACACTAAACTCTCCAAATTCATCAGAAGCACAGCCATGGAGAAGTTGAATTTGATTTCAACTTGAAGTGACTTGGGAAATTTGAATAGACTTTGAAACTTAAATCTGTACTGAAAGAATTAGTGTGTGTTCTCACGGTCACAGCTCATTGTAGATCTGGAATTTCCTCACTAAATCTTTTCATCTTACTACCCTTTTAAGGCACTCCTTCAAACTCAGCTGTTTGACCATGAATTTCATAAGTCTTTCAAACCTTCTTTCTTGGTTTCTATTTCCTATTTTTCTGATTTATCAAGTTGTGAAACATAGTGGGAAGATTCTGCAAAATATTACAGGTTGGCTATTGCCAAAGGAACAACAGCAAGAAGGCGTTGAAACAATATAATGCTTTTAACGAGGTAAAATATGCCAAGGCATTTCATAAGAGTATTGTCAGGAATCATGAGTGTGAAGGAATATTCCCCACTTGCCTGGTTGAATGCAGCTCCAACAACACTCAAGAAGCTTGACACCATCCAGGACAAAGCAACATGCTTGATTGGTACTACATCCACGAGCCTCCACTCCATCCACCACTGACGCTCAGTAGCAGCAGTGTGTACTATCTACAAGATGCATTGTAGAAATTTACCAAAGATCCTCAGGCAGCACCTTCCAAACCCACGACCACTTCCATCTAGAAGGTCAAGGGCAGTAGATACGTTGGAACACCACCCGTTATGAGTGCCCCTCTAAGCCACTCACTATCTTGAATTGGAAATATATCGCCGTTACTTCACTGTCATTGGATTAAAATCCTGGAATTCCCTCCCTAATGACATAGTGAGTCAACCCACAACAGGAGGACTGCAGCGGTTCAAGAAGGCAGCTCACTAGCACCTTCTCAAGGGCAGCTAAGGATGGGCAAGAAATGCTGGCCAGCCTAGCAATGCCCACATCCCACAAATGAGTAAGAAAACATTATGGTTTGTTGTTGCCTGGAAATGTTAAGTTTCTTATTCTGATCCCCAGTTTGTAAATCTGTCCATGTAATTTCCTCGTGAGGAAATTCAGCCCTGTTTCCTTCCTCTCTAACTGCTTGAGGAAAGCAGGAAATGAGATTATGAAAGAGAGTTCCCGCTTTAATGTTAGGAGGCTAAGTAAGAAACTGGATTAAAAACATAGGAACACAAGAACAAGGAAGTTTGGAGCAGGAGTGGGGCGTACAGCACTTCACCCATACTTTGCCCTTTGACAAGATCATGACTGATCTGATTGTGGTTCAACTCTATATTCCTGCCAGTGCTGCATAGCCCTTATCTCCCTTGTCTACCAAAAAAATCTCACTTAAAGTTCTTCTATTTAACATTCTTTCACTTTAATGTGATTAAAATTTTATATCCGTGAGTTAAATTACTGAACATCACGTGACTCATTTTAACATCGTTTCCTCTGTGACCCAGTTGTTTCCTCCCCTATCTGGGACCTCCGATGTGTAACCCTTCCTCTTGCCTAACTCCAGGCTTCAGCTTCTCCCTATTCCCCAACTCTCCCTACCAGCTCTTCCCAACTCCTGACCTTCACTACTGGGACCAATACCTCTGAGATTGTGGCTTCTAACTCCCTTGACAATCCCCCTGTTTCTCATTGTTTCTTTCCCCTGCACTTACAGTCCTGTTCCGGATCCTGATTCAGTCCAAAGCTGGTGCTTCGTTCTCTTGGACGTATGAGTCCAGGTGGTTTTTAAGTGCTGGGACTTTCACAATTCATATGTTTCTTAATTCTCCCATCCACTGCTGCCCTCTCTTGAACTCTCTCTCTGAGCAAGGGCTTGGGAAAAGAGAAGAAAGAACAGCTTTGAAATATAGAGATAGTAGGAACTGCAGATGCTGGAGAATCCGAGACAACAAGGTGCAGAGCTGGATGAACACAGCAGGCCAAGCAGCATCATAGGAGCAAGAAGGCTGACGTTTTGGGCCTAGACACTTCATCAGAAATGGGGGAGGGGAAGGGGGTTCTGAAATAAATAGGGAGAGAGGAGGAGGCGAATAGAAGATGGATAGAGGAGAAGATAAGTGGAGAGGAAACAGACAGGTCGAAGAGGCGGGGATGGAGCCAGTAAAGGTGAGTGTAGGTGGGGAGTTAGGGAGGGGATAGGTCAGTCCAGGGAAGACGGACAGGTCAAGGGGGCGGGATGAGGTTAGTAGGTAGGAGATGGGGGTGCGGCTTAAGGTGGGAGGAGGGGATAGGTGGGAGGAAGAACAGATTAGGGAGGCGGGGACGAGCTGGGCTGGTTTTGGGATGCGGTCGGGGGAGGGGAGATTTTGAAGCTTGTGAAATCCACATTGATACCATTGGGCTGCAGGGTTCCCAAGCGGAATATGAGTTGCTGTTCCTGCAACCTTCGGGTGGCATCGTTGTGGCACTGCAGGAGGTCCAGGATGGACATGTCATCTGAGGAATGGGAGGGAGAGTTGAAATGGTTCGCGACTGGGAGGTGTAATTGTTTATTGCGAACCAAGCATAGGTGTTCTTGGAGATGCCGGTGCATTGCTGTGATTTCACAAGCTTCAAAATCTCCCCTCCCCCTACCGCATCCCAAAACCAGCCCAGCTCGTCCCTGCCTCCCTAATTTGTTCTTCCTCCCACCTATCCCCTCCTCCCACGTCAAGCCGCACCCCCATCTCCTACCTACTAACCTCATCCCGCTCCCTTGACCTGTCCGTCCTCCCTGGACTGACCTATCCCCTCCCTAACTCCCCACCTACACTCACCTTTACTGGCTCCATCCCCGCCTCTTCGACCTGTCTGTTTCCTCTCCACCTATCTTCTCCTCTAATCATCTTCTATTCGCCTCCCCCTCTCTCCCTATTTATTTCAGAACCCCCTTCCCCTCCCCCATTTCTGATGAAGGGTCTAGGCCCGAAACGTCAGCCTTCCTGCTCCTATGATGCTGCTTGGCCTGCTGTGTTCATCCAGCTCTGCAGCTTTGAAATATATTTTTTTTTAGAAAAAGCACATGTCTAGAAGGGAGCAGTGAGACCATGGGTCAAGGAGTGGGAAGAGGTCACAACTTGGAGGGTTGGATGTGGGCAGGTTGGGTCGAAAATGGTCAGCATCATACATCTGAGTTTAAAACACTTTCAGATTAAAATAACCTCTTCAGGGTTTTATCCAAACACTCTGGTCTGGGATTATCACTGAACTACTTAATCTGTTTTCCTATCTTCTCTCCTTCTCAGGAGCACTGCTTCATGTATCCAGCTTCATCCAAGGAATTCTGCAGATCTGCCCCAAATTGAAAACCAAAAAGCAAAGTACTTTTCCCCCAAGACATGAGCATTTCCCTTTCAGCATAAAAAAGATCCAGAAATTTCTAACGAAATCATTGACACACAATTATTTAAATCACTTTGTCGTACGCACTTCTAATGTAAATAGAAACCCACTAATTTGGAAAGGTGTTTGAAAAGGAATCACCATGGTTACAAAGAAAACCTCCAGGTTTACCATCTTCAAGCACATAGAATTACCCATATGTCGCTAACTCAAAATTCAAAAATCCAAACTCAAAAAAAATTATATTAAACATACACTCTAAATCATATACAGAAGATGTGTTGTCCAGAACTTGTGCAAACATAGCTAACCTGTTCCTGTAGAGTTTTAACACTGGCTTCTACCTGACAGCATGGAAAATTGCTCAGGTGTATCCTGTACATAACAAATGAGGACAAATAAAACCAGCCAATTACTGCCCATTTCTATGTTTTTGTGACTCTAAGATGAACAGTGCTATGTTTATGTTCCTTCAATAATCATGAAGTGCTCTGAGAGGCTGGTCATGGCCCACATCAACTCTTGTCTCCCAGCCTGCCTTGATCCTCTACAGTTTGCCTACCGATATAACAGATCCACAAGGGTGCTCTGCCTTCAACACCATTATCCCCTCCAGACTGATCTTAAAACTGCGTGACCTGGGTCTTGGCTCCGCCCTCTGCAACTGGATTCACAGCTTTCTGACCCATAGACCGTAATCAGTGAGGATGGGTTACTGCACCTCCTCCACAATAACACTCAACAGTGGACCCCCCGACCGTACTCACTGTACACCTACAACTGTGTTGCCAAATTCCAAATGAATGCCATCTACAAGTTCGCTGACGACATCACCGTAGTGGGATGGATATCTAACAATGATGAGTCAAACTACAGAAGGAAGATAGAGGGCTTGGTGATGTGGTACAATGAAAACAATTTAGTCTCTCAATGTCAGCAAAACTGAAGAACTGATCATCGAGTTCAGAAAGAAAGGAGGAGAACAAGACCCGATCGACATCAATGGAACTGAGGTTGACAGGGTGAAGCGCATCAAGTTCCTCGGAGTGATGATAACCGACGACCTGTCCTGGACTTCCCACGTAGATGCGACAGTCAAGAAGGCACAACAACACCTCTTCTTCCTCAGGCAGCTCAGGAAATTTGGCATGTCCATAAGGTCCCTCACCAACTTTTACAGAAGTACCATTGAAAGCATACTGTCCAGGTGCATAACGGCCTGGTATGGCAACTGCTCTGCCCAGGACTGTAAGAAACTACCGAAGGTGGTGTGCACAGCCCAGACCATCACGGAAGCCAATTTTCCATCCATGAAGTCCATTTATACAGCCCACTGCTGCGAAAAGGCGGACAACATCATCAAAGACCGATCGCACCATGGTAATGACCTCCTACAACCTCTTCTGTCAGGCAGAAGAGTCGGAAGCCTGAACACACACACAAGCAGGTTCAGGAACAGCTTCTTTCCAGCAGTTATCAGACTGTTGAATGGACTCTAGCCTCAGATAATGTAACCTGCAAATGTAACCTGTATGTCTCTAAGTCTTTCTGATCTGTACATCCTTTGCTGTCTGTGATCTGCTTGTACCACTCGTAAACAAAGCTTTTCACTCTATTTTGGTACACGTGACAATAAAACAATCAAATCAAAACAGGCTTTGTGTGTTATACTTCTTTCTCCTGGTCCTTGTGTTGTGCTTAGAATAGTGGCATCACCATTGGGATTGCTGCATTGCTCCTTTTTTTTAATCCAAAGATGGAATTCTATATTTCTGGCCAGGAGTTCAAAAGCTATCCTCTTCAGAAATGTGAACAGACTTCCACCAGAGCCTTTCTCTACAGCACAGGGTCACCTGGGAGGACGTGGGAGAGGATTTGGTGTTGGTGGGCAAGGTGGCGGGTGTCAGAGGGTCAGGGCTAAGTGATTAGGTGGGAGTCATAGGGCTGACAGTTTTGGAAGCTTGGGAAGTGGTCTGAGAGCCATGGGACGAGTCAGAGGGTGGCCTGAGCGTCAAAGAGATGCTGGAGGATTGGGGATTCAGAGAATCAGAAGGGTCTAAACAGCCAGGATGTTTGTTCTAGATACCCCAGCCAGGGGCAAGTTTTACTCAGCATCTATCCCATCAAGCCCAATCGTCTTTTGATATGTTTCAAGTAGATGAGCTCTGATTCTTTTAAACTCCACAAAATATGAGTTAATTTGCTCCATCTCTGCTCTTGGGACAAATCCCTCATCCCAGAAACCAGTCTAGTGAATTTGCTTTGCTATCAAACTAATGAAGGCTTGTCCTTCCTTAGGTAAGGAGCTCGAAACAGCACACAATACTCCAGATGTGGTATCACCAATGCTCTTGGGGTGTTTAATAAAGGAGATGTATAAACACAAGCTGTTGCTGCTGTGTGGTAATGAGTCATGGCTGGGCGTTGCTTTTAGATCAAAGAAATCCTATAAGGCTTTGCTTCCAAAGTTAGTTTGAATTAAATATAGATATTTTTGATTCTGGTTAACCCATTGGTATGTGAATTCTTGTGGAACAAAAAACATGTTGCACTGTTTAGCTCTAAAATCTGTTGCTAAGCATGTACTGAGTTTACTTCATAGTCAAACATCCCAGTAATGACATTATTTTGGTGTGTTATTATGTGACAACTGGGTATGATACTTCACTCAAAGTATGACTCATTTCCTCCTCTCCAGTTTTCTCTCTTCCTAGTCCTGCATCATCTCCCCCCTCCAACAAGAGCCTCTCTTGAAAGCACTGTCTGCAGCAATGCACACTCTGGCTATTTTGCCCTTCCTGTCATTCCTTTATTTCTGTTCAGTGGTGGGATTATCACCTAATCTGAGCTTCACTTCATTCTCAACTAAACCAATGCTCAGAAACACGTACAGTCCCACGCGGGTCCAGCAATGGGTCTTAAAACCTCATCAAGTTTTGTATTTAAAATTTTCGTATTTTCGGATTCAACTCAGAAAATTTAGCGGAGCATTTCATCAGCTTATAAACCATTGTGTAGAATTACCATGGAGCAATACATTTGGGGCCTGTACCATCCCTGCAGCTCCTTATACAGCACAATAACAAAGTAAAGTACTTTCGCCTTTCCTGATTGTTCAGATACCTTCATACACCATTGTGATACAATATGAACTAATCACAGGCCAGATTTCCTCCCCAGTTGTCACAAGCCCACTCAAATCTGAAAAGAAGTGCATCATTTCAGATTGCATTGTACCCTTGTAAATATTACTTTAACTTTGGGCACTGTTTAAAAGATAATTGAAGCTTGTATTTACTCGCTATTTCTAACAGTAGCACACTTTTCATTTGTATTGGTTTGGGGTTTGTTATTGAAGGAGAAATGGACGTTTGTAATCTTTACATTGTTGTTCAAAGACTTTGAAGTTGATGTTCCTCTGAAGTTATGTTAGTGCATCCTGTGAAGGGCAGTGTAGAGATTGGAACAATATCAGCCAGGTGGACCTCATAGAATATGAGCTCCGAGACTGGGGCTGTTAACATGGTCCAGTCAGGGAGCCCTGGCTGACAGATATAAAGAGGAATGTCAGGAGGTCTGCTCACACTAGGAGCTGGCTCTGTGCTAGCTGGGTCGGTGTCATGTACTATGCACGTGTAAATAAAGGGTAACTTGGTGATGGGATACCGGCCTTCGTGGAGATATATCAGGCAGGAGCCACTCTGTTCATTTCCACCACTACATCAGGATTTCCCCTGGAAGTGGTGTTAGGAAAATATGGATAGGTATTGCTTATAACTACAAATGAAGAGGAAAATCAACTTGTGAGATTCTGTGTATCTTAGCCAGGCTGGGTTGAAGGCATGCTGGTGTGTTTTGCATTTGGTGTGGACTGCAATGTTTGAAAAAAGTTCTCTTTGGTACAAGTCGTTGAGGGTTTAGTTGCATCAACAAAGTTATTCTTTGCATTCCCATTTGTCTTCTGCTGCTGCAGCTTTTCTATTGTCCAGCCAATATCATGATGTGAGCTACTTAGAAACGTAAACCATTACTATTTCCCTCTCTCCCTTACCAAATACAGGCAAAACCATGGTAATGATGATTAAAGCATTGAATGGACCAGAAGAAAAATGTAGCTTTTCTCAGTGAAACAGAATCTTACTCAAAGAAGGAAAAAGGCAAGGCTTCCCAAAGATTGTATGTCAGGCTCTGACAAACTCATACACAATTATTTTTAAAGGAGAAATAGGCTGAAAGCAAAAGATCTCCTGACACTTACTACAGCCAGGGGATAGTATAGTTTCCTGGTCACTTTCTTTATTCCACTGTTGATCAATTTAAAACTTTTGATTGTTCATATTTGGAAAAACCTGAGAGAGTGAAGAGGAGACACGGCTCAGATTTTCCACTGGCCATACAGTTGTTATCCCAATGTAGATGGGAGATGTGCCTGGGGACCCTGTGGAATGCTGATTGTAGCAGACTCTGAAGGAATTGCCTGGTAAATCAGATTTTCCTCTGGACAATTCCTCCATGCTGGGATCCATCTGAAAGTCTCCACAAAAATTTGAGATTTTGGATGGTTACGTTGAAATGAAGTAAGATAGTTACTCAGGCAAAGTTGGATTATTACATAGGTAGTCCAACTCCTGGGTAACTATTACATCGATCCCATGTTTACATCATATACACACACAACCTATTCTCCTGACATCCCACCAGATCCTCATCCTGAACCACACTCTGCCACCTCCACCAGACCATGCCTCCCACTCCCACCTTACACCCTCCCTCTGCCAACATCAGACCTGACCCACCTACCCCTCCTTCTCTGACCCACTGCCTGCCCTTCACACCCCCACTCAACCTGACCCAATCCCTGAAACCTACACTCTCACTGCTACAGGAACTGAACTCCCTCCTCCCACCACATGAAAGCCACTGTAGCCGAACTGATCCCTTCCCTTCCAGCTGCCAACCAACACTCCCTTCTCCCACTAGACCCGATCAAACCCCAGCCAGACCTGATTAGTCCGACACACCTCGGTCCATCCTAAACAATACATAATGTACCTTGCCAACTTGCATCCTGGCACCTTGCCCCCCTTGTCATTCTACCCTTTCCCTCAGGATCATATCTAGCTGGCATACTACTCCCAATGCAACAGCATCCTACCCACATGGCACCATACTGATTTGGCACCTTACCCCTCAACCATCCGGAATCCGACTTACCTTGCACCCCACTCAGCTGGCACCCTACCTACCTGGCACCATACACTCCCAAGTGAATTCTTGCTCAAGCCAGTCTTTTTTTGTTTATTCATGGGATGAGGGCTTCACTTATCCCCCATCTCAGTGGGCAGTTGAGAGTCAACCACATTGCTGCAGTTACATGTAAGCCAAACCAGATAGATTTCCTTCCCTAAAGGACGATAGTGAACCAGATGGGACTTTTCCCCAGCGACCATGGTCATTGTTAAACTATTAATTCCAGATTTTAATGATTTCAAATTCTACCATCTGCTGTGGTAGGATTCAAACCTGGGTTCCCAGAACATTACCTGGGTCTCTGGATCAACAAAAACCGAAAGAACTGCAGATGGTGTAAATCAGGAACAGAAACACAGGTTGCTAGAAAAGCTCAGCAGGTCTGGCAGCATCTATGAAGAAAAAAATCAGAGTTAACATTTCGGGTCTGGTGACCCTTCCTCAGAATGGGAACAAAAACAAAGTTGCTGGAAAGTTCCTCAGACCAGTTCTGAGGAAGGGTCACCGGACCCGAAACATTAACCTCTTGGGGAGGAACTCTTCACTTACAAAATAAAATCATGCAACGAATCTTGATTGCTGTGCAATGAGGGCATTGGGAGAGGGTGATTGTTAGATGGCCTTCACAGTGCTTAACAGAAACTTGCTGAAATGTTCAGAGGATTAGTGAGAGCTATCATCATTGAAGATAAGAAAAAATGTGCTACAAAATCTGTTCCTCAAATATTCTCTTCAAATTACTTGACGTGGTCTGGAGAAGCCCCATTAATATCAACTAATTAATTCAGAAGTTGCAAATTAAACTGCTGCTGTGTGAGAATCAGGAACTAAAACGTGCTGTTTACTTGAGGAAATATTTTTCCTGTCTACCAGCAGTGAATAATTATCAACTGTTGTGCCTCAATGTAACTCCAATATATTAAAGTATCTTCTGAGAGTTCAGAAGAGGTGTTAAATGAATGGATTTTTTTTCTTTCAGACTCCTCCTCACAGCCTTGTACTTTTTCTTTAAACAGTTCAGCCTTTCTTTGCTTTATTGATGTTGGATCTCACTTGCTCGAAGCTGCCAATTCTTCCATGAGACTTCCACCAAAAAAAAATTTTGTGGGAAATTTTCCATCCAGACTAGCTCACTTTCAGTGAAATTCTGAACACATGAGCAACTGCTTTTATATGTAAAAAAAGCACTGACTTGGAAAAATATATGAATATCTGTATTCTGTCATTATGTGCAGATATCATGCAAAAAACATGCATGCATGGAGTGGGTGTATCTCAAGTCGGGTAGATGATATTTGCCAACATTAATTGTCCATCCTTAGTTGTCCATAAGGAAGTGGTGGTGAGCTGGATTCATGATCTGCAACTGGTCCTGCCCTCCAAAAAAATAAAAATTTTGGTGGGAAACTCAAGAGTGGTGAATTGAATGAACTTCTACTCTGTAAACTTTCACACCTTATGAAAGAAGTCAGAAATGCAAAGGTCTAGAAAAAATTTACTCTAATTGCACCAAGGGTAAGGGACTTCATTATGTGAGAAATGAAACAAGTTCTGATTATTCTCCTTGAAGCAGTGAAGGTTAAGGAAAATTTAATATAATGATATTGGAGCCAACATGAGTCAGCAGAGGAGAAATGAGAGAGGAGGAATTTGTGACAGTGAGAATCAGCTGCTCTCTCTCTCACATCTCATTCAAATACAGCTGCACCTATGTCTGGTAGACAAGGTCAGAAATCACACAACACCAGGTTATAGTCCAACAGGTTTTTTTGAAAACGCAAGTATTATGAGTCTTACTCCTTCTTCTGGTGTTAGTAAGAGAGGTAGTCTCAGACACAGAATTTATAAGTAAAAGATCAAAGGCTCACACCACTGATGAGGATGTACTAAACAAACCTAAGATGCTGTTAAATCTTCAATCTGTTAGAAAGTTATTCATGTGACTCGGCCAATGTTGTCTCTCTCATATGCTGCAGGTAAGGATGCCCCAAGGCATGGTATATTGGCGAAAAAGTGCAGACGCTACGACAATGGATGAACGGACACTGTACAACAATCATCAGACAGGGTTGCTCCCTCCCAGTGGGGGAAGCACTTTAGTGGTCAAAGACCATGGATCTTCGAGTAAACATTCCCCAAGGTGGACTTTAGGATGTACAACAATGCAGAGTCACTGAGCAGAGGCCGATAACCAAGTTCAGTACCCATGAGGATGGCATCATCTGAGACCTTGGGTTCATGTTGTACTGCAGGTGACCCCCACCGCACTATACACACTCCCACACACGTACATACATACACACACACTCATTAGCTTTAGGATCATTCAATCAACTACTGCTATTGCTTTCTCCCCATCCATCTTTCGACTAGGGCAGGTTGTCATTTTACGTCATTATCCACAAGCCACTCTTCCTACTCCTTTGCTCTATCCCATTTAAAGTGCCAAACACTCAGTTTCCCTTGCAGACTGAATGTTAGTTAATCCTCTCCCCTTAGTATCTCTTGCACAAATAAGAAACCTTTAACTCCTGTCACGATTCACTGGGGTAATACGGTGGAGATCAAACCTCACTGTTCTCAGAGTCATCACAAATATGACAACATTTAGTCAAAGTCCCCAATTTACCTGACTGATAAATTCAGACTAATAAAAAATGCACAAACAGATTCAGCACTTAATAAGAAAATAATTACTTCTTGCAAACAAATTGTCTTCAAATCACTTAGCTGTATCCTTTTTAAATTCCTCCCTTCAAAAACAGGCAGGCATAGAAAGGCAGTAAGAAACGGATGTTAAGAATAGAAATGGAAAAGAAACCAAGGAAATACAGTTCAATAGCACCATTATGGACAATACAAACTCGATGAGTTGTTTTCTTTCACCTTATTTCAACTCTTTAATATTGACACAAGATTGTTTGCACACTAATGTTCTTTCTTGAGAATTTGTCCTCACTCTCTCCTTCTACAAACCTTATAAAATAATTTATCATCACTTAAGCACTTAACATGTTTTATCATTTTACATTTGGAACAAGGAATCTCTGATCACATTACCTTTACCTGCAATGTGAACAATTTTTTACTTTGAATGGTTGAGTCAATAGCCACCATCTAAATAGACTTGTATTTTGAATCTTAAATTTTCCAACAAATATTTCGCAGAAAGAGAAAATTCTCTTATCTGTCTTTTCCTCCAAATAAAAATAACTTCAGGCTAGAAAAATAACACTCTATTATCCTAAATTTTCACTTAAAACAGAGAGAGAGAAAAAAAATTTTCTTCTGCAGTGAATTCCCATGTATCAGTGTCTAAAATTACACTGATTTAAACTGAGTCCTAAGGTAAGTCAAAGTTCTTGGATCAGATTGGATTCTTGTACAATTCTAACTCAAATAAATAATCTAGCATTCTGGTTTTGATAAAGCAATCCTTAATGTATGAACTAGAAACATTTTCCCACACTTCAAGTCCATTTTGCTACTTTCAACTTGTGGTTGCTTTTCTGTCAGAATGGCTTCACTAACGTCCACTTCCCCAGACTGGAAGAGAAAATGGAATTCCTGAACCCCCAAAGCCTGTCCACTATCTACAAGGCACACATCAGGAGTGTGATAGAATAATCCCCTGGATGTGTGCAGCATCAACAACACTCAAGAAGCTTGACACCATCCAGGACAAAGCAGCCGGCTTGATTGACACCT
>NC_063356.1:36068483-36124343 GCF_021869965.1 Rhincodon typus | reverse complement strand
TTCCTGCTCCTCTGATGCTGCTTGGCCTGCTGTGTTCATCCAGCTCTACACCTTGTTATCTTAAATACATTAGAAGTAGTTCAGAGAAGCTTTAGTAGACTAATACCTAGAATGGGTGGACCGTCTTGTAGGAGAATTTGGACTGGCCAGGCTTGTATCCCTTGAAGTTTACAAGAGTAAGAGGTTGTTTGATTGAAATATGCAAGATCTGAAGGAGTCTTGACATGGTAGATGTGAAGAGGATGTTTTCACTAATGAGAGAGTCTGGAATAGGGGTTACTGTTTCAAAAGAAAGTGTCCGCCATATAAAATAGATGAGGCAATTTCTTTTCTCAGAGGGTTGATACTCTTCCTGAAAAGGCAGTGGAAACAGAGCCTGAATATTTTTAAGGCAGAATGGACAGATGTTTGGTAAGCGAGGGGTGAAATTTAAATCAGCGTTAGGCATTATTGTGGATTTGGGGTCAAAAGTAGATGAGCCATGATCTTATTTAATGGAAGAACAGGCTTGAGGGGTCAAATGGCCTACTCCATTTTTGTATTTTCTTAGAAACCGATCCAGCAATATAAAAACTGCGGTTACAAGATTTAAGTCTGAGGCTAAGAATTCTGCAGTAAATATCTTCCCTCCTTTCTTTATCTGAGTAACTTAGCTACGTTCAAATTCAGACTTGGTTGGCATACTGTTCAATTGCTTGAATGAGTGCACATCCAAAACCATTCAAGCATCTTGAACCATCCAGGGCAAAACCATCTGCTTGATTGGTACCCCATCCATCACCTTCAACATTCACTTCCTTCATCACTGACATACAGTGGTAGCAGTGTGTACCATTTACAAGATGCACTGTGATGCATCTTCATGTCTCCTTTCACAGCACCTTCCCAATGTATGATCTCCACCATCCAGAAAGATAAATGCAGCAAATACCTGAAAATATCACCACGTGCAAATTCCCCTCAAAGCGACACACTTCCTGACTTGGAATTGTATTGTGTTTCTTCGCTGCTGCTAGGTCAAAATCCTGGAACTCAGTCTTCAACAGCACTGTTGGTATAGGTACACCCCAGGGAAAGCAGATCTCCTTCCAGAGAAATTACGGATTGGTATTATCTGTTGGTCTAGCCAGCAATGCCACATTTTTATTTATTCATCTGGCTAGGTCTTGCTTGCTAGGTCAGCACTTATTGCCCATCCCTAATTGCCCACAGGGCAGATAAGAGTCAACCACATTGCTGTGGGTCTGGAGTCACATGTAGGCCAGATCAGGTAAGGACGGCAGTTTCCTTCCCTAAAGGACATTAGGGAATGAACTGAATGGATTTTTCTGACAATCAACAATGGATTCATGGCCATCAGTACTATTAATTCCATTTTGTTTTTACTGAATTAGCAATCTACCATCTGCCATGGTGGGATTCAGCCAGGTCCCCAGAACATTACCCGTTATCTGGGTCTCTGGATTAACAGTCCAGTGATACTACCACTAGCCCTTTGCCTCCCATGAATAAAAGTAGGCTTTCTGCAACCTGGCCTATCCTTGCATGATTCTCACATGTCTACACCTTTCTGCAAGGGCGAATAGATTGATTGCGTGGATCCTTTTGCTTTGCTTTTAGCTTTTGCAGCACTTGCACCCTTATTTCCCTAGCTATTTTGCAACACTAGTGAATGGGTTTATGATCCACACCAGATCTGCATTTCAGCAAAAGCCATCATGAGAATGGAAGCTGTCAATTTCTGGGAGTCATACTGACACTTATAGGAACTTAGGAAAATAGGAACAGAAGTAGGATATTCAGCCCCTCAAGTCTGTTCCACCATTCAGTGAGATCATGTCTGGTCTGTGGCCTAATTCCATATATCTACCTTTGGCCAATATCCTTTGATACCTTTGCTTAACAAAAATTTTACTGTTTCAGATTTAAAATTAACAACTGATCCAGCATCCATTGCTGTTTGTGGAAGAGAGTTCCAAACATCTACCACATGCATCAGGGCATCTGGCTGTGAACTGAACTGCAACAGTTGCCCCAAAAATATACTGGGGTTGTGGATAGTGGAATTTGGTGAAAAAATTAGAACTTCTCTTGCTGCTAACATTGGACCTGCTCCTCAGAAGCAGTGTCAGCAAGATAAAAGAATAGGAGCAAATTACTGCAGATGCTGGAATCTGTGCTGAAAACAAAAAAACGCTGGAAATCATGGGTTCAGGCAGCATCCGTGGAGAGAGAGCAAGCTAATGTTTCGAGTCTAGATGACTCTTCATCAGAGCTCCATAAAGATAAAAGGATGTTGACATTAACTCAACAATGTGAGGATGGAAGGGAGATGTGAGATGGGAACACATTGTCACCAGAGCGTTTAGTGAGGGGGATCTCTGATTAGCATTGTTCCACTCTACACTAGTAACATGATATAACGAGATAAGAACGTAAGATGTAACAGCAGGCGTCGGTCATTGGCAGTTTAAGCCTGTTCTGCCATTCAGTATGATTGTGGACAACTGTCTGCTCATTTGGAGAAATGGGCAGAAGGGCACTCTGCAGCTGGCTGGTTGAACTGTGTGCTGCTAGGCTAAGATGGTACCCAAGGGAAGGATCTATCTTGACAGGAGTCAAGTGACCACTGCTTAGGAGTTTAAACACTGAAAAAGTTTGACTTTTCTGCCTAATGTAACTACAGCTCTTTAATTTAAAAATAAATTGTATACTGAGGCAACTATGTGCAAAACTGGTATAGAAGGTCTATTTTGACAGTTTCATGGTAGTATCTTTTTATAGTCTGAGCTTAACATGAGACTTTTGATGTACTTTACAATAAAATCTTAAGACTATTCAGTGCTTTTAATATATAATAGACAAGTAGATGATTGTGGAGTTAACTGGTCAGCGTACTGATTCCTAGGTTCAAGCCTATGGAGATTAATTAGATCAAGGGCTGCTTTGTGTCAGTCCAGCATGAAATGCTGGTTCAATAAAAGATTAAACTACAGGTTAATTCAGACATTTTATGTTGAGTTACAGGAGTAATGTTTCTTATCTTTTGCAGATGCTGACTGTTCACAGATAGCGGGCAATGAATGGTACTTTGATCCCAAATACTCCATTTGCTGTTGATTTCTGGCAGGTTCGGAAGTGCAGCCATGTCCGTTTTTTCTTTCTTTCCCACTTGCACAGTGACCATACATCAGGTCTGTCCTCCACCTGGTGCAGACCAATATACTGCTCTCCCGTTACTGCCAAGTTGTTGCATTGGAAGTTTCAGGTAAGGCAAAGAGGTGAGGATTTCAGTGTTCTGTCTTTCTTTTTCTGTCATAAAGATAGTCACCCAGCCTGTGATATAATCCCCACATGCTCTATTAGCCCCTCTAGTACTTCACACAGAAAAACTGTTTATGCCTGTGAATTCTGACTGTTAAGTACAGCCAAGCCATTGTCCAAATGATCTGTTGATCTTCTGTTTCAGAAAGCACAGATTTACCAACCCCTGTTCACACAGTTAGATTTTCTGTGACATGAGTTATCAAGAGAAATGTGCATTCTCTTTACTCCAAAATATTTCATGCCACCAGTAATGCATGTAGGGGTATAAAATAGCTGTCTCAGATCCAAGCAGCTCCCTGCCCTGTATTCTTTTTTTAAAAGATCTTCTGAGGATGTGGGTGAGCTGGCAATATTTATTGTCCTTCTCTATGTACCCTAAAGTCATTAAAACTCAACAACATAGTATGGCATTTAAATCACATATATAACAGGCCAGGTGGGGACAACACCTGAAATACATCAGTGAACTAGTTGAATTGGTAAAACTAAGGGGGTTTTCTTGTGGTGCAGTGGTAATGTCCCTACCTCGAACCAAGATGCCCTGGTTGAAGTCCCACCTGCTTCAGAGGTGTCTAATAGCATTCTGAACAGTTGATTAGAAAAGTAGGTTAATTTAAAAAAGTGTTAAAACTATGCAGCACCGTTTTATTTTGCTACCAGCTCACAAATGCCAATATTTATTAAACTCCATTTTACACTGTGCTGTGGCGGGTTGTAAACACAGATCTCTGGGCTACTAATTTAATACCACAGTTGTAAGACCATTGCAGTGCCTATCATTCTTGTCCCCTCACCTTGTTTACTTTTCCTTGGCCACGCTTTTTCCTCCCATCTCACCTAGATGCCATCTGCTTTTTCCCTGCATTTCCAGGTTCCTTTGTAGATCTTGCTGAGAATCACATTACAGCATCCTATTTATTCCACCCAAACCCTTTATTTCTCTTTTCCTACAGTTTTTCATTCCACTGTACTGAAATTGCCATGGGACGCTCATATTTGCTCCAAATCTCACTTCAGCCTTTTGAGACTTTTTCTGGAATTTTGACTGTCACTTTTGAAGATGTTGGCCTTCATTATCATGCCTAGCTCCTCTTCAGAATTTTCCTTGTCTGTTTGCATAAGGCTCATGGATGTTTTCCTCATTAAAATATTCTCCTTTGTGCCCATTCTCAGTTTTTGTACTGAGGTGTTCCTTCATCCTTAGTAATTCTGAGTTCCATCTTCCCTATCATAATTGATTTACTCATCCCTTTCAACTTCACTTCCAGACTGACTCCTCTAACATGTCACCACCCTCTGACTTTGTTACCAGACAAGCCCTTTTGATTGTCCAATTCTCTCATTGATTAGATTCCCTCAGACTATTTCAATTTTCCCCTCTTACATTTTCCTCATTGCCTGATCTTGCACCCTTTTCACAAAATGACTGCTTCCAAACCTTTTCAAATTCCAACTTCCCTCTTTCTGGTTTGCCATTTGCTATAATTTACAGTTTTCTAAAGCTCTATAATTGCTCTGGCTAGTAACCTCATTGTCACTTGATCCTCATAGGTCAGAACTCCATACCTTGATAAAACACCCACACCTTATTTAAGCTCAGATGTATCTGGTTTGTAAATTGTCTAGTACTGCACTATGAGATCAGCTTTGAACCCTTTGTTATTTAAAGTTGGGTGATTTCTTCTTGGCTAAGTGCATTTATTACTTGCTGAATTAATCCAAGCATTTCTAAACTGTTAATTACTACTACTTGTCACCTTATCCCTTTCTCAGTCTCCCCCATGATGCCTTTTTCTTTTACATTTTGCGTGGACTATATCTTTGGATTAGGTCTGTCAAAAATAAAAATTATTTGCATTATTGTCTCTGCCTCTGACTGACATGTATCCTGGCCTTTTCATCCCAGCTACAATGATCTACCCCTCCCTTTAACCAACGTGTAATATTTTTTCATTTTCCCCTTAAGAAGCTGATCTCATTTGTGAAGTTTCATTATCTGCCTTGACCTGTTTGTTTTTAAATTTTTTGTTAGGTGGATGAAATCTGGATCCACCCATTGGAGTTAGGGGACAGCCACCTCTTAAATCTGGATGAAGTTGGAAAAGAGACCATGACTGTGACATTGATTGATAGCAATCACTGCCCTGGCTCTGTCATGTTTCTTTTTGAAGGTTATTTTGGTACAGTTCTGTACACAGGTATGACAGATATCTTTGAAACGTATGTTGTGATAATCTATTCATTTTGTTGTAGATTATTTACAAACGCATCAGTTGAAAATTGAGTTAAGTTTATTTTATATTGCTAACTGTGACACAAGGGACAAATTAGAGTTTTGTTTTTGTGTGTTCATGGCATGTGTGTGGCTGGCCAGCATTTATTGTCCTTTCCTAGATGTCCCAGAGAAGGTGGCAATGAACTGCCTTTTTGAACTTCTGCAGTCCTTCTGATGTATGTACACCCACAGTACTGTTGGGAAGGGAATTGCAGGATTTTGACCCAGTGAAGGTGAAGGAATGGCTATATAGTTCCATGTCATGGTAATCATCCCAGTCTAAGAATGGTGTACGGCTTGGTGGGGAACTTTCAGGTGGTTACGTTCCCATGTATCTAATGCCTTGTCCTTCTAGGTGATAGAAGCTTGTGTTTGAATGGTGCTCGTCAAGGACCCTTGGTAAGTACACAGAGATGATGCACAGGCTGCTTCTGTCGATGGTGGAGGGGATGTGGTGTCAGTCAAGAGAACTGCTTTGTCATGAATAATGTTGAGCATCTCAAGTCTTGTTGGAGCTGTACTCATCTAGGAAGGTGGCGACTGTTCTATTCCTGTCTTATGCTATGTAGATGCTGGACAGGCTTTGAAGAGTCGGGAGATGAGCTACTTGAAGTGTAGTCTTTACTCTGTGACTGGTCATGTAGGCAAAGTGCTGATATGGCTGGTCCAGTTCGGTTTCTGGTCAGTAATAACCCTTCAGGATGTTAATAGTGGGGGTTTTAATGATGGTAGTGTCATTGAATGTCAAGGAGAGATGATTCAATTCTTGCTTGTTAGAGATGGTCATTGTCTAGTGTTTTGTGTGATGCACATATTGTTTGTTACTTATCGACTCAAATCTGGATATTGTTCAAGTCTAGTTGAATATGCATATGGGCTGCTTCATTACCTGAAGACTCATGAATGTTGTTAAACATTGTACAATCATCTGTGAAAATCTCTACTTCTAACCTGATGATGGAAGCTGCTGAAGATGATAGTGCTTAGGACACTACTTTGAGGAACTGGCCTAGTGGTATTATCACTAGATTATTAATCCAGAGATACAGGGAATGTTCTGGCGCCCAGACTCCAGTTTGTCAGATGGTGAGATTTAAATTCAATAAAAATCTGGAAATTAACAGTCTATTGATGACCATGAAACAGTTGCTGATTGTCAGGAAAACTCATCTAATTCACTAACGTCCTTTAGGGAAGGAAATATGCCATCCTTACCGGTTCTGGTCTAGATGTGACTCTAGATCCACAGCATTGTAGCTGACTCTTGCTGCCCTCTGGGCTATTAGGAAAGTGTATTAAATACTGGCCTGGCCAGCGATGTCCGCGTCCCGTTTAAAAAAAAAATTCTGCTGTAGCTAATGACCAACACTATCTCGTAGTTGTCCAGTTTTGAATTGCTAGATCTGTTCAAAATTTATCACATTTAGCACAATGATGGTCCCAGTCAACATAATGCAGTGTATCCTCAGTTTGAAGATGGGACTTCACCTTTACAAGGACTGTGCAGTAGCTATTTCTATCAATATTGTCTTGGATGATAGCTCTGTGACAGCTTGATTGATGAGATGAGCTTGAGTAGATTTTCCCTGTTGTAGGTTCCCTCACCACTTGCAGCAAACCCAGCAGACATGTCCTTTGAGTTTTCACCAGCTCGGTTAGTAGGAGTGCCACTGAGCCACTTGTGATGATGGACATTGAAGTCTGCCACCCAAGAATACACTTTGTGTTCTTGCCACCTTCCGTTGGTGGAGGGATACTATTTAATTGAAACACACAATGGTAGTAGGTAATTGATGGTTATCAGTTGCTTTCCTTGTTCATGTTGGACCTGATGCCTGGAGATTTCATGGAATCTGGAATCAATGTTAAGGACTACCAAGATGGCAATTCCCTCCCCACCCTGGGAATGGTCATGATGGGAGCTGGGACATTGTAAGGTATGATTTTTGTGAGTGTTACTACGTCAGGCTGCTGTTTGACCAGTCTGGGAGACACCTCTTCCAATCTTGACACAAGCCCCAAGATTTTAATAAGGACAGAGCTGTGTATGCCATTGTTGCTTCCATGAGGTACATCCAGTTTTATTCCTTTCTTACTTGGTTTGATGCAACTGAGTAGCTTACTGAGCGAGTTCAAATGATATTTCTGAGTCAGTCATGTTGCGTGTGGTTCTGCAATCACACATAGGTCCAATCTCTTCTGTTAGTGAACCAGATTTGTGACAATCGACAATGATTTAATGGTCACTATTAGACTGGCTTTAATTCTAGATGTATTCATTTAGTTGTAAATCCCACAGTGACCATGGTAGAATTGAACCCATGTTTCTAGAGGAATAGCCTGGACATTACCATTATACCATCATCTCCATTGGTTAAAATTCCTATCTGAGCTATGTTGAGAAGGAAGGCATTAATTGGAGACTGCTATGTCATTTTGTAGAAGAAACATGGGGAAATACGTGAAAGCAATCGGTTTGCCTCCTCTCACGAGGCTGTCTAAAGTTTAAAAACTGAAACTTCCTAAAAAGTGCAGAAATACAGTATTTACATTTTAATGCAGTTTGAATGTTTGAAATCCAGTGGCTACAGAGAGTTTTACTTCTATGTACTTCAAAAATGAATGTTCTTTTAATTCTACTTGAAGCTGTCAGAAGACCTTTACTGGAGCTAGCAAGCAAAACATCTCAAGTTGCCACTCCCATTTAATTTGAAACTTGTTCAGTTTGGTCAAACACAAGGACCGTTATACTTTTCTATTACCCCTTACAATATAACGAAAATTCCAGTCCTTTTATTCACCTCAGCAGGGCTGGAAAATATTAGTTTCCATGAAAGGATTTTCCTGAAGTTGTCTGGCTTAGCTTTTCAGCTTGCCAAAATAAGACAAGTTATTCAAACTTTCATCCTAAATAAATCCCTAGAAGTATGTAAGACACACCCTTAGGAGGGGAGATAACTGGCCAGGAAAGGATTTGTAAAAGGGATGCAGCTGGATAGCACAGGCATAAATAAAAGGGAGGTAAACAGTTAATTTTAAGCATTCTTTTGCAGATCACTGCAGCTGGAAGTAATTGAATGCCTTTGGTGAATCAAATTTTTCCAGCATTGCTGAATGTTGACTCAAGAAACCATGTAGAAAAGTCATGGTATCCTTTGCAGATTTTCTACTCAAAAACTTGTTGAGTAGACGGAAAGGAAAAAGTAACCAGTTAGCTATGGCAGATTACAATGCCCTGCAGCTTGTAGTCTACAAATGTTGTCTTCCTTGTTTATTAATGCATTCTTTTTATTCATTGGTTAAACATTGTTTCAGGAGCTCCACCTGGTGGCTCAACAGGCCACTGTACTAGGTGATGTGGCATCTGCTTGATCCTCCAGTTAGCTGATCTCAACCAGTCAAATTGCTGGCATTTTATAACTGACATTTTCCCATTGGCTGTGCAAAGGAAAATTCGACATTCTCCCCCTCTCCACCCCAACCCTCACCCTGTTGCAAAAGTCTTAAGTATTGCAGGAAAATGCACTTGTTTGTTGGTTTTGGACATGATTTGGCTTGATGGTGATGCCCTCTATGGTCAAATAGCTTGATTACTTCACTACCTGAACCGACAGGTCAATTGAGTAAACAACCAGAAGATGATTAATTACTGTCCAAAAGAAAAAACTCAGAGTATCACAGTGGGGTTAAGTGAAAAAATTTAAAGAAGGTGAAATTTACCTTAAAAAGAACAATGGTTACTTTTTTTGCCTTCCAAAAGGTACATAGTTAAATAGAGTGAAATATGTACACTGAAGATTACTATGATATTTCCTAGTTTCATTTTAGTTTTTCTTTTAAAAGTAATAATCCTCATCTATTTAAAAAGCTGTGATGGTTTCTGTTTTCACCACTGTTTTTGGTAGGATATTTCATTGTTAGCTTTAGTAATTCTTGTACATAAAAAGAAACTTGTCTCTGGCATGGTTATTTTAACTTGTGCCCTTTCAATGCGCTCAAATCTTTTGATCTCCAGAATACCGGAAACCAGATACACAACCCAAGATGCATTTTGAGATCCTAAGGAAGTCCCTAAGTGACCTATGTGGAAATTTCTCAGTAAAACTGAACTCCCGATATGCTATTTCCCTACTATCCAAGTCCTCTGCAAAATTGGAGTTTTTGGAGACAGTTCCAATGTTACTTGTCCAGCTGCTTACCCAGGAAGTGTTGGGCAGAGAAATTCTCATCTAATTACACTATCACAGTTCCGTCCTGTTACCTGCATACCTGCTCACCTATTCGCTAACATTTACACTGAGCATTTAATATAGTGACAGCTAGTGACATCAAAAAAAAAGTGGTGTATCTTGTCTCCTGTTCGATGCTATAGCAAACTGACTGAGTTCTTGGATGGTTGCTGCACTCTGCATTTCTGAAGAAGACAGGCTCTGAATACCTAATCAGAAACGTGGAGCAACATCAGAGCCTGGAAAAGTAGGAGTAGGGCAGAAATTGATGATTGGCACTCTGTGGAATATCTGAGCCCTTGTTTTAACTGCAGCAAAAATGATAGCTTGTCCATTTAATGGTGCCTTGGCATTTTCTCCAGAACATCTAAATGTCTTTTATATAATCTATATTATGTTTAAAACAAGAACAGTGTTTTAAAAGCAGTAAGACTGTGCTATTTTTCTAAGTCTGTAGATTAAGGTACAGAGATGGCCATTATTAGAATGGTGTGCTATTTCTGTCAGAATTGGGAGATTAGGGTGAATTTCAAAGTTTCTCATAATTATGACTGCAGGAAGAATGTTTTGTTGCAAATCCTATTGGATTGCGTGGATTGGCTGGAGTGGCAGTTAGAAGCAATGAGAAATTTACAAGAACCACGGGGTGTGATGGATGGCAGTTTAAGCAAGGTAGAAAAACCATAGATACAGTCAAGTAGATGGGTTACCTCTGTGAAAGATAGAGGTAGGTTAGAAGTGCAGAAGTATCCTGTGTCTATCTCCATCTCAAGCAAGTATGCTACATTAGAAAGTGCAGGCGATGATGGACTCTCGGGAACGTAGCACTGACAGCTGTGTCACTGGTATTGTGACTGGCTCTACTTTATTGAGGAATATTTCAGGTTCCAAGTGATTGATTGTGATAGGGGATTCTCTAGTTGGGCACAGAGAGACTTTTCTGCAGATGACAGTGAGACATCAGTATGCTGTGTTGCCTCCCTAGTGCTAAGGTCAAGGATGTCTCTGAGAGGGTGCAGAATTTTCTCAAAGGGGAGAGTGACCGACAGGTGGTCGTTGTACATGTTGGTACCAATGACGTAGGTAGAGAAAAGAATGAGATTCTGAAGAGAGAGTGTAGGAAGTTAGGCAGGAGATTAAAAAGTAGGTACTAGATGTTAGTAATATCTCGATTATGTCTGGTACCATGTGCAGATGAATGTATGGCTGAGGAGCTGGTGCAGGGGGCAGGGATTCGCATTTTTCGATCATTGGAATCTCTTCTGGTGTAGAAATGACCTGTATGAGAAGTACTGGTTGCACCTGAATTTGAAGGAGACCAGTATCCTGGCGGGGAGATTGCTAGTGCAACTCGGGAGGCTTTAAACAAGTTGTGGTCAGTTGGCTCGCTGAGCTGGTTCCTTGTTCCGCAGATGTTTC
This sequence comes from Rhincodon typus, assembly GCF_021869965.1. Lineage (NCBI taxonomy): Eukaryota > Metazoa > Chordata > Chondrichthyes > Orectolobiformes > Rhincodontidae > Rhincodon > Rhincodon typus. The sequence continues at coordinate 36,113,093 of NC_063356.1, read as the reverse complement.
ATTATCCTGCTGGGTAACATCATCAGTGCAGCCTCCGATGGAGCGCTGTTGTGTTTTCCCGCCTGTTACTTAAACTCTGGTGTCCGTTGAGCTGGGTTACCTCTCTTCCAGTTTTACTTTGCAGTGGAGTATATATAGGATCTAGCTGTGTGTGTTCGTTGATGGCCTTCTTAGTGAAGAACGAGGCCTCTAGGAATTCCCATGCTTGTCTCTGCTTAGCCTGTCCCAGGATCCTGGCGTTGTCCCAATTAAATTGGTGGTTTTCCTATCCATGTGGATGAAGATGAGTGAGTATTACTGTTGTGGCTATTTTTCTTCCTGTCAGTCCAGTGTTATGTTTGTCGTGGTCTTTGCAGGGGATCTTGTATATTACATTGGTCCTGTCTAAAGTGGGTAACGGGACTTTGGTTTGGGTTAGCAGTTGGCGTAAGGTTGATGTGGGTTTGTGTGCCACTCTGATGCCCAGTGGTTGTAGGAGTCTTGTGGTCAGTTCAAGTGTGTTCTTGATGTAAAGTAGCATGTTGAGTCTGTCGAGGCCTGCAGTATCTTCCGGATGTTGCTCGTGTAACAGGCACCTTCTGACTCGGTTTTTTCGGTATCCGTTGTCCTTGAATACTCGGCGGAGGTACTCTATTTCTTTTTGGCATAGTTCTGTGTTGCTTAAGTGTGTTGCTGCCCGTTTAAATAGAGTTTTTATGCAATTTCGTTTGTGGGTGTTAGGGTGGTTGCTGTTGAAATTCAGTACCTGGTCAGTGTGTGTGGCTTTCCTGTGTACTTTTGTTAGGAAATCCCCATTGATCCTGCGTTCCACCATGACGTCCAAGAATGGGAGCTGTTTGTTCTTTTCCACTTCCTTGGTGAATCTGATCCCGGTGAGAGTGTTGTTTATTAGTTTGTGTGTCTCCTCTAGTTTGGTCCGTTTAATAATTATGAAGGTGTTGTTCATGTATTGTATCCATAGTTTCGGTTGGATTTGCAGAACGGCCAGCTGTCGAGTCTCTGCATCGTCGCTTCAGCTATTAGTCTGGAGATAGGTGATCCCATGGGTGTCCCATTGATCTGTTCATATATTTGGCTGTTAAAGGTAAAGTGGGTAGTGAGGCATAGGTCCAGTAGCTTCAGCTACTGGGTCACTCGGGTCTTGTTCTTGTTTTAGTGGTGTTGCCAGTGTTTCTCTTTCTAGTGATATGTCTATCGATGTGAATAGGGCGGTAACGTCAAATGATACCATGATCTCCTTGTCGTCTATTCTCCTGTCCTTGATGGAATTTAGGAACTTTTGGGTTGAGTGGGGTGACTGGCTGATGAGGTGCTTTAGTCTCCTTTGTAACTCCTTGGCTAATCTATGTGATGGCGTGGGCATGGCCTGGCAGAGAGATGTTACACGAACAACACCAGGAAGATAAAGAAAGGACAGGCAGTGGTGTTTTTAGTTAGCTACAACATGAGGGCTGTACTTGGGTATTCCTGGGAGTACATCCAGTGAAGTTATAAGGGTGGAACTGAGAAATAAGAAAGGGATGATCTCCTTATTGGGATTGTACTGTAGGCCCCCCAAGAGTCAGCAAGAAATTCAGGTACAGATTTGTAAGGAGATCTTGGATATCTGTAAAAATTATAGGGTTGTAATGGTAGGGATTTTAACTTTCCAGACATAGACTGAGACTGCTACAGTGTTAAGGGCTTGGATGGAGAGGAATTTAAGTGTGTACAAGAAAATTTTCTTGTTCAGTATGTGGATGTACCGACCAGAGAGAGAGCAAAACTACCTTCCCTTGGGAAATAAGGCAGAGTAAGTGACTGAGGTGTCAGCGGAACAGCATTTTGGGGCCAGTGATCACAATTCTATTATTTTTAAAATAAAGGAAAACCTAATCAAAAAGTTAAAGTTCTAAATTGGAGTAAGGCCAATTTTGAGGGTATTAGGCAAGAACTTCCAACAGTTGATTGGTACAGGCTCTTCGTAAGTAAAGGGACAGTTGGAAAGTTGGGACAGTCAAAAATGCAACAGCAAGAGTCCAGAGTAGGTATGTTCCTGTTAGTATGAAGGGCAAGGCTGGTAGGTGTAGGGAATATTGGATGACTAGAGAAATTGAGCCTCTGGTCAAGTAAAAGAAAGGGGCATGTGGTTGGTATAGAAACCTGGGGTCGAGTGAATTTCTTGAAGAGTATAAGGGAGTTGGCATATATTTGAGACAAATCAGGAGGGCAAAAACGGGTCATGAGAAGGCTTTGGCAAATAGGGTTGAGGAGAATCCAAAGAGATTCTATAAATGGATTAAGGGCAAAAGAGTAGTGCCCCTTAAGAATCAACAAGGCCACCTATGTGTGAAACAGTAGGAGATGGATGAGATACTGACTGAGTATTTTATGAAAGTATTTACTGTAGTGAAGGATATGGAAGTTAGAGAACTTGGAGAAATAAATAGTGATATCTTGAAATGTCCATGTTATAGAGGAGGTGGTGCTGGATGTCTTAAAATGTGTAAAGGTGGGTAAATACCCAGGACCTGATCAGGTGGGTCCGAGAACTTAGTGGGAAGCAAGGGAAGCAATTGCTGGGCTCATTGCTGAGATAATAATATCATTGATAGCCACGGGTGAGGCGCTGGAAGACTGGAAGTTGGCAAATTGGTGCCATTATTCAAGAAAGGTGGCAAGGAAAAGCCAGGGAACTATAGACCGGTGAGCCTGACGTCAGTGGTTGGTAAGTTGTTGGAGGGGATTCTGAGGGACAGAATTTACATGTATTTGGAAAAGCAAGGACTAATCAGGGATAGTCAACATGGCTTTGTGCGTGGGAAATCGTGTCTCGAGAGTCAGAATCAAAGAGGTATACAGCACGGAAACAGACCCTTTGGTCCAACTCATCCATGTCAACCAGATATCCTACATAAATCTAGTCCCATTTGCCAGCATTTGGCCCATTTCTCTGTAAACAGTTCCTGTTCATATACCCATCCAGATGCGGTTTAAATGTTGTAATAACACCAGCCTCCATCACTTCCTCTGGCAACTCATTCCGTACACTCACCACCCTCTGTGTGAAAATGTTGCCTCTTAGATCCCTTGTAAATCTTTCCCCTTTCACCTTAAACCTATGCCCTCTAGTTTTGGACTCCCCCACCCTAGGGAAAAGACCTTGTCTATTTACCCGTTCCATGCCCCTCATGATTTTACAAACCTCTGTAAGGTCACCTCTCAGCCTCCGACGCTCCAGGGAAAATAGCCCCAGCCTATTCAGCCTCTCCCTATAGCTCAAACCCTCCAACTGTGGCAACATCTTCATAAATCTTTTCTGAACCCTTTCAAGCTTCACAACATCCTTCTTATAGCAGGGAGACCAGAATTGCATGCAGTATTCCAATAGTGGCCTAACCAATGTCCTGTACAGCCGCAACATGACGTCCCAATTCCTACACTCAATGCACTGACCAGTAAAGGCAAGCGTACCAAACGCCGCCTTCACTATCCTATCTACCTATGACTCCACCTTCAAGAAACTATGAACCTTCACGCCAAGGTCTCTTTGTTCAGCAACACTCCCAGGACCTTACCATTAAGTGTATAAGTCCTGCCCTGATTTGCCTTTCAAAAATGCAGCACCTCACATTTATCAAAATTAAACTCCATCTGCCACTCCTTGGGCTATTAGCTCATCTGATCAAGATCCCATTGTACTCTGAAGTAATCTTCTACGCTGTCTGCTACACCAACAATTTTGGTGTCATCTGCAAACTTACTAACCATATCTCCTATGTTCACATCCAAATTATTTGTATAAATGACAAAAAGCAGTGGACCCAGCACTAATCCTTGTAGCGCACTGCTGGTCACAGGCCTCCAGTCTGAAAAGCAACCCTCCACTCCCACCCTCTGTCTTCCACCTTTGAGCTAGTTCTATATCCAAATAGCTAGTTCTCCCTGTATTCTGTGTGATCTAACCTTGCTAACCAGTCTACCATGAGGAACCTTGCCGAATGCCTTACTGAAATTCATATACATCATGTCCACCGCTCTGCCCTCATCAACCTTCTTTGTTATTTCTTCAAAAAACTCAATCAACTTCGTGAGACATGATTTTCCATGCACAAAACTATCTTGACCATCCCTAATCTATCTTTGCCTTTCTAAATACATGTAAATCCTGTCCCTCAGGATTCCATCTCAACAACTTGCCCACCATCGATGTCAGGCTCACTGGTCTACAGTTCACTGGCTTTTCCATACCATGTTGAGGTTGGTTGGCTCACCGAGCTGATTTGTTGTTCCGCAGACGTTTCATTACCGTGCTTGGTAACATCCTCAGTGCAGCCTGTGATGAAGTGTCGGTGTGTTTTCCCGCCTGGTTTTTAAACTCTGGGGTCCGTTGTGATGGATTGCCTCACTTCCGGGTTTCCTCCGTAGTGGAATGTATATGGGGTCGAGTTCAATGTGTTTATTAATAGCATGCTTCGTGGAGTGCCATGCTTCCAGGAATTCTCGTGCTTGTCTCTGCCTAGCCTGTCCCAGGATCTTGATGTTGTCCCAGTCGAAGTCGTGGTTCTCCTTGTACTCACTAATCTCAATCCACATGGACAAGGAGAACCACGGCTTCTATAATGTTAGAAGCTGGCGGTGACCTTGTAGAGGTTTATAAAATCATGAGGAATGTGGATAGGGTGAATAGCCAAGGATTTTTCCCCAGAGTAGGGGAGTCCAAAACTGGAAGGCATAGGTTTAACGTGAGAGGGGAAAGATTTAGAGTGACCTAAGGGGCAATGTTTCATACAAGGGTGGTGCATGTGTGGAATGAGGTGCCAGAGGAAGTGGTGGTGGCTGGTACATGAATAACATTTAAAAGGCATCTGGATGGGTAAATGAATAGGAAGGATTTAAAGGAATATGGATCAAATGCTGGCGAAATGGGACTAGATTAATTTAGGATATCTGGTCAGCATGGACAAGATGGACCAAAAGATCTGTTTCCGTGCTGTACAACTCTATGACGCTCAGATTTGTGTAAGAGAGAAAAGCTAAGGGATGCTGAAAATCATTCAAAGTACATTAGAGATTTTGCTTTGTTTTTTTAATATAGCGGATTTCCGTTACACACCTATGATGTTTACCTATCCACCACTGAACACAGAAAGAAGGATAGATCTCCTATATCTAGACAATACCAACTGTGACCCTGAGTCCATGGTGCCTTCCCGTGAAGAAGCTACTGATGAGATTAAGGCAATAATCAGCGCTCACCCAGAACACAATGTGGTCATTGGTAAGAATGTGGCAAATCTTGACTTTCCTGCTACTTGCCTTGATTTAATGAACTTAGCCCCTTTCCCGGAGTCATTGTTGAGTCAGTGAAATATAAAAATATGATCTAACATGATGGCTTATGGCAGGTGAGATAACAGGGTGTAGAGCTGGATGAACACAGCAGGCCAAGCAGCATCATAGGAGCAGGAAGGCTGACGTTTTGGGCCTAGACCCTTCATCAGAAATGGGGGAGGGGGAGGGGGTTCTGAAATAAATAGGGAGAGAGGGGGAGACGGATAGAAGATGGATAGAGGAGAAGATAGGTGGAGAGGAAACAGACAGGTCAAAGAGGCGGGGATGGAGCCAGTAAAGGTGAGCGTAGGTAGGGAGGAGATAGGTCAGTCCAGGGAGGACGGACAGGTCAAGGGGGCGGGATGAGGTTAGTAGGTAGGATATGGGGGTGCGGCTTTAGGTGGGAAGAGGGGATAGGTGGGAGGAAGAACAGGTTAGGGAGGCGGGGACGAGCTGGGCTGGTTTTGGGGTGCGGTAGTGGGAGGGGAGATTTTGAAGCTTGTGAAATCCACATTGATACCATTGGGCTACAGGGTTCCCAAGCGGAATATGAGTTGCTGTTCCTGCAACCTTCTGGTGGCATCGTTGTGGCACTGCAGGAGGCCCAGGATGGACATGTCGTCTGCGGAATGGGAGGGGGAGTTGAAATGGTTCGCGACTGGGAGGTGCAGTTGTTTATTGCGGACCGAGCGTAGGTGTTCTGCCAAGCGGTCCCCAAGCCTCCGCTTGGTTTCCCCGATGTAGAGGAGGCCACAACGGGTACAGCGGATGCAGTATACCACATTAGCCGATGTGCAGGTGAACATCTGCTTGATGTGGAAAGTCTTCTTGGGGCCTGGGATGGGGGTGAGGGAGGAGGTATGGGGGCAGGTGTAGCACTTCCTGCGGTTGCAGGGAAAAGTGCCGGGTGTGGTGGGGCTGGAGGGGAGTGTGGAGCGGACAAGGGAGTCACGGAGAGAGTGGTCCCTCCGGAAAGCAGATAAGGATGGGGAGGGAAAAATGTCTTTGGTGGTGGTGTCGGATTGCAGATGGCGGAAGTGTCGGAGGATGATGCGTTGGATCCGGAGGTTGGTGGGGTGGTATGTGAGGACGAGGGGGATTCTTTTTTTGTCGTTATTGCAGGGACGGGGTGTGAGGGATGAGTTGCGGGAAATGCGGGAGACACGGTGGAGGGCGTTCTCGACCACTGAGGGGGGGATGTTGCAGTCCTTGAAAAACGAGGACATCTGAGATGTATGGGAGTGGAATGCCTCATCCTGGGAGCAGATGCGGCGGAAGCGAAGGAATTGGGTATAGGGGATGGCATTTTTGCAGGAAGGTAGCTGTGGGAGTCGGTGGGCTTGAAATGAATATCGGTTTCTAGGTGGTTGCCCGAGATGGAGACAGAGAGGCCCAGGAAGGAGAGAGAGGTATTAGAGATGGTCCAGTTGAACTTAATGGGGTGGAAGGTGTTGGTGGAGTGGATAAACTGTTCGAGCTCCTCGTGGGAGCAGGAGGTGGCGCCGATACAGGCATCAATGTAACGGAGGAAGAGATGGGGTTTAGGGCCAGTGTAGGTACGGAAGGGGGATTGTTCCACGTAACCTACAAAGAGGCAGGCGTAACTTGGGCCCATGCGGGTACACATGGGCCACCCCCTTTGTCTGTAGGAAGTGGGAGGAATTGAAAGAGAAGTTGTTGAGGGTGAGGACGAGTTCGGCTAAGCGGATGAGGGTGTCAGTGGAGGGGGACTGGTCGGGCCTGCGGGACAGGAAGAAGCGGAGGGCCTTTAGGCCATCTGTATGGGGAATGCAGGTTTATAGGGACTGGACGTCCATGGTAAAGATGAGGTGTTGGGGACCGGGGAATTGGAAGTTCTGGAGGAGGTGGAGGGCGTGGGTGGTGTCACGGACGTAGGTAGGGAGTCCCTGGACCAAGGGGGAGAAAATGGAGTCCAGATAGTTGGAGATAAGTTCGGTGGGGCAGGAGCAAGCGGAGACAGTGGGTCGACCAGGGCATTCAGGTTTGTGGATTTTGGGAAGGAGATAGAAGCGGGCGGTGCGGGGTTGGGGAACGATGAGGTTGGAGGCCGTGGGTGGGAGATCACCTGAGGTGATGAGGTTGTGGATGGTTTGGGAGATGATGGTTTGGTGGTCGGCGGTGGGGTCATGATCAAGGGGGCGGTAGGAGGAGGTGTCGGAGAGTTGGCATCTGACCTCGGCGATGTAGAAGTCAGTGCGCCATACTGCAACTGCGCTTCCCTTGTCCGTGGGTTTTATGGTGAGGTTGGGATTGGAGCGGAGGGCTGCACGTTCTGCAGGGGACAGGTTGGAGTGGGTGAGAGGAGTGGAGAGGTTGAGGCGATTGATGTCTCGACGGCAGTTGGAGATCAAGAGGTCGAGGGAGGGTAGCAGGCCTTGGGGTGGTGTCCAGGAGGAGGGGTGGTGCCTACTTTGTTTGAATATCTGTGCTAATAGGATAGACACAGAATGCATACATGAAGGGAGAGATTCTCATTTTTGTCATGTACTTTTACCATATTCAGATAAGCTTTGAACCTTCATACTGCTAGTTTAGCTTACATGTGCTGGCTGAGGCTGCAGTATTGATTTTAATTTAAGCTTGTATGCTCAGGCATTGTCTGCGAGCAGTCCACAGCTGACAACATTGTCAGTGAGGTCACTGAGACCAGTTGTGGAGTTATTCCTGGCATGACTGACTGTCTTCAGCTGAGGGGAGATAAAGGGAGAATAACTTACATAGTTTTAAAAGATACAAGCAGCCCTGTCTGCAACAAAGATTGGTTTCTGACCATTGAAATCTGACCACACAACTGAAGTTCCTTATTTCTGGAACATTCCCATGATTCTTTTCTGGAGTCTCTCTTTAATGCTTTGCCATCTTTCCTGAAATCTGACACTAAGCACTGAGCTTAATATCCCAGTTAAGGCCAAACCAATGTATTATACAAGCTTAATATAACCTCCTTGCTCTTATACTCTATGCACCCAATAACAGGGCCTAGGATACTGGATACTTTATTCACCATGCTCTCAATTAGTTTTGGCATATTAAATGACTTGCACACATTTACATTGACTCCAAATTTGCAATTCATTTCAACGCGTGTAATAGAAACATTTGTGGAAAATGGGAAAATTATATCTGTGATTGTAGGAAATATTCTGCTTGATTGGACATTGTGGAAAGACCTTTTTATTTTCTTCAATGATAGTAATCTTGCCTCTAAGTCAGTAGATAATGGATTCAAGCCTTGAATGTATCATCTAATCTGAAACCTTAGGAAAGGAACACACAGAAATACTGTTCATTATGAAGTTTTATCTGTCTTTCTGTCTGTCTTTGTATCTAAAATGTGATGTACTGTGGGCACTGTGCCCTGGCCAATAATGACCAAATGCTACCAAAAACAAATTACCTCAACATTATAAAAAGAAAATAAAGAACTGCAGATGCTGGTAATCTGAAACAAAAACAGAAAGTGCCTCAGCAGGTCTGGCAACATCTGTGGGGAGAAAAGCATTAATATTTTGAGTTTAATGATCCTTCGAAGGGTCACTAGACTCAGAACATTAACTGTTTTTCTCTCCACAGATGCTGCCAGACTTGCTGAGTTTCTCCAGCACTTTTAATTTTTATCTCAGCATCATTTCTTTGCTGTTTGTGACTGCCATGTTTCTTGCATTCCAATAGTTACCTATACTTAAAAGGCACTTAATTAGTTGTGATGTTTATTAGATCATATTGTGAATATAAAAGAACCTAGATAGATGTTTTTTCCTTTTTGCCTTCTTTCCCCTTTTCTTTATCTTCATTTTTACCTGTTTGAGCAAATTGTATTTGAACAATGATTCTACCTGTAATTACAGGTCTGTATAACTTGGGTAAAGAATCATTATTAATAGAACTGGCTATGACATTTAAAACTTGGATTGTCGTGAGTCCTCGGAGACTTCAGATGTTTCAACTTTTGGGACTGTGCGATGTCTTCACTTCAGAGGTGGGGGCAGGAAGAATCCATGTAGTAGACCAGAATGAAATTAACCGCTTCAATATGGTCAAATGGAATCAGATGTGCCCTACGATTGCTATTATCCCCACAAGCCGAAAAATAAGAGTCTGGCACAGGGATGTACATGTCGTTCCCTATTCAGATCACTCCTCGTTTCAAGAATTGCAAGAGTTTGTGGCTAGACTGAAACCTTGTACAATTATCCCTGTGGTGAAAACTAAGGCATGTGAAGCATACTTCTGTCAATACCTCAGTCCAGTTGATGATTTAAAGCAAATCCACGTTCCAGAAACAGTAACAGTAAAAGAATTTATGCAAAAGAAGGCAAAATGCAATAAAATGCTTCTTCACTCGCATACAAGACTAAGATCTCTGGTTATTCCAAAGGGTGTCGTTTTTGAGTCACCAGAGAAAGTGGAGCACGACGACAGTGGTATTGACTCTTTGTGTACAGAAAGACCAAGTTCTGAGAGCAATAAGGTGGCATTCCAAAATAATGACAAAATACTGGTCCCATCAAAACATGTTTGGCAAAACTGGACTGAAGACAGCAATCTGAGTGTGGTAGGGCAGAGTACTAATATCAAGGAAAAATTGTGTGAAGAAAACATTAACAAAACACAGGTACCATTAAAACAAAAAATAAGAGTTCGTTTGTTCAAAGAACAGAAATCCAATGTACCTTTATTTAGGGTGGCAGTGAGGACAAGACAGACTTCATTGCTGAACTGGTGCCAAGATGGGAAATCTGCACATCACTATTTAGCAAAGCAACCAACTAGAAGCAGCAGTCCTACCTTTCAGCAGTCCCATAGGCTATCACTGCTGAATGCAAGCACATCATTGACAGCAAATGGGCAGTCTTCATCAAATACTTCTGTGGGACAAGAGAATGGACAGCAACAGCAACATAAATTTGAACAAACTGTGTCTGCTTCCATTTCATATGCTGGCAAAACGTGCAAAAGTGAACAAAGTTTTACTGGTGAAAACTGTGTGACTTCAGTGCAGAGTTGGTGTTATGCCAGTCTGAAATCTTTTGATGATATTGTTGAACAATATTTTAAGAAGAGGAGTAAAACACTTATGAGAAACACAATGGGTTAGTCTGTCATAGACAATCAGTATGACATAAATGAATGTTGTTTTACCAGGAATCCTGCAACTTGGTGTTTTGCACAGGACATTTATTCTTATTCCCAAATGCCCATGATGCTGGTTCACATTTCCTGGGTCATTTCCAATTGTTTGTGGGCTCTGGTAGGCATATATACAAAACTGATTAAAATTGTTGAAAAGCATTAACAAATGCAGCAAAGCTCAGTACTTGCAAATTGTCAAACTTTACAAGGGAATTTGTGTCCTTGCACTCCACTTTGATTGTTGGTCATCAAAGCAGAAGATCACTTTGGAAACAGTACCATTCTGAATTAAAAATGTTAACAAGAGCATTAATTTATTTTTTCAATATTTTATTCTTTCATTTTATAGAATGAAACGCTTGGTAGGGTATTTTGACCAAATCTAATGAAATAAAAAGGTATGCGTAGCAAAGTGAAGTAAAATGTTACAGTTTTGATTCGCAAACCCTCATCAAAGCTGGCAGATTAAGAGAGCTGAGCCCCATCATAAGACTGAATAAAACAGATAGGAGGGGAGAGCAACTGGCAAGGTTTGAGAGTACTGATATACTGTTTACTTTTCCAGAGAGATATCTGATGGATTTTTAATCAATCATGTATGGACTTTTTTCAAAGTTCATTTTTTTAAGCAGGTGCTTTGTGTATGTCCAAATTCTTGTTGAGTAGTTGATGTGAACAACAGCAAAATATGTCACTGAGGATAGCCATCTTACCTTAAGCCTTTAGCAATGAAGGTCATAAACTGGTCATGTAGAAGTGATCATGACACTCTGACTCACTTTCCAGCTTTTTCTCTTGTTTACTACCATCATATGTTTATGTCAGATGATGTAGTCAAGCTTGGAAATTTTCTGTGTTGAATTTTGCCTCCTCCCTACTGAATCATTAAATATTATTATGCAACAGCACAAAAAAATAGTGTCGTAATTTTCTGAATAGAGAACATATCTTTTCCCTAAGCATATACCTGGAAGTTCATGTTCATATTATACATAGTAACAAATAAAAGATTTATTTGCAGCTGGATTTAGAGGCTTCAATTTTGAACAGAAATTAAGTACCTACCGGTATGTCTTGATTTTCTTTTTACATTTCTATTTATTTACATGCATAGAAATCTTTAAAATATTGTCTGAATTGATGTCCTCAAATAGTTTATGCATCTCTACTGCATTGTCAGCCTTCTCATCCCTATACATGCCATTATCTCACACATTGTCTTCATCCATGTCAGCAATGTCATTATCCTAGAGATTTTTTATCTTCTGAACTATGTGAGGTATCTATGAAAGAAAATCCTGTTCATGCAGGATCCAGAATGAAGCTCAGACATCAGATTTTTTTTTTGATCCATTGGATAATTAGAAAAGGGTCTGGTTGCTTCCAGTTGCTGAATAGTGTAAATAAATCTGCTTCTGACTAGAGCCACTTAACCATATTTCACTCTTGGTGCATCTGTTTAGATGTTTGTTTATGGCCGATGCCTGTTGTTTGAACTGGCCTGTCATGTCCTTATGGATACCCTTAAGATCTGTGCAGTTTTCACTGAGGATATCCTTGAAGTATGATGTGATGACATCTAAGAGTATCCAAGAAACATACAACATTTTGCTATGGAATTAGTCAAATTTTCATCTACCCTATTTCATATTTACAAATGTTCACACATTGTGGCCATTGCTTTATGGTGTAACAGTGGGATTAGCTTGATTGCCTTCATTACCATCAGGCATAGGTTGCCAATTCAAGCATGCCAATGTTTGGTTATGTTATGCCTTTGCATCAGGTAGCACCATTTTGCAAATGCTTTAAAAGTGATCCTTAGATACAAAACTTTAGTAACGTATGCTGTGCAAACACCATAAGGAGAAAACAGGGAATGAGTGACCCCCACATAATATAAGCAAAAATGTCAGGTAATATGTGGGACCACAGGGATCCTGCTCACCAACTGTTTCTGGTTCCGGATATTATTGAGGGCGATGGATCATTGGAGGAGCACAACAAGGGCAAATCCTGTGACATTATGGGGGCCTAAAGTGTATAGGAGTGGAGAAAGAAGGGCAGTACTGATTGGCAAGCAGACCAATATTTTTGCAGCTGTCAGTATGATTCCAGGACGGTTTGTTGCCTCTCTTATGCTAGGGTTAAGAATGGCCCACTTTTGTATTAATGGCATGGATAGGAAGGGGAGTGTGGTCCTGCAGTCAGGATTTAGGGAGCTAGTTAGAAAGCAAGATGTCCAAAGTTGTAATCTCCAGATTACTGTCAGTATCACATGCATGTGAGTACAGAAATAGGAAGATAGTTCAAACAATTGTGTGGCTGGAAATACGAAGCAAGAGAGAGAGGTCTTTGGATTCCTGGGACTGGCTATACAGGAAGTGGCACCTGAACAGAGCTGGGACTACATAAATTGTGGGTGTATTGCTAGTGATGTTGGGGAGTGTTTAGATTAACTCAACAGAAGTGTGGGAGCCAGGAAGGAATATGAGAAAGTACCTAGGTGCACAAAATGCTGGGAGATGCAGATGGAACTATGTTGACATCTCTGGGCCCAGGTAAATTTTGACAGAACAGGTTGTTGATATTGCCCATCCAAGATGGTGGTGGACCATGTGGTTTATCTATATGTTTATTTAGTATGCATTGTTCATTGTATGATAATAGATTGTATTATAAAATTTTTATGATGTCTGTGTGTACTACTGATTATCAATTTCAAACAAAAATGAGAATGGCAAAAGCCTGAAACTTGTTTTTATTTGTAGAAACTTGTAGAACTGCTCTTAATCAGAATACAAGCAATAGAAAATATATTCTAAAACACTGGTGATGTGTATTCATCTGTTAGATTTGACAATAGTTTTCACTGACGCTTTGTTTTGATTATTGCTGTATCCCTAGAAGACTGGAAACCTGGTTCAGTAAGTCGAATGGTTTTTTGTTTGTAGTGGCAGCCAGCTAAAAATAGTTGCACAGTGAGGCTAGCTCATTGAACATTTGTAGGCAAAGTTATGGCACGATTTAAATTGCAAAAATCAATTGTTGCTAGGTGTAAACTTGGCGACATCCATTTTCTTTGTGAACCTTTTAGTTTACTCCACAAAATTTTCTTGCTTGGGTCAACTTTAACTGTAACATTATACCCAGAATCAAGCACCCTCTGTAATCCCAGGTTTTTTTTGCTAGTCTCATTTTTGGTGTTAGTATTTCATTCTACACTCTCACATTCACCTTGAATTTTTTTGAGGGCACTTCATAAAGGAAAAACACAATGTCCATTACTTGGTTTCAGGTTCTTGAAAGTTAGACTTTTTTGCCACAGTTAGCACTGATGTTCAACAGTGATAACCAAAGCACATGCTTCCTCAAACTGCAGGGTATGCATCAGTCTGGATAGGATTGGTTTTTATTAATTTCTGTATTTTTTGTTCTTGTTTATTCAAAACATTAAACCTCGAAGTTGTCAAAATGTGTGAATTGTTTTAAAAAGAAGATATTAGCGTGGTAGCAAAGATTGCTTGTCAACTAACCATGTTATCCCTCTATGTCAATTTTGAGATTGCCTTTGTAAGTTGCACCTTGCTAAGGAAAATGGGTCAGGCTTTCAAAGAGGAATTTTGATTTATGTGGGGTCGAAGTAAGTGCACATCCCTGTAGTAAGCTAACAGATAGAGTTGGAATAAGCGATAAAGCAATGAAATCTAAATTGGGGTTGCACTGCATGTATACGAATGCATGCAGTATAATTAGTCAGATTGGGGAGTTACAGGCACAAGTTGCCTTGTGTATGTATAATATGATGATGACGGAGATCTGGCTTAAGGAAGGGCAGATTTGGGTTTGAGTTATTCCTGGTTATAAGGTGGTCAGAAAAAGTAGGAAGGGAATAAAAAGGAGAAGGGTGGCATTTTTGGTGCAGGAGAGCATTGTATTTAATAAAGAGAATGTTGCAGAGAGTTCAAGGAAAGAATGGTTTGGCTACAGCTAAGGAATAAGAAGGGTGCAATTACATTGCTTGGTTTAATGTACAGAATTGAATTAACTTTATTGTCACGTATGCAAATAAGTACAGTGAAAAGTCTACAAGTCGCCATTTATGGCGCCATTTTAGGTTCAAGGCTACCTAAGTAGAGACTCTTAAGTACAAGTTTTCGACGGGAAGAAATATTAGAAAAATAAAGAAATGAAAAGTACATCATTACAGATCATATGAATAAATTAGATAAAGAGAAATAAAAAGTGCAGAATAACATTTCTTTCAACTCCGTCCACGCCGGCATCTAGCCTCCAGTCGGCAACAGGTCTCACCTCGAGGCTCACGAGGCTAGGAGACTGATCTGAGATCACCTTGAGGGCTCGCCAGGCTAAGAGACCACCACGCCAGGCCATCATGCCAGGCTGAGAAACCACCACACTGGGCCATCATGCCAGGCTAAGAGATCACCACGCTGGACTGAGATGACACTTCCTACAATCAAAGGGTGTGGCCATGGGTACCCGCATGGGCCCAAGCTATGCCTGCCTCTTTGTAGGTTATGTGGAACAATCCCTCTTCCGTAGCTACACTGGCCCTAAACCCCACCTCTTCCTCCGTTACATTGATGACTATCGGCGCCGCCTCATGCTCCCACGAGGAGCTCGAATAGTTCATCCACTTCACCAACACCTTCCACCCCAACCTTAAGTTCAACTGGACCATCTCTGACACCTCTCTCTCCTTTCTGGACCTCTCTGTTTCCATCTCTGGCAACCACCTGGAAACTGATATCCATTTCAAGCCCACCGACTCCCACAGCTACATTGAATACACCTCCTCCCACCCACTTTCCTGCAAAATGCCATCCCCTATTCCCAACGCCTTTGCCTCCGCCGCATCTGCTCCCAGGATGAGGCATTCCACTCCAGAACATCTCGGATGTCCTTGTTTTTCAAGGACCGCAATTTCCCCCCCTCAGTGGTCGAGAACACTCTCAACCATGTCTCCCGCATTTCCTGCAACTCATCCCTCACGCCCCGTCCCCGCAATAACAACCAAAACAGAATCCCCCTCGTCCTCATGTACCACCCCACCATCCTCTGGATCCAACGCATCATCCTCCGACACTTCCGCCATCTGCAATCCGACCCCACCACCAAAGACATTTTTCCCTCCCCACCCTTATCTGCTTTCTGGAGGGACCACTCTCTCCGTGACTCCCTTGTCTGCTCCACACTCCCCTCCAGCCCCACCACACCTGGCACTTTTCCCTGCAACCGCAGGAAGTGCTACACCTCACCTCCATCCCAGGTCCCAAGAAGACTTTCCACGTCAAGCAGAGGTTCACCTGCACATATGCTAATGTGGTATACTGTATCCGCTGTTCCCGTTGTGGCCTCCTCTACGTCGGGGAAACCAAGCAGAGGCTTGGGGACCGCTTTGCACTAAACAACTGCACCTCCCAGTCGCGAACCATTTCAAGTCTTCCTCTCATTCCTCAGAAGAGATGTCCATCCTGGGCCTCCTGCAGTGCCACAACGATGCCACGCGAAGGTTGCAGGAACAGCACCTCATATTCTGCTTGGGACCCCTGCAGCCCAATGGTATCAATGTGGACTTCACAAGCTTCAAAATCTCCCCTCCCCCTACTGCATCCCAAAACCAGCCCAGCTTGTCCCCACCTCCCTAACCTGTCCTTCCTCCCACCTATCCCCTCCTCCCACCTCAAGCCTCACCCCCATCTCCTAACTACTAGCCTCATCCTGCCCCCTTGACCTGGCTGTCCTCCCTGGACTGACCTATCTCCTCCCTACCTCCCCACCTACGCTCACCTTTACTGGCTCCATCCCCGCCTCTTTGACCTGTCTGTCTCCTCTCCACCTATCTTCTCCTCTATCCATCTTCTATCCACCTCCCCTTCTCTCCCTATTTATTTCAGAACTCCCTTCCTCTCTTCCATTTCGGAAGAAGGGTCTAGGCCCGAAACGTCAGCATTCCTGCTCCTCTGATGCTGCTTGGCCTAGCAGAGATTTTTGCACAGGATTATGAGATGGCACTGAAACTTACAAGATACGCATGCACGCACATTTTTAACTGATCATTTTTAATCAATTAAGACCTTCTAATCTATAGAATCCCTACAGTGTGAAAACAGGCCCTTTGGCCCAACAAGTCCACAGCGACCCTCAGAGCGTCCCACCCACACCCATTCCCCAAACCCACCTAATCTAGGCATCCCTCAACACTATGGGCAATTTAGCATGGCACATCTTTGGACTGTGGGAGGAAACCAGAGCACCCGGAGGAAACCCACGCAGACACGGGGAGAATGTGCAAACTCCACACAGACAGTCACCCAAGGCTGGAATTGACCGGCCCCTTGCACTGTGAGCCAGCAGTGCTAACCACTGAGCCACCATGCTGCCGTTTATTGAGAGTCTGAATTAATGAGACAGTGCACTGACTGTTAGAATGTTTTAAATGACTCTACACAAAAATAACAATAGTGCTTATTTGTGGCTTCTCTTCTAATTTTTGATGAAGTAGTATGCTCTAACATAGCAGTGACTTGGTGATTGTTACCCTTCAGGATCTGCAGATGCTCTATTTCTGTGATTGTTTTCTTGCACGTAATGCGTGAGCATGCCATCCCCTGGGGTTTTGTTTTATACAGGCTCTCATCCAGTGTTATTTTGTTATCCTGAATACCCAAAACACGCACTGGAGGGTCTGAATCACAGTAGGTGGATGGTTTTGTAGAAGAGTACCAGCAGTTGCTTGTCACCCCACTGGTAACTGAAAGTCCCTGCACAACCTTCTCTGGTCCTTCCATGAAGGAAATATTCCTTGTCTTTTTCAACATTCTCCAGCATTCATATTAATTTACCTGTCACAATAAAAAAAAGTCTGTGACAGAAAAAGACATTTATTGATTCATCTTATATTGTTTTAATCAGGGAACTCAACAATAAAATACAAAGGAATTCTGTTGAGTAATGTCGCTGTTCTTGTAACAGGCCAGAGAGGAACTTGAGACACGATTCATTTTGAGTTGGGTACATGGACTGTCGAAATGAAGTCAATTCTGCTTTTGTCATCCTGAGTACTGGGCGGTTGAGATGCCTGAAGTACAGGCCATCAAAGTAGATTTGCAAATTGTAAAATGTCTGGCTCTTAGCACTACAGTTCATCTCAAAGGTATTGATTCTGGTACAGAAATTGAAGATCTTAACCAAAAGCTGCAAGTGTTTATTTTCCTCAGGGCACCTGACTACTGTTGTATGTGACTTCTATTCTGAATTTGTAGGAATGGGATAAGCATCAAACAAATTCAATGACATATCTCCAATCCTAAGAATTGAGATTGGTCAGGTTCGTGTTCATGGAGTGACAGAAGCTCTGCTTTAGCAAAAGTCTGGACTCTTTTTGTACCCAAAAATGCTCCCACGGGTATCTGGGGCTAAATTTCCTCAAATGGCAGGAAGTGTTTGAGCTTACGTGATATTATTTTGTCATCCCTGACATTAATCATGTTTGATTTTAACATGGGTAGTATCAGAACTGATCCTGAGATTGTTTAGCTTCCAGAATTCCCGACAGTTCAACTCCTCCTTCAAGTAGGAACGCTGAAATCCATTGGCCCACATACAGATCGCTGCTCTGGCTGAGATTAATGAAATGAGTCCAAGCAGGGAATCAAGCTTAAGACCTTGCAGGTCTGAAGGACTCTGTACCAAATTGATCTGGTCATTTCTTCTATGTGTGTGCTTCTTACTATAAGAATGCAGCAAGTTGGAGAACATACATACCTGGGTCAGTAAGCTAGATTTTCTTTGCCTACATTTATGTCAATAATGATACAGTCTTGTCAACAGTTTGTTTGCTGCAAAAGAGAGCACAAATTAACTGTTAGAGACAAAAACAAATTAAATTGGGAAGGATAGCTTGCTGACTATAGAGTTGCTAACCTTTTGTATGTTGTGAATTTTGGACCAGCACGGGCATTAATGTTAGGACAGTGAGGATGGGCATTTGAAGGCCACAATCATGTGATTGGAATCTCCAGGAATATGTTCAAAGAAATGTTTTTTTCCTGCTTGATTGATGTTCTTGAGCTATTCTAATGATTTCGAGATGAACTACTTTGACTTTGTGTCCTTTTTCAGCAGTATTCAAGCTCTGCACAACCAAATGTCTATTTCATATTTCTCCTTGAGTTAAGCTCAACCACAGAGGAGAAGTTGAACCTTAAATCTATCTAGTACAAGTTAGCTAGCCCATGTTTAGGATTCTTAAATGTATGTAACTTCTCTGGGCTGCATTGTGGATAATTTCTTTCCATTGCAGAGTTCAAAATCTACTTTTTCTCAGTGTTACAATAAAAACACATGCCTCCCCATGCGCTTTGCACAGGATGCAATTCTCATCATTGCCATTGTTATGAAACACATTGTTGCACCATTAACAAATTGGAAATATTTTTTCCTCAACATAGAAATTTAATTTTCTGCTGAACATCAGATCTTAAATTGTAGGATGGAATTTAGCAACTGGATAAAGGGACCCTACATCTAATCTCTATGCAAAACCACAAATAATAAATCATTGTCATTTGACTTGCAAACAGTCAATAAGCCATCTTTTCTTGCCATCCATATATTCATTCATTGAAGGATTAAACCTGGACAAGGGGACAGTGAAAATACAACAGATGACAAAGCTTGACTTAAAATTTGTCACTCGGTTAATTGCAAAGAATAATACTGCATTGGAACTAAATGTATAAAATGCACTTACACTGGGCTTGCCTGAAGAGGAGCTGCATTTGGGCTTGCTCTGACAGTGATATTTCCACTGTTTGAATAGTTTGTTGAACTGTTTCCTATTCTGTAAATGAGAATGGAAAGTTATCTTCAAGAACAAAAGCAGTTTTAAAAGTCAGAAGAACTACGAGTATGCAATACAGCCCCTCAAGCCTCCTTTGACATTCCATGCAATTGAGATTGATCTCACTTTAGACTCATTTCCACTTTTGTGCTTGCTCTCCATACCCCTTCAACCCATTACTAATTAAATGTGTGTCTGTCTGCTCCTTAAATTTACTCAATGCCCTGGCATCCACCGCACACCCCCATAGTTAAAATATTCCCTGATGATATGGGTTGCAAACTCTGCACTGTTCTGGAATCTCCAGAAATTGAAGGTTCATCACCAAGAGCCTGCTTCAAGCATTCGTGAATAAGTAAAAATGTATTTGTTTCCTTTCCTTTCACCTATTCTGTTTATTACTTTTAAGAAAACTAGACACTAGAGAAGTCAGTAATCATTGTGAAGATTTCTTTTCATATTCTACTTTACCTTAGGTAGAAGTTTGCCTTGAATTTGGATGGTTTAGCTGCCACGGGAGGGAGTGTAGATTGTCAGAGGTGAGAATTCATGAGACAAAGATTTCAGGAACACGTTCAGTTTGACTTGGCAATCAGACCTCATGGATAAATTTCCAATCGCACTGCCGAATGTGAACCTGAGCTGTACAAAGCAGGAAATAGGGAGGAGGTACGAGTGGAACAGATGGTAAAGATTCCCCAAAACAAAAGGCAAAGGAAATGCTAGTGGAAATACTGAAGACGTTTTGAGACATTTCAGGAGATCCCCAGATAATACAGGAAGATTGGAATCCCAATTGTGTCCCTGAGATTTGTACCAGAAATATTAGCTCTCCGTGCAACTAAAAAAGTTTGAGAATTGTCCTACCCATGATCCTGCCACTCTTAGAAGCCATATCGAGTGGCACTGTTATATTTGCTTGAAATCTCATTAGGGAGTCACAATTTCACATCTTATTACAAACCAAACTCTGATAGTGGAGAGATGCTTCATCTTCCACTTGCTTAGATTTTATACAAATTACAAAAAAACTAAAGAATTAGTTATGTGAATCTTACCTGGCTCTTGGAGGTATTGCTACGATGAGATAAAAACTCACACTGAACTACTCCTTAATAAATGTTTCACAGTAGCTATGAGAATGGTCTTTCAGACAATCACCGTGCAGTTACTGGGCATTTCACTGTTCAGCATTCTTTTATCTGTTTCAGTATGTGCATGTTGTTTGGTAGGCAAGCATTTGTTGTAATTCTCTAATTGCCCTTAAGATGGTGAGCATGAGCTGGACAGAAACTCTCTCGCTGGTGTGTTGGTTTGTCAACTTTGGAGATTTCATTGAAATCCTACAGTGTGAAATGAGGCCATTTGGCCCAATAAATCTACACCGACCCTCTGAAAAGCATCCCAACCAGACTCAGCCCCCTACCCTTTCTCCATAAGCCCACACTTAACATTTGCTAATCCACCTAGCCTCGACATTCCCTGGACACTACAGACAATTTACCACAGCCAGTCCACCTAACCTACTCCTCTTTGGACCGTTGGAGGAAACCGGAGCACCTGGAAGAAACCCATGCAGACGTGGGTAGAGCATGCAAACTCCAGGCAGGCAGTCCCCCAAGGTTGGAATTGAGCCCCAGCCCCCGGCACTGTGAGGCAGCAGTGCTAACCGCTGAGCCACCATCATATTATTGTGTGGTGTCAGACTGAGTCCAACATTCACTCGTGGGATGTGGGAATCACGATCTGAGCCAGCAATTATTGCTTGTCCCTGGATGCCTTTGTCAATGTGCATTGTCAGAAGTCACATTCACTTGATTCTACAAATAACCAAAACTGACAATTTATTAAAATAAGCTGCAATTTCTTTCTGTTAAACATTGAGAATGTGAACAACCTTTGCCTTCAGCCTTAGCACAGATTCTGCACGCTCGCCATCGATGACGTTCTGCTGCGATCTCAAAACTTCACCAAATTGGTGTTGAATTTGACCCTGAGCTGAACTTCAGATACGACAGCTGTACTAAAAATAGTCATTGACTTCCACCTTGCTTTTGCACCCAATATTGTCAGCTTTCTGACCAGCCATACTAAATACAGGGACCTTAATACATATCAATTGTTGGAAGTGACCCTGTTATTTTGAATCCAGTTCCAATATGGAATTGTCAAAACATCACACAGAAGCTTTAAGTATGCCTGAGCAGGCAATGTGCATGTCAGATGTACACTAATGATGTGATTCAGTGACTGACTGGAAAATCTGAACCTAAATTTATACAAAAAAGAGGTTTGTCCAGTGAGCGATTAAACTGAAACTCATACAGTGAGATAACCTATTTCTTAACTGTTCTGAACTAACTCCTTTCTCCAGGAAGAACTGTTTCTACATCTAACTTCAGCAGGACTTCTGCAAGCTGAAACTTAAAAACTTTCCAAGCTACGAGTGTTTCCCCAAGCAAAGCAAACAAAAAGAAAATCTTATTTCTTCTGAAGCAAAAACACTCACAATGCAAACAAATTCCCATTTTTAGTCTTGAGATTCTTTCTCTTTCATCCAAGATAATGTCTCCACAAATACGGAGAAGGTAATCATAAACCCCCTCATCCACAAGTGCCATTGGTTCAAAGTCCGAAGTCTAAAATCAATTATAATTTTATATACGATATATATGGTATGACACACACCATAAATCACACTTCAGCCTTGGCATTTAGTCTGACAAGACAGTGACTTTTGTGCCTGTACCAAGTTTAAAATCAATGTGACATCCATTAACATAAGTTTTGTTAAACAATAAATCACCAATTTCTCCTGAGTGCCTCTGATCTCTTTTGCAGTGGTGGAGGCTTTAATTTTATCCCTTCATACAAGCAAGCATTTGGCTTTCTGACTCTCTGAAAACACATCCTATCTCTGCGCATCTATTAGAAATGACCCATGATTTGCAGCATTTTTTCAATATAGCTGGGAACTGTTTGGCCCATTGAGGCATTCTTTGTTCCACATCACCAACAATACCTCCTAAACCCAGATTTTTCAATGTGGAAATACTATTGCAGTAATATAGACTTGAGTTGAGTATCGGGACTATGTAGCTAACCCTCTGGGATTTGCCTTGGAAGTTGAAATTTCTTTGAAGTAATTACCTGCCCTCTGGAACCTTCAAAAAAAAGCCCTCTCCTCTGAGAGATATTGGAGAGTTGTGATGCTTTTAAACCTGGTAATTACCCAGGAAAAGTTAGAGGATGGAAAAACTAACTATTAAACTGAACCTTCAACTCACTACAGACACATTCTGACGCCCCCTGACCCTTGACCCAGTTCCTCACTGACATCCCATTGTCCTGATAACCTCAATTGAATGTACCTTCATCACACTTCCAGGCAGCACATTCCAGTCCTTAACCACTCATTGTGTTAAAAGTGTTCTTCTCACCTTGTATTTTTTCTTTTGTAAAATGCTGTAAAACCGTGTCAAGATAATGTGATTACTTCGTTGCTTGGTTGACTACGTGAGACTACAGATTGCTTCAAATCACAAAAGACGCCATGAAGTCCTTGCACGGCTGTTTTTGTTGTCTTTTGTGGTTACATTCTTTCTAAAACGTAGCTTTAAAACAAAATTGTGACATCTTCATACTTACACTGGACGTGACACATATAAAATGCGAATGGAAATTTTGATGTGGATAAAAGGAGAACTGGTTGTCAATTTGTTTTCAGTTGTTCCACAGGACAGCCCAAGATAATTTTCACTCCCGTTGTATGCTCCTTTTCATAGAAGTCAAGATGTTTACCTTGCTGAAAAACAGAATGTCCTGGAGAAACATGGACTGCAGCGGTTCAAGAGGCAGTTCACCATCACGTTTTCAAGGGGCAATTAGGGACAGGCAATAAATGCTGGCCCAGCCAGTGTCGCCCATGTCCCACATCCCACAAGTGAATAAAAGTAAAGTCCAGCTCGCTATTTGCTTCTCCAAGCCTCCATCCTGGACACAATCGTCAATATCTCATGCATCTCATAACCACATCCTCGTCCATGACTGTAATGTCCCAGCATCATGGCATCCTCGGCTAACATCTCCAACCAATGTCAATATGGTTCTGCACTCCAATGTTGCACTTTTGGGACACCAGCACCATTCACTGTAATGGTGCTGCCAGGACATTTAGTGCACAGGGAGCATGCACTCACCTCATTGGTTGGACCACGATGCATCTCAGGGCTCCTCGCTCATCTTTTAGCACTGATTTGCTTTGTGCCAACTTTGATGCTGACAGCATCTCTGCCTTGCCTTTTGGCATTTTGCCCTCTCAGCTGCAGGCTGACTGTTCATCTGTCTTGCCTTGCTGTTTAGCATGGGCACAAAGCTGGGCAGCCTGTCAGGGTTGTCAACAGTGATCAGCCAAAGGACATGTTGCTGTACGGCACTGTGCTCTGTCAGTGTTACATCTTTATTATGTACCAGCAGTGAATGTGGCTAACACACAGCAATGTGCTTCACCTGGATGCCCATTGTCTCAAAGTCTATGTGGTGTACTCCTCAGTCAGGCTAAGGAAGACAGCTTACATGTCACGTTGTCCCAGCACAGTAAGTCAAGGGTATTGTCTGCTATCTGTTCAGGGACTCGGAGATGGTCAATTATTTGCTTGGTGCCCAGGCTGGGTCCTCCTTCATTACTACATCTGGGTGGTCACAGTAAGTGAGTCAGGAAGCTGCACAGAGATCACTCAGTGGTCTGGTAATTCATCAGTTGAGGTTATTCATCCAAATTGATCAGAGGTGTGGGCCGTGAACAGTCCTGAGGGTCAGCTCAATGAAAATCAAGAGGAATTAACAGGGACCACTGCTGTGCTAGGGAAATGGGGAAAGTCAATTCTGGGGATTGGACATAACATGCTGGGAAGCAGGCGGGACAATAATGTTAAAGGGGACAACTCAGCCTTTAAGTCGGGGGGGGGTCAGATGATAGTGCATTGAAGAATCTGCATGGGTTGTGGCATCACTGATGGTCACATCAGTGGCATCCTGGCATCTTGGTTGGCATGACTAAGATATAGGCTACACTGGGCAGTAAAGGAAGAGTAGCATTACCTTAGACACAGTTCTAAGGTGGGATGAGGCAAAGGATGAGGAACCTGTGAAACTCAGTTCTTAAATTGCATTAAATTTACAAATGTGCTCTTGTATTTGCAATTAAATGTCAGTCATGGCACCTTTGTGTCATGAAAAGTGTTTCTTTTTGGTTCCTATACTCTGTGTAGATAGTGAAGGGCAATTCCTGGCTGGCAAAGCTTGTTTGGGTGTTCAGCTGGTCTTTAAGTAAAGCACTGGCATTGGGAATCCCAGATGGTTCCAGTCATGGCAAGTACTTCTGCCTCTGACGAGAGGGAGGATAAGACAAGGAGGGTGCCATTGAGGTGTGGTGGATAGCTAATGAAGAGAGTCGTGCAGAATAGTGTGATAAATCTCGCTAGGGCTGGCAGAAAGGAACCCGTTATGAAACTCAGGTGAGATTTTGCTGATTTCTGGTAAAATTCAGTCCATTGATCTAATTTGTTAAACCTTCTCTTTGCACTCATCAAAGTTGTAATTGCTTGTAATGATTAATACAATTAGCAAGACGACAACTGATCTGTGTCAAATCACCTTATTCTTTGATGGTATTCCAATAGTTTGTTGTAGATTGTACCAAAGCCTCATAGTGCCGGTGGCAGATACTACTTCTTCAAGTTCTGTCTTTTGGTACTCCCCAACAAAAAAAAAGTGTCAGTTGGAAGATCTAGTTTTTTGCATTAAATTATTTTCTTCCATTCCCTCATTCAAGCAGTTAAAAGAATTCACTTCAAACTACCATCTTCTAGTTCTGAGTGACCTGTGCTGAAGTTTGTCCAGTCCATTCTTAATTGTTCCCAATTTACAGATACAAGGTTCTGTCTCTGTGTAGGGAAAAGGAAAACATTATTCCTCTTGTCTTAACAAATGTCTATGATTGTTTCTGAAACATGGTCTTGTTTTTATTGCATCGAGCGTTGGTTTTTCTTTTGGATAGATATTAGAGAGATATAGAAACAACAGTGTAGAGTGGTGCAATCGGGGAATCTCTACTTTCAACTTCTTTAATGAGGGATAATGGATTTGACTATTCCCAATCAGATGCACATATATCCTGATCAGATGGTGACTTTGAGATTGATTTTGGAATTGGATCTGGCACAGGGACTGAATTTAGCCTAGTGGGTACAATGAAAACTGACTGTTCTTTCTAGCTCAAATATTTTCAGTCCATCCTGGTATGATCTTCCTTTGGTTTTATCTCATTAAAATATTCTCTGAGGACACTTTGACCAACCTTTAGTTGCTTGATGAAAACCTTGTTCTCTGGTTTATAATCTCTCATCTGAGCTCTTGTGGTTTGAGAGTCATGTAGCTCTGATGATGCAACAATGATGTCGTATGAGTTAAATGTAACTCTAAGTCACAAAGCAGAAATGGCAGAAAGTGAACTTCTTGTTTCTACAATCTTCTCATTCCTTTTCTTTCATTGCCTCTTTCTCGCAGCTCCCTTGCATGTATCAACAGCAATTTCAAAAATAGATGGTATCACTTTCCTTTAGCTTGTAACAATGCAATAAGTTTCAAATATTCTCTATCTTTTCTGTTCTGCAAGACTGAGCAAATGTTTTTGTCTTTGAAAGCTTGTATATATTTGAACTGAATTTCACTTATCTGACACTGACTGCTTCGAGTTCTGTACCAGATATGTAATTTAAACTTCTCATTGTACTGAGTCAAAAAATGTTTCATTCTAACAAACTTTTGTTTGTCTGGATTTTTCTGAAAATAGTGCTCGTAAAGATGTGTCTTTTTTTCTGTATTTTTAATTGAGGACTGAAATGTGAAAATAACTTTATAACCAAGGATTGCTGGAGGATTGCAGCATGTTTTGAAAGTAAGTAGTCACAGTAGCTATAAGCAGTGTTCACACAGCTGCTTGTTCAAGCAATAGTTGAAGTGTAGTTTGCAGACCAGCTGGACATCTGGGGTATGTACAAACAGAGGCTTAGGGACAACAAGCAGCTGATTGGTCTGTAGACTAGTGACCAGTTTTCACCCATACAGGTTTTCTGCCAAAAAATTTAATTGGTTTTCAGCTGAACAATTTTAGCCTGTGAACAAGATGGGGAAAGACTTCAGAACAATGTTCGCTCTAAGTTTCTATCCGAATGCACGGACCTCTGAGGCCCCTGCACCACAGCGACCTCCAGAAGTGAAGTCATTGTCATCATTAACTGTGAATGCGATCCCCATACGTGGAACCTTGTACTGTTGTATGCATGTGCAGCCGCACAGCTGAAAGGAAACTTTGCTGCAGATCTCCATCAGTTCAAGAGCTTTGCAGTAAAAGCTACTTAAAGCCTGAAGAAAACCAGGTTGTTTTTCCTTCAGCAATTCCTGCAAGTTAATAAGTGTGAACTAGCCAGCTTGTGCCTCCTGTAAAACCAGTGAAAGCCACTGGAGAAGGAAGACCAAGAATCAGCACTCCGATCAGCAATAGAATTATAAGAATCATCTCAGCTACCCTCCAAATATGAAACACTGACCCTCTCTTCTCCGTATTTTCCTTCCTTTCACAACACCAATGTTTTTGCCTGTCTGTCTGTGTGTTCGCATGTATGTATGTAAGGGGGAGTTTATAAGAGGGCTAGAGTTTTCATTCATAGAATTACATGCTCACTGTTCATAATTGTTTACCTGTAGCCAGAGGTTAACTACTTTTAATAAATAGTAACTTTTATCTAAAAGTCATGTACTTACCTGAATATCAAGCATTTTATCTCATCCCTGTTATTGTGATCACCAGCTGTTTGTCTTATTTGTTCAATGCCCAATCAGAATTAGTCTATCAGACCAGAAATTACTTTTAATTCTTAAATTTGAAGCAAGATGTCTAAACTAAAAGGTAGGTGAGAATATTCAGGTAGTAAATTCAAAGAGATTTTATTTTTTAAAAAAAATTTAAATGTTGAGAGTCGTAATAAGGGTCACCAGACCCAAAACGTTACCTCTGATTTTTTCTTCACAGATGCTGCCAGACCTGCTGAGCTTTTTCAGCAACTTCTGTTTTTGTTCCTGATTTACAGCATCAGCAGTTCTCGGTTTTTATTTTGTAACATAGAATGTTTGTTATAATAGAGTTAGTTAAGGCCAAATGTATAAGAATCATTTGCTTATACCATTAAACCATTGTAGTTTTAATACACAGAGCATGTAACTATAATTAAATGACTTTTTTTTACACTAGATTAATTTTAACAGGGTATCTCAATGGGAGACAGAAGTATACTTATTAAATTCAGTATACTTCAGTATGACTGATATGCATCGCCTTCTAGATATTGCTAGTTATTGGGGTCTTAGGATATGGATTTTTATTCTCTAGCAAAGGTTCAATATCTTCCCTCTTTGCTGTTAATGGGGGTCATGTCATCTTTGATTTGTTGGCATATTCCTTAATTTGAAATTAATTGGTCTTTACGTTAGTGCACAATGAACTTTGATAGTAGAACAATCATCTGTTCAATTCCATTTCCTTAATCTGATTTTGAACATACAGTTTTGCATAATTTTTTTCTAACTTCTGTGTTTTTAAATATTTTTAATCAGCCTGTTCAGACACATTGTTATATATCTGGGGCAGAATGGACTTGGATGTGGGCTTCCTGGCTCAACAGTAAAGAAGGATTCATTGCATCACAAGAACCAATATGAAATGTCACCTTTCCCTGTCCAGAAACCAATCTCCGATGAGGGAGAATGCGGCTCCGAGCTATTCTTAATCAACCTGGTCAGATCTGTTGTGAGGCTGTCTTATGCAATCCCAGCATCCTCAGTTTCAGCTTTCTCCTCAGAGAAGACCTCCCATGATCCCATCTCATCCTGCCCCTTTGTCACTCAGGCTGTGGAGGGCACAACATACAACTGTGATGCTGGATACTCTGGGGTTCAAACCAATATCTCAAAAAGCAATTTGGAGCAGATGAAGAGATAATAGGAACTGCTGATGCTGGAGAATTTTTCTGGAGAAGGGTCCAGACCCAAAACGTCAGCTTTCCTGCTCCTCTGATGCTGCATGGCCTGCTGTGTTCATCCAGCTCTACCTTGTTATTTCTTGGAGCAGATGAAGTTCTTTTTCTAGTGTACTGTTACCACACGGAAAATGCAGCAGCCAATATGTATATAGCAAGATCCCTCAACCATACACTTTCTTGCTTGGTATACAGATTGTTTGGTTCCATTTATATAATATTGATATTGTGATTTGAGGATCACCTCAGGCAGTGAAAGATATCCCCTTAATAATTTGTTTGGGCAACTATTTTCATCGAGTTCATTGATGTGTAGTCTCCTTCATTTGATCCATGTAAGGATTCTCACCGTACAATCTCATGCCCTGAGTTATCTTTCCATATTCCCTAATCTGCAACCTCAGGGCTGGGACTTTTTCCAGACCTAAGAGAATGGACCTACTGGACCACAAGAGGTCAAGTGTCAGGGTCAGCAGGTTTTAAACCATTCCTTTCTCTTCTGTCCCTCTTTTACTTAATCAGAAATCACAGGACATCTGGTTATAGTCCAACAGGTTTAATTGAATTACAAGCTTTTGAAGTCTTCACCTGATCAAGGAGCAGCACTTACAAAGCTTGTGATTTCAAAGAAATCCGTTGGACTATAACCTGGTGTCATGTGACTTTGACTTTGTCTACTCCAGTCCAATACCGGCACCTCCAGAAACCATCGACACCTCACTTATTTACTCCAAGGTGCTGACTGGAAATCACTGCACTGCATTGCTGCACTGTAAAATATATTGTCTTCAGAAAACTGGATGTTCCTGCAGATGCCAGACCTTCAGTTTGCCAGATCAGAGAGTGACGGATTAAGTAGTAAAACTTTATTGCTATTGGTTTATTCTTGCCCCAGTCTGACTTTTACAAATTTGTTTAGCAGTTGGCTGTTCCTGGAATATTTTCCCTGGTGTTCAAAGTGTGATGATCCTCTCTGTTGCTTTACTTTCGGGTTTTGTAATTTTTAAAAATGTTGCTTGTGTTTTTCTAACTGTGACAGTTTAATTCAAAGTTCGGTTTTCTTTTTCATTATTGCACCCTACTCCCCACTCAAAACAAAACACTGATAGACTCTCTGAAATAAGTACTGAGTGCAAGCATTTATTGATTGACTTTTGTTGCTGTGGACAGTATATACATACAGCGTAGAGATAGTATCAACACATGCCTATATTTTGAAATACAGAGTGATTTAAAATACAGTAAGGTAGCATTTCTGTCCATTTACATTTACACAAGTGACATCAGCACAAGATTCAATATGAGTAACACCAGTAATCTCAGCCCACCACAAGGATAAAATTCCCAGGTTACACTAAACTCATTGGTACAGTAAGATTTTTCAAATTATAGTTATTTTCTAAGGACAGGGCACCATTAGGAACATTTTAATAATTTAGAATGTATTTTGTTTTCAAGAAGCCCCAGTGAAGCTATTAAATTTGTTCAGTATAGTCTTAGGTGATTAGGTCAAAACATTAAAAATTGTTAGTTTTAGACACATTTGCTTCTCAGAATCCCTACCGTGGGATACAGGCTCTTCGGCCCAACAAGTCCACACTGACCCTCAGAGCATCCCACCCAGATCCATCACCCTATAACCCACCTAATCTACACATCCCTGAACACTATGGGCAATTTAGCATGGCCAATCCACCTAACCTGCAAGTCTTTGGACTGTAAGAGGAAACTGGAACACCTAGAGGAAACCCACACATACATGGGGAAAATGTGCAAACTCCACACAGACAGTCACCCAAGGGTGGAATTGAACCCAGGTCCCTGGTGCTGTGAGGCAGCAGTGCTAACCACTGAGCCACTGACAAACCCATTTTCAGCTCATTAAATGAACTGCAGGAGGTACCCATTCTTAAATGCATCAAAGCAAATATTTTGATAAAGAAAAGAAAGAAAAAGAATTTTTTTTCTCTCTCTCTTATGCTATTCTGATTCGTTGAATATCTTGGGTGGAATTTTCCATTGGCAGACTTGAAGTAAGTGTAGGGCAGAGTGGGGTAACCAGGAAGATAGTAGGGGGAACTCTCGTGAAGGGGCACTCTGCCAGGGCATGCTGGGAATTGAATTGACTGCCCATTCCACGGACGAGGCAGACAATTGCAATAGATCAGATCCCAATGACGGGATTTCCCTGGGTGTTCCCAGATGGTGTCAGCAGTGTCCTCCTCATCTGGGTCAGGGGAGATCTGTAGAGTGACCATCTCTCCTGATGGGTTTTCAGCATCAAGAAGCAGCCCAATGGCCTGAATATGCTGGGGAATTTGGATGTAGTCAATTAGCAGCTGGGGGTGTGAGACACCTTTTCAGTCTTGCCATTAGAGTTCTGAGGCTTATAGCAAAATCCAGCCATTTATGTATGAGATTATTCAAATTAGTTTTCGTGGAAACATGATCTGAACGAGCACAATCTCAAACTCATCATGGGTGCAATTTCCCAATGGTGCACAAAGCAGAAACTATCCTGCAAACTAGTCAATTAGATCGCTTTCCTAGTAAAATAAATGCAGGGCTTTCATTGAAATGGTACCATCCACAAATTGTTTCAATGACCCAAAAGACTCAGTTAATAATAATCTGTCCAATATTGTGCTCCACACGGTAATCGCTTAGTTTTGTGCCTATGTTTTAACATGAACAAATGGATAAAGGTGAACTGATTTCATGTTTTCAATAGAATACATGCTATTATGCATAATAAGAAGGCAATCAATTTGTAAAGGGTGACTTAATGCCTCCTTAATGCTGATCAGAATATAAATCAGAAGGACAATTGCACTGAGTTGGCTATGAATCAAGGGACTTCAGCTTGTCTTTACCGGTGTGTTAGACATCTTGAATATCTATTTTGATAAAGGAGTGAGCCTCATTCGACATTGTGGCTGAAATAGTCAGATCTCCTCCAGTTACAGAAAGTGCTTCAGATTTTGCACTCAGCGATTCCTTAGCATAGTTCTTTGTTGGCACCAGCTGTGAATACATCTTCCTGTACAGATATTTGTCAGTTACTTCTGGTCTATTAGTGATATATAAAGCAAACTCAATGTAGAATAAATTATAGTCAAAGGGATTTGAAAACAGTATTGTAAACTGGCTTGAACCAAACTTATAGGACAGTATCCCAACACTGCCTCGAGCTGCAGATTTAGTCTTGACAAACATGGCATCACCTTTGTCCCCGGGTCTGATAACAGGAGGTGGTGGAATATATACATGACCGCTGTAGTTATAAGTCCTATGAAAAGGATGACATATGGAGTATTAAAGAAATGGTCAAGTGGTCATATTTCAAGCATTTCAGTCAACAACACATTAAAATAGCATGATCCCTACAGTAATATTTGCACAATATCAGCCTTTTTCATCAAGCACCTTCAGATTTCTTAATCACAGAATAGAATCCCTACAATGCAGAAAGAGTCCATTCGGCCCATCAATTCTGCACTGACCCTCCAAAGAGCATCCCACCGAGACCCAGCTCTGACCATATGCCTGTTGCCCCACATTTATCATGGCTAATTAGCCTACACTTACCTGGACAATTTTAGCATGGCCAGTCCACCTAATCTGCACATCTTTGGACTGTGGAAGGAAACCGGAGCACCCAAGAGAGAATGTGCAAACTCCACACAGACAGTCACTTGAGACTGGAATTGAATGCGGGTCCCTGGTGCTGTGAGGCAGCAGTGCTAACCATGAGCCACTGTGATCCTTGATTTGAATCCTGGTGATTATAACTTGACCTAGAACCTACCACTGCTTCCTTTCGTATTAACAACTTGTATTTATATTGCACCTTTAGCAATAACAAAACATCCTAAGGGATCCTCACAGAGGCATTATAAAACATTATGACACTAATTCACATCAGACGATTCAAGACCCAAAAGCTTGGTCAAAGAGATAGATACTGAGGAGTTTCATAAAGGACAATAGAGAAGTGGACAGGTTTAGAGAGAAAATTCCAGAGCTTAGGCTCTAAGACAACTGAGGGCACAGCTACCAATTACCATGTCGGGATCACACAAGCTGCAATTAAAGGATCTCAGATATCCCAGAGAGCTGGAGGAGATTATGGAGAAAGCAAAGGATTAGACTGCATGGAGTGATTTGAAAACAAGAATGGAATTTTAAAATTGAGGCTTGTTTACCCAGAAACTGCTATAGACCAGTGAACCCAGAGATGATGGGTAAATGGTGTTGAGTGCAAGATAGGGCACTGACTGTAGAGTTTGAGTTAAGCTCAAGCTAACTGAGTACCTAAAGTTTCTAAGTTTATCATTGTGAGTGATTTAAACACTACTGTCTATTGGAAACAGGATAGGTGGACAGATGATTGAGATTGCCCAGAAAGTTCTTCAAAAACACGCTTTTTCTGAAGAAGGGTCTAGACCCGAAACGTCAGCCTTCCTGCTCTTCTGATGCTGCTTGGCCTGCTGTGTTCATCCAGCTCTGCACCTTATTATCTCAGATTCTCCAGCATCTGCAGTTACTGCTACCTCCAAAAATATGTCAGAATACCTCCAGGCACTGCAAAACAATGAAGTGAACTGCAGTTTAAGTGCCTGGCCCCTCAAGTAAAGGTACCACAGAGTCTGTCCTGTTGCATAATGGCACACAAAGCCATGACTGGGACCTGCATGGTCCAAATTATACTGCCAGGATGTGTGACAGCTTGATATCAGTCCTTCAGAGACCAGCCTATGTTGGGGGTGTCCATATGAGCACCTTTCTCAAGACAGCACAGGGAACGCACTGTGCTGCAAACAATTGGCAGTGCCCCAGCAAATGGCACTGAGATTCTGCAGCACTGCATTGAGGTGAAATTAATGTCTTTATGCTAACTGCTTGTTGGGTAAAGATGAGGTGGGAGTGTGTATGAAAAAGGTTTGAATGTGTGATGTGGGCATTTGAGATGTTGAAGTTTGTGCTGTCATGATCATGGGTTGGAGCTCCAAAGTACTCTGGACATTTTTAAACTTGTAGTTCCAAAGTATGTATTTTAAAAGCGGCTTTTCCAACCAAAAATAGCTGTGGGTGTAAATTGACTCGCTTTCTGGAGAGCGACTATGGAATATCAAATGTAACGAAGCCAAGAGAACTTCGAACAACAACCCTTTAAAAGGGGGAAGAGGTAAGTTATAACAGACTGGATTATGATCTGTTATGACTATAAAGATAAGGAGAGACTAATAACAATCTGTTCAATAGCCAGCAAAGGGGTTTTCAGGTATAGGGTGTAGGGGACAGTCTCATATCCAGTTCTGATTCCCTTTATGTATGATCTCTTGGTATTCACGGACTACACTCAGAGATTAAAAAATGAACCAGAGCTCAGTCTGACTCAGCACCTTCAGAAGGTGGAACTGCAGCTGAAGTGAGAGTTCAGGAGAACTGCACATTTCACTAATCATTGATTCAATCATAGCTACACTCACTTAATGAATTAGAAGGAAATGAAAGTTTGGTTCCCAAATTCAGAATGATGAAAAATAAGGGATGCTTGCAAGGTCAAAATTAGAAAAATGCAGATGTCAAAGAGACTTCTGGGGATGGAAGACAGAAGTGAGATGCTGGAAGCATTTGAAAAGACAGATAATGTTTTTAAAAATGAGACATTGCCAGAATGGCCAGCAATGTAAATCTGTGAGCACTGGGTGAACAGGACTTGGTGCAAGTTAAGATACGGGCAGCAAAGCTTTCGATTAGCCCAAGCTCAGGGAGGTTGTTACTGTCAAGGAAAAGCAAGGGGAGTGACAAAAGGAAGGGTGAGGATTTCAATAATGGCAGAGGTGCGACAGGAACAGAGATGAGGGATGTTACAGAGATGGAAGAAGGCAATCTACTTCCTCTACATTGAAGTTACCTTGTTGAGCTGCAGGTGATTTATTTGGCGATATGTCCCAGTCATGTATATAATGCCCTCCCACTCCATGGCATAGCCCATTCACATTGCGGCATCCAGAAAACTTTTATACATAATAAATGTAAAACACATCTGATATTTAAATACTAAAATGAAATTGACAAAGGAGAAAGAAGCATATTGTCTTCAAATACTTACGCAGCATCAGTCAGAGTTTTACTTTTGCTGTTGTTCTGGATTTGAATTTCCACAGTTCTCTCAGAGACAGGCTTTGCCCTGATTTCCTCGGAGGATGTCATCCTCTATCTCAGGTTAGAGGATATTCATTCAACACATGGAATGCACAAGTAGAAATGACAAGCCAGCAACACTCAAAATAAATACTTGTTTAACATACTCGTAAAAACACACAATTTGTCAGAGCTACCCTGCTTGTTCTGTCCTCTGCGTTTGTCATTGTCACTATTTCAGGGCTTGGCTTAAATAGAACCAGAAAACCCGAAACCAAATCCTTCTCTCTGTGAAGCTGATTAATTAACAAGAGCTCCTATTGAGTACTGACTCATGTTAAAGATGTATCGAATTTCTGCCTGAATTTAGCAGCCATTAGGATAGTGCATTGGCGAGGATCTCATTGTGTTCTTAATTGAAACAGGACATTGAGACCTTGATTTGTTACAAGCTCTACAGTTCAGTCATTTGAGTCATTCTCAACTAAGTAAAATGAAACAACAGAAAAAAGTGCAATGTTTCAACATTGCCGTGATATTAGAGGACAGTTTTGGAGGAGGCTCTGCAATTTCTGCCAAAGCCTTTGCACCTCCTAGCATAAGAAACTGCTTTGAATCCTTTCACAGCCAAGTCAAACATTTCCCTCACAATTTGTTAAGGGAGTGTAGCTATGTTGATTCAATGATTTATCAAATGTGCAGTTCTCCTGAACTCTCACTTCAGCTGCAATTCCACCTTCTGAAGGTGTTGAGTCAGACAGGGCTATGGTTCATCTTTTAATCTCTGAGTGAAGTCTGTAAATACCAAGGGATTATCCAAAAAGGGAACCAGAACTGGATACGAGACTGCTGGAGATGATGTCACTTAATGGTAGGACTATCAATAGTGGACAGATCCTAGGTATGAATGAAATATGGACCTGAGCCACTAACCCATAAAGTCATGGAATGATATAACACAGCCCATCATGCCTGGCCAAGTTACAAGTCGGAATGTGATGGAATACTCCCCACTTGCCTGGATGGATGTAGCTCTAACAACACTCAAGAGGCTTGACATCATCAGGACAAAACAGTCCACTTTAGTGGCACCCCATCCACAAACATTCACTCCCACCACCACTGACCCTTAGTGTGGACCATCTACAACATGCACTGCAGAATTTCACCAAGGCTCATTAGACAACACTCTCCAACCCCATGACCATTACCATCTAGAAGATCAAGGGCAGCAGACAATTGGAACACCTGCAATTTCCCCTCCAAGCCATTCACCATTTCGACTTGAAAATATATCGCTGTTCCTTCAATGTCACTTCAAAATTCTGGAAATCCCTCCACAATAGCATTGTGTGTTTAGCTACAGCCAATGAACTGCAGCAGTTCAAAAAGATAGCTCCCCATCACATACTTAAGGGCAATCCTGGATTGGCAATAAATGCTGGCCCAGCCATCGATGACTTGAAGTTAGTATTTACTTCCAAGATTCAACCACACAGTCATATTGGTGTCGTAGCAAATAAGCAGTTAGGAGAAAAGACACCAAATTAGAAGTTACAAGTTACAGGGGTTGTACCAACTTTCTGTGGCATCTAATGGAAAGAAAAATTGTCATTGTAATTTCTTTTTGACTTCAGACACAACCAGAAACATGAACAAATACAACCGAAAGAGGAAGTCTTATAGCAATAACAAATTCCAGGACAAATTCATAACCTGATATTACTAACATTAGTTAAAAAAAACCTTGACATTATACTCATTGAAGCAAACAGTTAATTTGCTCTTGAGTTACTATTCACGGAAAATGGCTTCAAAGTCCCTGTGAACTATGGCAGAACGTACAGTGCAAGAAACGACTGATAAATAAAAAACATTAGAAGCCTCTTTCAGACCAGGTATTCACACAAATGGTTGAGACCAGCTCAGTAAGTCATGGTGGTTATATGAGGAATGCTCCAAGTTTTTCTGAATTGCTTGCTTAAATCTTGCCCTGCTGCCTCAAATATTTTGTAATAATGGTAATTTCTGTTGGAAAGGAATGCTGTTCAAGGACATTTTTAGTACTTCTAATCGTTGTTCTCACAGTGCAAGTTTATCTCAAATTTAACTGTGGTGCATGCCGCAGATGGTACACATAACTACCACTGAGCATCAGTGGTGGGGAAGGGAGAATATTTGCAGATGTGGTATCAATCAAGTGGGCTGCACTATCCTTGATCTTGTCGAGCTTCCTGAGTGTTGTGGGAGCTGGACTCATTCAGGGAAGTGAGTAACCTCCTGCATGATTGCTGGCCTCTGACCTGCATTTGCAGCCAGTTTTTAGTATGGTTAATCAAGTTCAGTTTCTGGTCAATGGTAATTCCATAATCTTGATAACGTCTGGTGTGCTTTCTGATGAATTTTGACCAAACTCTCCGGACTCTCCATATCCTACCACACCTCACCTTCTATCTCCCCTCGGTTCTTGCCAGTATTTGTACCCAGTCCTCCATTTTCAACTTTAAAAAAATGTCCTGGGCTTCTTTTTTCTCAGTGGCCTCTCTACCTCTGGCTCTTTAGCCTCTTCCAGCTCTGCAACCCACAGCGCCTCGACTTCATCATATGGCATACCTCCCTTCATCGCTGCTATATGCAGTGACATGAGGAGACCCTTAAGTAGCCATTAACCTAATGGACACAGTGCCCCTCAATATTGTCCTCTTTACACATGTCCCCTCCAGCCTGCTCCCAAAGGGGCATAACATTCAATACAATATATCAATGACCTTTCATAAAAACAATAGACAGCGTTGTGTTAAATTTTGAATATCAATGATAATG
Organism: Rhincodon typus; assembly: GCF_021869965.1. Lineage (NCBI taxonomy): Eukaryota > Metazoa > Chordata > Chondrichthyes > Orectolobiformes > Rhincodontidae > Rhincodon > Rhincodon typus. Next base: position 36,075,689 of record NC_063356.1, on the reverse strand, counting down.
TGAACAACAAAGGAAATAATGTAAATATTTGTTCCCAGAGGTGTGGGCAAAGTTAAACTATCAGACAATTCATAACAGGTCAAAAAAATTATCTTTCTTAACATAATTATTAGGTGCTCTAATAAACTAAACCCTTTGAGTTATTCCTCATACTTGAGTGGAATATTTTCTGACCAGTTTGGTTTCTGTACTTACACACCAAATAACAAATCACACAATTATTTGGAATGAGAAGATTAAGTTTTTTTTGCCTCTCAGAAACCCCACTAAAACATATATCAACAACAGTTTATGTTTATACAGCATTTTTAATGTAATGAATCATTAAATGAAGCATTTTACTCCTTGAAGTCTCATATTGTTCAGGCCCTTGAGATGGGATTTAAAACTGCAGAGTCTGGTAAGTTTGTAACCATGTTGGTATGAGCAGTAAGATTATATTGGAACTTTCTGCTTTCAAATGCACACAAAATAACAACTGAATTTTAGCGTATATAATAAAAAAGTAAATGGAGAAATTATTGGAAACAATCAACAGGTTAGAAGGAAAATATAAGAAAGATTTACATTCATGTAGTGTCTATCACAAAAAGTGGATGTCGCAAAGTACTATACAGCCAAGAAAGTATTTTTTGAAGTATAGCTATTTTCAAAACACAAGAAACATGGCAGCCAATTTGAGTACAGCTAGTTCCCACTAGCAGCAATATGATGATCATCAGGTAATCTGTTTTGGTGTAGTTAATTTAGAGTTATGACTGACCAGTACACTGGGGATAACTCCGAAATATTACCATGGGATCTTTCTGATGCACCAACCTGACAGTTGGCATTTCAACAGTGCAATACTCCCTCAGTACCTTAACTGATGCATCAGCATAGACCTTTGTACTTCAATCTCGAGTGGAACTTGAGCCGTGAAACTCAGAGGCTGGAGTGCTATACCCTTAAACCACAGCAGGCACTCTAATTAGGAGAGAGTGGAGAGAGAAACAGTTAAAGGCTTGGATTTTACCTTATTGGATCTGCCAGAAATGATGGTTGTGTAAGTGGGAGTGGGTGGGAAGAGGTTAGACTGTGGGAAGAGAAGGTAAGACTCAGGAAACTGCAAGTTAGGATTGCCCCCCATCTACAGTGGAATTTTAATAGGATCTGTGTGATGATCAGCTCCTTGTCCAATAGCTGAGCTAATTGACAGGCTTGGTTTCCAGTGGAAAGGGAGCAGTAGAGACTCCAGATTCAAGTAGGTCCACCAGTGGGCAAGGGATCTAGGCAGGGGGATGAGACGTACTGATTGTGGGGGTAATCTCAGTGGCTGAGAGGGTTCAATCGGGCACAATCTCAATATAGGACAACAAGAAATAGGACGTAGGTCACTCAAAAACAGAAAGGAGGCATAAAGTGGCTAAGTATAGGCCAATTAGCCTAATATCTATTGATGGAAAAATGTCGGAACCAATTATTAAGAAAGTAATAGTAGATCATTCAGAAAATCGAAATCTAATCAAGCAGATTCAGCACGACTTCAAGAAAGGGAAATCATGACTGACTATTTCATTAGAGTTTTTCATGAAGTCTCACCAGAGGGGAACCAGTAGATATGCTGTATTTGGACTTCCAGAAGATGTTCGACAAGATACCTCAAAAGATGAGAGTCCATAATGTTGGAGATATTGTCATGGTTAAGAATCGGCTAATGGGCAGAAACAGCAAGTGGGGATAAAGGGTTCTTTTGCAGGTTGGCAATCTGAAACCAGTGGGGTTCCACAGGGATTAGTGCTAGGACTGCAAGTGTTTACAATATAAATGAGTTTGAGGAAGGAACTGAATGTACTGTAGCCAAATTTACAGATGACACAAAAATATGTGGAAATGCAGGTTATGAAGGGGATGCAGAGAAATATCAATAAGTCAATAAATGGTCAAAATGTTGGCAAATGGAAGATTATGTCAGAAAATATGAAATTGTTCATTTTGGAAGTGAGAAATAAAGAAGAGTATTATTTAAGTAAGCATTAATTATATTATGATTAAAATGTTTTTGTTGTTCTTGTGAAGGAAGAAAATACAGTAATGAATTCCCATTAACATCATGCCTTTCATGCCTCAAGCTGTCTTAAAAACCAATAGCAGTAATTTTGAAGTGCAATTGCTGTTGTAATGTAGGGAATCAGCAACGCTCCTACAAATTTACAAGGATGGTTCAAGGAATGAGAAACTTCAGTTATTTGGATAGGTTGAAGAAGGTTCAAAAAACTCAATCAAGTTTGTGAGACGTGATTTCTCACACACAAAGACTGTCCCTAAACAATCCATTTCTTTCTAAATACATGTAAACACTGTCCCTCAGAATCCCCTCCAATAACGTACCCACCCCTGATGTCAGGCTCACCAGCCTATAGTTCCCTGGCTTTTCCAAATCACTTTTCTTTAGTAATGGCATAACATTAGCCACCCTCCAGTCTTCCGGCACTTCATCTGTTGCTATCGATGATACAAATATCTCAGCAAGGGACCCAGCAATCACTTCCCTAGCTTCCCACAAAATTCTTGGGTAGACCTGTTCTGGTCCCAGGATTTATTCACCCTTTATGCATTTTAAGGCATCTGGCACATTCTCCTCTTGATTATGGGCACTTTTCAAGATATCACTATTTATTTCTCCAAGTTCTCTAGCTTCCATATCCTTTTTCCACAGATTCATATCAACCTGCTTCAAATGGAGCAGCAGAGTGAACAGCAGAAATTATTCAGTGTGCTTTTGTTAAACAAATACCAGCTACAAACTGGAAAAAATGTCATTGAATTAAAGACTGGTGAACTTTTATTCATTTATTGTAACACACCTCACATTACTATCAGCAGAACAGTAGCTGAGTTATGACTTGGAAAACAGCTTTGAACAGGGTTTTCATTGACTAAGCTGCACTTAGCACAAGCAAGAGAAGAAAATCAATTGACACTGAAAAAGAGTCACAATACGAGTAGAATGAGAGAAAAAAAATGAGGCTGCACCCAAAGATGAAGGTGAAAGAACATGGTGATAAGTGGTGTGAGTACCAAGAGCAGTCGTGAAATTTCTGGCTCTTAGTCATTGTGAACACTCACTCAAAGCAGCTGGATGTGTACTGAGTTCATTGGTCAAATACAGGGACGACGATAGAAAAACTGCACATATCTTTTGCAATACGCGGATTCCCGGAAATGTTGGTCATAGATAATGGGTCATCATTAACCAGCAGAGAATTCGAACATTTCCTGATGTCAAATGGTATAGGATGAGGACATACAAGGACAGCTCCATATCATCCATCATGCAATGGTCTGGCAAAAAGAGCAGTCCAAACTTTGAAGGCAGACTTAAAGAAACAGCGTACAGCTTCACTCGATCCAAACTGTCCCAATGCCTCTTTGATTATAAGGCCACCCCACATGCAACTACAGGGACAGCTCCAGCAGAGTTGCTAATGGGGGAAAGACTCCACACCAGGTTAAATCAGATCTTCCCAGACCTGGGGGCAAGGGTGAAATGGCATCAGCAGCGCTAATGCTGGACTCAAGATTCTGCTAAATGCGACAGACAGTTTACTTCAGGGGATGAAGTTTGGTGTAGGAACCATGGAAATGGTCCTGTGTGGGTAAGAGGCATGGTCGACGCGAGGTCAGGTCCAGTGATGTATAAAGCTCAAGTAGGTGTGATGGTCCTGAACAAGCACGTGGACTATTTGAAAGCTGCAAACTCACAAATGGTGCAGGAGCAAAACATGCCCGGCTCCTCAACAGCCTTTCCGATTGTTTGGGAAGCTGTGGGTTTTCCCTCTACATCAAGCGTTGAAGATACCATGGAATCTGAGATGAACATGATGGATGATGCCTTTGCTGTGTGAAGAAGGGAATAAATTTCTTCTGAGATGCTCCGGGTGCCAGAGACGAGCAACTGTGTGTTACATGCTGCCTGTGTTGAGGTAGAGTTAGAGGAACCTGACACATAGAACATAGAGCATAGAACATAGAACATTACAGCGCAGTACAGGCCCTTCGGCCCTCGATGTTGCGCCGACCTGTGAAACCAATCTGAAGCCCATCTAACCTAAACTATTCCATTATCATCCGTATGTTTATCCAATGACCATTTAAATGCCCTTAAAGTTGGCGAGTCTACTAGTTTTGCAGGCAGGGCATTCCATGCCCTTACTACTCTCTGAGTAAAGAACCTACCTCTGACTTCTGTCCTATATCTATCACCCCTCAATTTAAAGCTATGTCCCCTTGTGCTAGCCACCACTATCCGAGGAAAAAGGCTCCCACTGTCCACCCTATCTAATCCACTGATCATCTTGTATGTCTCTATTAAGTCATCTCTTAACCTTCTTCTCTCTAATGAAAACAGCCTCAAGTCCCTCAGCCTTTCCTCATAAGACCTTCCCTCCATACCAGGCAACATCCTGGTAAATCTCCTCTGCACCCTTTCCGATGCTTCCACATCCTTCCTATAATGCGGTGACCAGAACTGTACGCAATATTCCAAGTGCGGCCGCACCAGAGTTTTGTACAGCTGCAACGTAACCTCATGGCTCCGAAACTCAATCCCTCTACCAATAAAACCTAACATACTGTACGCCTTCTTAACAACGCTATCAACCTGGGTGGCAACTTTCAGGGATCTATGCACATGGACACCGAGATCTCTCTGCTCATCCACACTACCAAGAATCTTACCATTAGCTCAGTACTCTGTATTCCTGTTACTCCTTCCAAAGTGAATCACCTCACATTTTTCCGCATTAAACTCCATTTTCCACCTCTCAGCCCAGCTCTGCAGCTTATCTATGTCCCTCTGTAACCTGCAACATCCTTCCACACTATCCACAACTCCACCGACTTTGGTGTCATCCGCAAATTTACTAACCCATCCTTCTATCTCCTCATCCAGGTCATTTATAAAAAATGACAAACAGCAGTGGCCCCAAAACAGATCCTTGAGGTACACCACTAGTAACTGAACTCCAGGATGAACATTTCCCATCAACCACCACCCTCTGTCTTCTTACAGCTAGCCAATTTCTGATCCAAACCACTAAATCACCCTCAATCCCATGCCTCTGTATTTTCTGCAATAGCCTACCATGGGGAACCTTATCAAACGCTTTACTGAAATCCATCTACACCACATCAACCGCTTTACCCTGATCCACCTGTTTGGTCACCTTCTCAAAGAACTCAATAAGGTTTGTGAGGCACGACCTACCCTTCACAAAACCGTGTTGACTATCCCTAATCAAGTTATTCCTTTCTAGATGATTATAAATCTTATCTCTTATAATCCTTTCCAACACTTTACCCACAACCGAAGTAAGGCTCACTGGTCTATAATTACCAGGGTTGTCTTTACTCCCCGTCTTGAACAAGGACACCGTGCTATAACGTCCTAGGAGGAGCTATAGAAAATGAACTGGCTTATGTCCTTGGGCTCAGAGGGGGAGGGATGTAGTGATTGTGATAAGGTCAGCCAGGTGGGTGTCGTAGAATGGATTCCCTGATTGGTGCTGTTAATCTGGTTCAATCAGGGAGCCCTGGATGACAGATAATCAGTGTCACACATCCTGCTTACTCTGAGAGGTGGCTGTGAGGGGCTGGATCAGTGTCAAGGACTGACCACATGTAAATAAAGGGAATTATTTCAGTAACCCCATTGAATATCAAGAGGCAGTAGTTAGATTATCTCGTATTGGAGATGGTCATTGCCTGATAGTGTAGAATGAATGTTACTTGCCACTTATCAACCCAAGCCTGGTCATTGTCCAGATCTTGTTGCACTTGAACATGGATTGCTTCAGTATCTGAGAAGTCATGAATGGTGCTGAACATCATATAATCATCAGCAAACATCCCCACTTCTGACCTTATGATGGAGGGGATGTCATAGATGAAGCAGCTGAAGATGGTTGGGCCGAGGACACTACCCTAAGGAACTCTTGCAGAGATGTCCTGGAGCTGAGACGACTGACCTCCAACAACACAACTGTCTTCCTACATACAAGGTACAATTTCAACCATCAAAGAGTTTGCTCCCGATACCCATTGATTCCAGTTTTGCTACCGCTCCTTGATGCCACACTCTGTTGAATGTGGTCTTGATGTCAAGGCCAGTCGCTCTCATCTCACTTCTGGAACTCAGCTTAAATGTATTAATGAGTTCTCTCCCAGTTTTCATTCAAATCGTAATATCTGTTTCCTATCATCACTCTTATAGTCCTGTAGCCACATCCAGTCCTTCATCTTGAACTTTCACTGTGTTGTTCTGGTTTTTAAGTTTCTTATTACTTTCTCCCTCCCTGTTCCTGAAGCCTTTTGCAGCTCTACAACTCACAGTTCTTAACTCAAATCTGTTATGCTTCCTGTTCACACCCTACCATTAGCAATTGTATTGCCGAGATACAATCTCTGGTGTACCCCCCATTAAATGCTCTGTCGTTCCCCCCTTAAGACTCTCCTTAAAAACTACCCTTCACTTTCACCACTTCCCCTTTAAGGCCCTGCTTTGCTGTTTCTGCTCCACTTGAATTGAATTGAATTAGCTTTGTTGTCACATGTACTCAAATGTATACATTGAAAAGTTGATAAGTCGCCACTTACTGCACCTTCCTGGGTACAGAGGTACCTAGGTACAGCTCCTTCAGTTACAAGATCAGTGTAACAGTGTAACAATGTCACCAACAAATGGCACCGTCTCAGGTACAGAGTACCTACGTACAATCCTTAGTTACAGAATAGAGTAATGAAGAAAAGGAGTTATATTACAGCTATACAAAGTATAACCATAGGTCAGAAAACAAAAAGTTAACAAGACAAACATCATAGTCTCTCTCCAAGGGCTCTCCACAACAGGCCAGTACTGGGGGGGCCTCCACATGGTCTGACTGCTGGCTGTCACCACACACTGCGCTGGGCCGCTGCCCCCCGCTTCCGCACCAGGCTGCTGGTCACTGGTATCCCAGCTTCAGGCTGCTGGTCACTGGTGTCCCCACTTCAGGCTGCTGGTCACTGGTACCTCAGCTTCAGGCTGCTGGTCACTGGTGTCCCCACTTCAGGCTGCTGGTCACTGGCATCTCAGCTTCAGGCTGCTGGTCACTGGTATCCTCACTTCAGGCTGCTGGTTACTGGTATCCCCACTTCAGGCTGCTGGTCACTGGAATCCCAGCTTCA
>NC_063356.1:36067590-36068473 GCF_021869965.1 Rhincodon typus | reverse complement strand
AGGCTGCTGGTCACTGGTATCCCCACTTCAGGCTGCTGGTCACTGGAGTCCCAGCTTCAGGCTGCTGGTTATTGGTATCCCCACTTTGGGCTGCTGGTCACTGGTATCCTCACTTCAGGCTGCTGGTCACTGGTATCCCAGCTTCAGGCTGCTAGTTACTGGTATCCCCACTTCAGGCTGCTGGTCACTGGTATCCCAGCTTCAGGCTGCTGGTCACTGGTGTCCCCGCTTCAGGCTGCTGGTCACTGGTGTCCCCGCTTCGGGCTGCTGGTCACTGGTGTCCCCGCTTCGGGCTGCTGGTCACCGGTATCCCCGCTTCGGGCTGCTGGTCACCGGTATCCCAGCTTCAGGCTGCTGGTCACAGGTGTCCCCGCTTCAGGCTGCTGGTCACTGGTGTCCCAGCTTCAGGCTGCTGGTCACTGGTATCCCCACTTCAGGCTGCTGGTCACTGATATCCCAGCTTCGGGCTGCTGGTCACTGGTATCCTCCCTTCGGGCTGCTGGTCACTGGTATCCCCGCTTCAGGCTGCTGGTCACTGGTATCCTCACTTCGGGCTGCTGGTCACTGGTATCCCCGTTTCAGGCTGCTGGTCACTGGTATCCCCACTTCAGGCTGCTGGTCACTGGTATCCCCACTTCAGGCTGCTGGTCACTGGTATCCTCACTTTGGGCTGCTGGTCACTGGTATCCTCCCTTCGGGCTGCTGGTCACTGGTATCCCCACTTCAGGCTGCTGGTCACTGGTATCCTCACTTCAGGCTGCTGGTCACTGGTATCCCCACTCAGGCTGCTGGTCACTGGTGTCCCCACTTCAGGCTGCTGGTCAGTAGTATCCTCACTTCAGGCTGCTGGTCACTGGTGTCCCAGCTTTGGGCTGCTGGTCAC
>NC_063356.1:36062606-36067580 GCF_021869965.1 Rhincodon typus | reverse complement strand
GCTGGTCACTGGTATCCCCGCTTCAGGCTGCTGGTCACTGGTGTCCCCACTTCAGGCTGCTGGTTACTGGTATCCCCACTTCGAGCTGCTGGTCGCTGGTATCCCAGCTTCAGGCTGCTGGTCACTGGTATCCCCACTTCAAGCTGCTGGTCACTGGTGTCCCCACTGGCAAAATCAACTGTGCTTGATCAGATCTTCACCGGATGTTTATACAGTAAACTTTTTTTTTATTATTCGGCACCTATGGGTCCAATTGATCAAATATTCCAGATAATCAAGAGGTCCACATAAACAATGTAAAAACCCATCCTAAGTCATAGAAACTGTTATACTGTATTTACAGCATAAATCACTTAAATAATAATGCAACTGCACCTTAAATAAAACTTACAGGCAGACTCCCACTCACACCCTCAACTGACTACTCAGACATCGTGATGGATTGTAGTATTTGAGGAGAAATTGACTCGAAATTGAATGAACTGTTGATATTTTGTGCGGCCATTCGAACACCAAATATATTTACATTGAGGTAAATAATTTTTTAAAAAAACTAAATTAATTGAACAGAATAATAAACTGTTACTTAAGGTACATAATTTTTGTTGGTTTATCGAGCGTGCTGGTTCATAAGGTGCCAGTTAAAACAAAGTTTGCTGTACGCATGTACTTTTGAGTATGACATTAATTTCCTTATCCGTAACCTAGAGAGACTGAAAGAAATAATAACTGCATCAGACTGAGGAATGCTGACTGAACAGGCCATGGCCTCATTTGCACCCCTTTTTAAAAAAAATCAGCTGTGAGACGTGAACGCCACTGGTTGGCCAGTATCAACTCTGCTTACCCAGTTACATTGGAGAAATTTTTCGTGAGCCACAGTCCATCGTTGTGGGCGGGTGGAGAGGGCTGTTAGGAGTTCCAGGATTTGATTCATTGAAAGAACGGTGATATATTTAAGTCAGGATGTCGTGCCTCTTGGAGAGGAACTTGCAGCTGGTGATATTTCCGTGAATATGCCACCCTTGCTCTTTAGGTAGAACGCACTGTTGAAGTAAGCTTGGCGGATTTCTCCTGTGCATTGGTGTTGAAGAGATTGAATGTTGTTCTAGTTAGGAAACTAATGAAGTGGCTTGCTTTGTCTCAAGCTTCTGGAGTGCACCATACCATCACGTTCGTGACTTGTACTTGTAGGTAGTGGACAGACTTTGGAGAGTCAGAATGTAAGTTATTTGCTGCAGAATTCCTAACCTGTGACTATCCTTGTGACAGTTGTATTTATATGGCTGGCCTCGTTCAATATCTGGTCGATAGTAACCCCAGGATGTTGATAGTGGAGGATTCAAAAATGTTAATTTCATTGATTGTCAAGAGGTAATGGTTAGATTCTCTCTTTTTAGTGGTAGTCATTGCCTGGCACTTGTGTCGTGTGGATTTTACTTGCTGCTTATCAGTGTAAGCCTGGATATTATCCAGGTCTTGCTGCATGTCGACATGGACTGTTTCAGCTTTTGAGGAGCCACAAATGGTGCTGAAATGGTGCAATCATCAGTGAATGTCCCCATTTCTGACTTTATGATAAAGGGAAGGTCATTGATGAAGCAGCTAAGAATGGTTCCACATAAAACATTACCCTGAGGAACTCCTGTAGTGGTGTCTTTGTGACTGAGGTGATTAACTTCCAACAACCATAACCTTGTTACTTTGTGCAGGCTATGATTCCAACTAGTGGATTGTTTAACTGATTCTCATTGACTCCAGTCTTGCTTAGCTCCTTGACACTACATTTGGTCAAATGCTACTTTGATGTCACAGGCAGTCACTCTCACCTCACCTCTGGAGTTCAGCTGTTTTGGCCAAGTTTGAATTAAGACTGTGACAAAAATAGGAACTGAGCGACCCTGGAAGAACCCTAACTAAGCATCAGTGAGCAGGTTATCATTGAGCACGTGCCCCTTGATAGTCAACAACCCCATCCATTACTTTGCAGGAGTTCAAGAGTAGACTGATGAGGTGGTGATTGACCAGGTTGGATTTGTTCTGCATTTTGTGGATAGGATGTTGCTGGACAATTTTCTATGTCTCTGGGTGATGCGAGTATTGTAGCTCATTGCTCAACATGTTATTGGGTAGTGCAGTTATTTCAATGAATTACAGAAGAAGTTGGTGAAATTGGTGTAATTTTGAAAAAGGAAAGATTTTAATGCTACACAGTAGAAAAATCTGTGCTGATTGCTTACAGAAGACAAGTGGAATTTTTGGAATTCCTAATCTGTTTCATTCTTCACAAAGCCACTCGGATAAATCACTGCAGATTATTTAGTGATTCCCTCGTAAATCATTTTAAATTTGTAATATCTGGTTCCGGGCGCTTGTCTCCAGCTACAATGCCTAGAACCTTCATCATTCATCAAATCTCCTCCCAACTCTTTCTCATCTAAGGAGAACAATCCCTGTTTCAATCCATCCACCTGACTGAAGTTCCTCATTGCAGGAATTATTTTAGGAAACTATAATAGATCCTTCTTAAAGCCTTCATTTCTTTGATAAAATCTGGTGCATAGAATAAGAACAAATTCTCCAGTTGAAACCAAAGATTTTATAAAGGTTAATCCTAATTTCCTTGCTTTTGTAGTCTATGTTTCTAATTAAAAATGCAAGGATCTCATACACTTTTCCTTTCACTCACTTTCTTAACCTGCCCATCATCTTCAACAATTTACATACAAATATCTCCAGTTCTCTGTGTTTGTGAGTCTCCATTATTTTATATTTTGTATTGATTCTTCTGTCATAATGTATCATTTTTCACTTCTCTGTATTTAAGTTTATCTGCCAGTTCTGTGCTAACCTGTCAGTTTTCTCTCGGTGTCCACCTCCGCTATACATCCAAGTTTTGTGCTGACTGCAAATTTTGAAATTGAGCCCCGCCACCAAAGTCGAAGTCATTAATGTAGATCAAGAAAAGTATTTGTCCCACTACCCACTCTGAGAAGCCCCATTTTGTATATTGCTGCAGTCTGAGAAATAACCATTTGCAACACTTTCTGTTTCCCATTATTAGCCAACTTGGTAGCTATGCTGTCACTATCTCTTTTAGTCCAGGGTTTTCAGTCTCACTGGTATGTGTGTTAATTATTATGTGGCTTCTGGAAGTCTATATACACCGCATAAGCTGCAATACATACCTGAACTTTATCGTATATCATTATAAAACATCGATCAAGTCAGTTAGACATAACTTGTTGGAAATATATGCTGACTTTTCTTAATTAATCCATATTCCTGCAAGTGGCCAACATTTAAAAGCTTTTCCATCACTAAGGTTAAACTGACTGGCCTCTAATTGTTGGATTTATCCTTATACCCTTTTTGCAAACAAGTGTGTAATGTTGTAATTATCCAATCCTCTAGCACATCTTCAATATCTAAAGAGGATTGGAAGATTATGACCAGTACCCCCTCAATTTCCTCCATTATTTCCTGTAAAACCTTCTTATTAATTCTAAAGCTTCAGGCCATAATATCAATGGTGCATAATAACTTGGACATGATTTCATTTAATATGGTGCAGCTTTATTAAACTACTAAGCAATAGTACATACTCACAATGTTTTCTGATTTGATTTATTGTTGTCACGTGTACCTAAGTACAGTGAAAAGTTTTAGTTTGCGAGCAGTACAGGCAAATCATAGTAAACAAGGACATACAGATCATAGTGTGCTCAGACAGAGCGAGGCATATAAAGTTACAGCTGCACAGGAGGTGCACAAAGCAAGATTAATATTAGAGTTGAAATTAGAGAGACCCATTCAGCAGTCTAATAGCACTGGGGAAGAATCTGTTGGTGCGAATGTTCGATCTTCTGTATCTTCTGCCTGAACTGAAGAGGTTGGAACAAAGTATTGCCAGGCTGGGAGGGGTCTTTGATGACGTTGGCAGACTTTCCATGACAACAAGAAGTGTAAATGGAGTCCATGGATCAGGGAGGTTGGCTTCCATGATGGTCTGGGCTGTGCAGACAACTTTCTGTAGAGCAGTGGCCGTACCAAGTTGTTACACACCCGGATAGAATGCTTTCTATGGTGCATCTGTAGAAGTTGGTGAGGGTCCTTAACGGATATGCTGAATTTCCTAAGCCTGAGGAAGAAGAGGCATTGTTGTGCCTTTTTGACCATCACATCTACATGGGAGGTTCAGATTATTCGTTATTGTCACTCCTCAGACCTTGACGCTCTCGACTCTCTCCACCTCAGTCACCAGTTCCTTGAAATCTCATGCATCAGAATCTGTCTCACTTGATTAATCCATCAACTGTTGTTCTGGCAGGTTTCCTGGAGCAGGTGACCAATCTGCTACACCTGCAGAGATATTCAGTGATGTGAATAACACACCTCAGGTAAAGGCTGAACGGGCTGAAAGGGAATGGGCAACCACCCAGCGGACTAGAGGTAGTGCAGGAGTCCCATGTGGCTGGCCTTCCTCACTAACAGGTTTCCTGTTTTGCATACTGTTGAGCAAGAAACTTTTCAGGGGAGAGTAGCAGAAGCCAAGACCATGGCAGCACCATTGGTTCTGTGCAGAAGAGAACTGCAGGGCTATAGTGATAAAGGATTCGATACTAAGGCGGGTAGACAGGTATTTTTGCAGCTGCAAATGAGACTCCAGGACAAGATGTTGCTTCCCAGGTGCTGGCCTTAAAGATATCCTAATGTGGCTGCAGAGCATTCTGAAAGGAGAAGGTAAGCAAACAGTGATCAGCTGTGGTGCATATCAGTGTCAACAACATGGGTGAGAAAAGGGACGAGGCCCTAGAGGAAGAAAATAGAGATTAGGCACATAAATTAGAAAGTTGGACCTCGAAAGGTAGTAATCTCAGGATTACAACAAGTGCCACATGCTACCAAGAGTAAAACCAAAAGGATATCCCAGATGACTAGAGATAGTAGGAACTGCAGATGCTGGTGAATCCG
>NC_063356.1:36042106-36062206 GCF_021869965.1 Rhincodon typus | reverse complement strand
GATGCTGCTTGGCCTGCTGTGTTCATCCAGCCCTGCACCTTGTTGTCCCAGATGACTATGTGGCTGAAGAAATGATATAGGAGGGAAAGGTTCAGAATCCTATGACATTGGGACTGATCCTGGGTAAGGTGAGACCAATACAAACAGGAGGGGTTGCATGTGGAACTGAGACCAATGTCTGCAGGGTAGGGGGCTGTTATTAGTGCTGTTGGGGAAGACGTTTCTCCTGGAATGTCACAGGATTGGGAACCTGAGCATGGAGATGGAGGAAGGTAAAACAAGGCTAGGAACTAAGGCAGAAAAGTAAGAAGCAAAAGTGGAAAGCGGAAAAACAAAAGAGCAAAAAAAAATGGGGCTACAGTGTAAAATAAAGCTAGCTAAATTTGATAGGTAAAATAAGAAACACAAAGGTGGTAAGCATATGATTCTTCCCAATGCTAAAGGCATGGAGGAGAGCCCAAACTAGTGATAAGAGAGACAAAGCCAATGTAATGCAACAGCTTTATCAGGAACTTAGCGAGAGTTGATCATTCTCTGTTAGCCCAACTCATCCACGCCGACCAGATATCCTAAATTAATCTAGTCCCATTTGCAAGCATTTAGCCCTTTTCCCTTATAACCCTTCCACTTTATATATGCATCCAGATGCCTTTTAAATGTTGTAATTGTACCAGCCTCCACCACTTCCCTTGGCAGCTCATTCCAGACACGTATCACCCTCTGCGTGAAAAAGTTGTCCCTTAGGTCCCTTTTATATATCTCTCCTCTCATCTTAAACCTATGCCCTCTAGTTTTGGACTGTCCACCTTGGGGAAAAATACCTTGGCTATTCACCCCATCTATTGCCCCTCATGACATTATAAACCTCTCTAAGGTCACTCCTCAGCCTCTGACTCTGCAGGGAAAATACCCTCAGCCTATTCAGCCTCTCCCTATAGCTTAAACCCTCCACTGCAGAATCATCCTTGGAAATCTTTTCTGCACCCTTTCAAGTATAACAACATCTTTCCAATAGCAGGGAGACCAGAATTGAACACAGTATTCCAAACGTGGCCTAACCATTGTCCTGTACAGCCGCAACATGACCTCCCAACTCCTATACTCAATGCACTGACCAATAAAGACAAGTGTACCAAGCACCTTCTTCATTACCCTGTCTACCTGGGGTGATTCCACCTTCAAGGAGCTGTGAACCTGCACCTCAAGTTCTCTTTGTTTGGCAACACTCTCCAGGACCTTACCATTGGGTGTACAAGTCCTGCCCTGATTTGCCTTTCCAAAATGCAACGGGTGGCGCAGTGGCTCAGTGGTTAGCACTGCTGCCTCATAGTTCTGGGGACCCAGGTTTGTTTTCAACTTCAGGAAACTGTCTGCGTGGAGTTTGCATATTCTCCCCGTGTCTGCGTGGGTTTCCGCCAGTTGCTCCGGTTTCCTCCGACAGTCCAAAGATGTGCCAGATCGGTGGATTGGCCATGCTAAATTGTCCCATAGTGTTCAGGGATATGTAGGTTAGGTGCATTTAGCCATGGGAAATGCAGGGTTACAGAGATAGGGTAGGGGGATGAATCTGGGTGGGATGCTCTTTAGAGGCTTGGTGTGGACTTGTTGGGCTGAGTGGCCTGTTCCACACTGTAGGGATTCTAAGATTCTCACATTTATCCAAACTAAACTCTATCACTACTCCTCAGCCCATGACCACCATCTGATCAAGGTCCCATTGTACTCTGAGATAATCTTCTTATCTAACCACTACATCACTTATTCAACAATTTTGGTGTCATCTGCAAATTTACTAACCATACCTCCTATATTCACATCCAAATCATTTATATAAATGACAGAAAGCAATGGACCGAGCACTGGTCCTTGTGGCACACCGCTGGTCACAGAACTCCAGTTCCCAAAGCAACCCTCCACCACCACCACCTTCTGTCTCCTACCTTCAAGCCAGGTCCGTATCCAAATGGCTAGCTCCCCTGGATTCCGTGTGGCCTAACCTTGCTAACCAGTCTCACTGTGCATGCAACTGCTTCCCCATTCGTCCTCACTCCCACCCCCGTAACGCCCTAAATACTATTAACCCTGCATAACGTCTATGCTGGCTACCTACTCACTCACTTGGGATACCTTACCACTTATCTCCCACTTGCATTAGCACTAATAGCTGTGACACCCATCTCACTCAATCCCTCCCTTTGTCTCAACAAAACTTCCCCTCCTCCAGCTATGAAGAAGAGAGTACAGATGCCTCAGAAGATGCACTGACAAGGCTGTCTCCTACACCTTTCACCAGCTCAGGCACTGACACTTCAGCTGGTCCATTAACTAGATTAGAGTTGGCAGTACCTGCTGATGAACACATCATTGCCACATTTTGCAGATGGCCAAGGAAGAAGTGCCCACTGGCACTCAGAGAACTGCTGGAGACCAGGCATGTGCTCAGTCTGGGAAGTAGAAGACGACCTGATGCCAGCCATTACCAACTGTATTGGTGCACATAGGCAGACACAGGAGCAGCAGGCAGCTTAGTTGGGAGCACAGGGCAACCTGACACAAAGGTTACAAGATTGCAGCAATGTGATTGGGACCCTACTTTCTCGGGCATACAGGCAACTGGCTATCTCTTTGGGCGCGACTGTGCTAGACAGCTGGGTCAAGCACTCTTAAGAATCTGTTGAATATGTGCCCAGACCTGCTCTCCAACCCTCTAGCATCAACTGCAAGGGAGAGGAGAATAAGGGACTTGGAGCTCACTCCAGGTGGCCCTTCTTCACAAGGAGACAAGGCAATGCCAAAACAGACCCGGACAGAAGAGGAACTGTACACAGACTCCCCAGACATCTCGTGTCAGGAAATCCCAGAGGTCACCAGCCTTCCACTTTCAGCCTCAGCCCTGAGGGAATTATGCTGAGAAGGGTGACCCAGCCTATTGATGGACGTACACTCAGACTGCCTGGGTCCTCCAGTTGCCCAACCAAATCTCCAAGGCCTATAGGCTTTAATGTCGGTCAGGCCCCCTTCAGCCTAGTTGCATACATTCGGACTAAAACGAGATGTATCGGAGGGAGAGAAAGAAGAAAACCTTCTGAAATGACATAGCGTGTGAGAGCACATGCCTCATCACTGGCAGTTTTCCGCATGCCAGTGACTTGGGGCAATTCTCCCTGTGCCAGCTGTGGAGACGTGCTCACCAGCATGTGTTCCTGACTGTAATCTAGTGAGTATACCCATTGAGGTGTCAATATTGAAGCTTGTGGGTGTGCAGGAGGCCGTCTTGCTGGTGTATCCTCTGAGACATCTGTGCTCTTTTCCACAGAGCTAGAGGGGAGGAGGTCTTTCAGTGTGGTCCCCCCTTTGACCAGGAAAATCCTGCTTCTACCTGCAGGAGACAAAAGAGAGAACGTGTTAACGAGGTGTGGAGCTGGAGGAACACAGCAGGCCAGGCAGCATCAGAGGAGCAGGAAAGTTGATGGTTTGAGTCTGGACCTTTCTTCAGAAATCGGGAGCAGAGTGTGGAGCTGGAGGAACACTATTTCTGAAGAAGGGTCCTAACCCAAAACATCAGCTTTCCTGCTCCTCTGTTGCTGCCTGGCCTGCTGTGTTCATCCAGCTCCATGCTGTGTTCATCCAGCTCCATGCTGTGTTATCTCAGACTCCAGCATCGGCAGTTCTTACTATCTCTAAAAGAGAGAATGTGTTGTGACTAAGGGGCAGAAGATGTGGCACGTTAACAATATATTCTCAATGTCCAGAGGGCATAGATGACAGTCCACTGTAACTACTCTGTCACATCTCTGAATGTATGTTCACTTTCCTTCATCAGCTGTGGGAGCAGATGCCTGTCTTCCAGGCGCTACAACATTAAACATTCAGAGCTGAGTCACCTTCACCACTATATGATGTTCAATGGTCCAACGTGTGAAGTGAGCAGCTCCTGCACCATGTGTAGGTTATTGAAATGTGGAATGTGATTGCTACTTTGGAAAGTGGGGTCAGTATATCCAGATAACAAAACATTGCCGTCAGTGGGGTTTATTCTTGATGCTGCATAATGATGTGATCAAATGTGATCTGGTCAGCCAGGATTCGGACTCCACCAGTAGGCTAATGACGAAGGATCACATTATATGTTATTGCTCACAGGCGTCTTTTACCTGTGCTGCAAAGGTGTCTGTGTAATGCTTTGTTCTTTGAATGGTTTTACAACACTCAAAAGTGAAGCTCTCTCCCTCAGTGAACGATACATTTATCTCACCCCCACCAGCTGCGGTCACAGCCATCGACTCTATTATGCACTTGTTACTAACAGCACAATGGAAGGAAACAGCAGCTTCATGTAGCGAGCCTCAGACTTAACATCTCACACTTTGCAAACACAAAAACGTACACATTTCCTTCTTGGTAATCCTCACTTATTGACTTTGAATTACGCCTCGTCCCCATACAATTCATCTATTTAAATCTTCACCTGTCTTTAGACCCCCTCCCAGCACTAGTCATGTCTAATAAACATGCTAGATCTTGTAGTGCACTGTTGCCCCAAGGAAACCGGGGTGTTGTTGACTTTTAATGACCCTACCCCCTCCAAATTACCTATTCCTTCAATGCTCCATCATCTCACTGCCCTGATATATTGAGTTGCCCTCATTCTACATCCCAGCATGCTGCCTCCAATGTTCACAATTAAATTCCCTAGCTCCTCAACTGCAGCATTGGCCCCTGCTAAATCCCTTGACTTTTAGTGGGCAGATCTCTCCTATGTATGTTATTTATGTGCGTGAATTTGTGAGTGTGAGCGCTTGGGTGCATTTACTTATATTCCTTTAGTGTCCTCAAATAGAAGTGATACCTGTTTGTCAATTTTAGCCCATTCAGTATCTCAGCTAATTTCTTATTCACAATGACTGTGGCAGAATCTTCATGGATATTAAATTATTCAGCCATAACGTGAGATGGACTGTCTACCATTCTCAACTAGTGTAAACAACCAATTCATTTCATCCTCTACACATATCTTAAACGTTCTATTGCATAATAACTAATTATTAATTTGATAACAACATAAGCAATTAAAGCTTCAAGTTAGGTTGATAAATGTGTGTTCCTTTAGTCCATATTGCTGCCTTTCTTAGTTTAAAATTTTGGATTTGGAGTGGGAAGTTGAGTATATAAAAATGCTAAGCTCATATACAGTTTTGGTTGTAAAAAGTAGCTTCTGATACTTTGAAGCAGTACAAGGAAAGGAGTGACAGTACAGAAACAACCGCAACAGATATAGGCAGAAGCCTCCTCCCATCTTTCCTCACTTAACCCCATTGATATATACCTCGATTTGTTTTCCCCTCGTGTGCTTACCTCACATTTCCTTAAATCTATCCATGCTATTTGTCTCATACATTTCTTCTGGAAACATTTCCACAATTTAGCCATGATTATTGACAAAAAGAGAAGGAACAAGTGGAACAGATTATGAGAGTGCCCAGAGCAAAAGACAAATCGTAGTAGAGGATGATATCATTGTAAAAATACTCTTCCCTCTTTGTCAACAGCATGAAAAAAACATTATTTTTCATCCTCCATCAGTTTTGAAGCAGAGTCATTCTGGACTTTGGACGTCAACTCTGTTTCTTCTCCACAGATGCTGTCAGACCTACTGAGTTTCTTCAATACTTTCTGTTTTCATATAAAATATGTAACCATTTCAAAGGCCAATTTTCTTTGCATCTCAAGTATCTGGTGCTTAATCTGAAGCATACTATGTTGGGCTACATTTCTGCAAGTTTCCTGTAATGCAAAACCCAAAATGTTTAACATTACAGGCCTTCAGAGAGTTGAGAAAAGATTCAGTGTGACCTGAGATATAATGGTGGGGGAGAAAAAGGATGAAATGTGGCTCTGCTCTCTATTCTTTGTTCTCTCGCTGTGAAATCTTGATCAGAGAGAAATGAGCATGCCTCAGGTCTGTTTATCCCTTCTGAGATGATATCACTCAAAGATTGGAGTTGGACATTTCACTGCAGATGGTAAACCAAGGCTTTGTCTGACATCTCAGCTGGATGTAAAAATTCCCATGATGCTATTTAGGAGAAGGGCAGGGGAGCTGTTCCTGATTTCCTGGCTAATATCTATCTCTTAAAATGGATCAGATCTCTTGCTGTTTATGGAATCTTGTTGTACACAGATTAGCTGGTCCATTTACGATAGTTTGCTGTAAAAGGTACCTTCTGAATCTGAGGAGTATTAGAAAGCTGCCACATTTCAAAAGTGCTTCATTGACAGCTGAGCATCGTGGACCCTCCTGTGGAAATGGCAGGGTGCTCATATAAATGCAAGTTCTTTCTTTTAACGGCTATGTTTAGGTTATTTGCTTCTCTATAGTATTTTGGACTTCTGTACCATTCAAACTCATTAATAATGGATGCAGAGGGTTAAAACCTTTGCTAGATGAGGCTTCCCTGGTGCATCCCTGGGGCTGATCAAAGGTTGGATGCAAGGTTCCTGCTGGACAAGGTGAGCAGAGTTCCCAGTGGCACTTTCAGGATCTTTGAGCCTTCCTGACCACTTTTCAGTGGAAAGTGTTACATTCCTTGCTCTAATTCAATACAAAATTAAGCTAAAACAACTACAACTGAATTGCCAAGTAGTTTGACAAATGGAGCAACTATTTTTAGATAATTCAATGCAGGAAAACCGGTTGCTGAAGAGGATGTTGTGTCCATTGCTGATGTCTAGCCAGAAACTGTTGGGTTGTAGGCTGCAGCAACTAAGATAAGGGTGCACAATTTACCAGACAATCTGAACAGCTGAGAGGTGGCCGCTCAGATTGTGTTTGTTTCATAAAATGCAGAGTTTATCTGATTCCTTATGAACTAGGCCTTCAAGAACATAGAAAATTGGTCTTCTTTATCTTGGATCAATTATTCCAATTCTATTTTAATTAAGTCTAAATTAAAACAATCACAGCCCACCACTAACTGCACTGTTGAGGAGTTGCAACCCTCAGTAGGGAGTCAAAAATCATGAGAGCAGTTAAAGCTAGGCAGCACTTTTTAAAAAGAAGGTGTACTATGGCTGGTGCAGGAACTTGAAGAAATCTATAATTGATTCTGACCAGGTAAACAGTATATATAGCTAAATATGCTATCTATCAGCACGGTAAAAGAAATGAAACATGCTGTTGAAGCTTTTTTTGCTTTGCTCTTATCAGGACAGATGCAAGAATATCGAATTTCACAGAGAAAAATGCACATTTCGTGAGAAAAGTGCAGATTCGTTGAAAAGTTGACTCTGGTTGAGTGTTACCATGGTGAGTTCATCGGAGAACTACTGTCCCCATTTTTTTTTAATTTGGGAAAGATATTTTGACAGGACACACTCCTTTTTCCTGTAGTGGCTATGTCCCTGCATATGAATATATGTAGCTTCAAGCAGGCATAACTGAGCCACATTGTGAATCTGACTGATAACCTTAACTTGGTTGTTAGTGTAATTCTTAGCAGTCAATATTTTTCATGCTACATTGTTGCTTTTTTCAGCAACGTTCAAAGTGTGAGAGTCTGTATGAAGTGATGCATTTCATTGAAAGTGAATTGCAGAATGTGGTAAGAGTTGTGGTTTGAGAAATGCTGAATATCTTGTACATTTCTACATTTGTGAGTGCTATCGAAACCTGAAAGATAAAGTTTCCAATGGAATCCATGAGAAATAAATCAGAGGCAGACACGGTGACTGAGGAAAGAAAATAAATGGTCACTCTAAAGACAGGTTTTCATAAATGCTTGATCAGACACAAGAAGGGAGCTCAGACCTGAAACATTAGCTCTTTCATTAACATTTTCCATTTTTATATCAACTTTCTGATATTTTAGTTTTGTGTTGTGGAAAGAAACAGATGGAAGGGAAAGGAGACAGGGATGATAAAGAATCACTATCATTGTCCATTCTCACACTCATAACTACAGTTTAGGGACTCACACTAATTCAGAGGATAGATTAAAAAGTTCATTTGAAGGTGATGAGATAGTGCTCATTGTTTGGAACAATGCAGTTGTAAAGACACTGTACACTTGCCAGAGTCATGTGATCTCTGTTGTAAGGTGCTTTCCGTTTAGATTGGATAGCTATTAAAATCACTACACAAAATATGGTAGCAGAAGTGTGCAGCTAGATTTTCAGATATATGAAAGAACCAGCCACTGCTCCATGCCATCCATTGAAGCATCTTTATCTCAACTTGCGAAGGCAAAGGTCTTTACTACCCTTGATAGTGAGGCCACTTTTGGAGTACTGCATACAATTCTGGTCACCCTGCTATAACAAGGGTGTTATTAAACTGGAAAGGGTGCAGAAAAAATTTACAAGGATGTTACCAAGACTGGAAGGTTTGAGTTATAAAAAGAGGTTGGATTGGCTGGGACTTTTATTCCCTTGAGCTTATAGAAGTTTGCAATATCATGAAAGGCATAGATAAGGTGAATTGCCAAGGTCTTTCCCCAGGATAGGGGAGTCCAGAAGTCTAGAGGGCATAGGTTTGACAGGGGAAAGATTTAAAAGGGACCTGAGGTGCAATTTTTTCACACAGATAGTAGCGTGTATATGGAGCAAACTGCCACAGGAAGTGATACAGACAACTTCAATTACCACATTTAAAAGACATTTCAACAAGTACATGAATAGGAACATGGGTTAAATACAGACAAATGGGCTTAGTTCAGTTTAGGAAACCTAGTCAACATGTAAGAATTGGGCTGAAGGGTCTGTTTCCATGTTGTATAACTCTATGACTTTTAACCGGTAAAGCAACAGTTTTCTAACGACATTCTGGATGCCATTCAAGAGATAATATGGTTGTGCATGCCATTTGGCATTTCCACTGCTCTGGTGAAGCATCAATGCAGACAGCATGAGATAGTCAATAATCTTTCTGGAATGGAAGCTATCATTGTTGATTTGCTAGTCTATGGACATGGAGATGCAATGGAAGAAGCCATTGAGAATCTAGTATGACTGCTAGAGGGAGTTCATCAGATTTATTTGAAGCTGAACAAAAAAGTTGCAACTGAGGATATCTGAATTGGAGTATATGTGTCATGTACTGACAGTGAAAGGACTCCTGACAAGGTGAGAGCTGTCACAGAACTGCAGTGACCAATGGAAGGGAAATTGGTACAATGATTTGTTGGATTCATGGATGATCGAACAATCCGTTGCCTAAATTTTCATCATAAGAACATAAGCACTAGGAGCAGGAGTAGGCCATCTGGTCCGTCGAGCCTGCCCCGCCATTTAATAAGATCATGGCTGATCTTTTTGAGACTCAGCTCCACTTACCCGCCCACTCACCATAACCCTTAATTCCTTTACTGTTCAAAAATTTATCTAGCCTTGCCTTAACAACATTTAGTGTGGTAGCTTCAACCGCTTCACTGGGCAGGGAATTCCACAGATTCACAACCCTTTGGGTGAAGAAGTTCCTCCTGACCTCAGTCCTACATCTGCTTCCCTTTATTTTGAGGCGATGCCCTCTAGTCCTAGTTTCACCTGCTAGCGGAAACAACCTCCCTGCCTCCACCTTATCTATTCCCTTCATAATCTTATATGTTTCTATAAGATCTCCCCTCATTCTTCTGAATTCCAATGAGTATAATCCCAGTCAACTCAGTCTCTCCTCGTAATCCAACCCTCTCAACTCTGGAATCAACCAAGTGAATCTCCTCTGCGCCCCCTCCAGTGCTAGTATATCCCTCCTCAAGTAAGGAGACCAAAACTGCACACAGTACTCCAGGTGTGGCCTCACCAGGATCCTATACAGCTGCAACATAGCCTCCGTGTTTTTAAACTCCATCCCTCTAGCAATGGCAGACAAAATTGCATTTGCCTTTTTAATTACCGGCTGCACCTGCAATCCTACTTTTAGTGATTCATGCACAAGGACACCCAAGTCCCTCTGCACAGCAGTGTGCTGCAATTTTTTACCATTTAAAACATAGTCCACTTTCCTGTTATTCCTACCAAAATGGATGACCTCACACTTATCAACATTGTACTCCATCTGCCAGACCTTTTCCCACTCACTTAGACTATCTATATCCCTCTGCAGACTTTCAGTGTCTTCTGCACACTTTGCTCTACCACTCACCTTAGTGTCATTTGCAAATTTTGACACACCACACTTAGTCCCCAACTCCAAATCATCTATGTAAATTGTAAACAATTGCGATCCCAACACTGATCCCTGAGGCACACCACTAGCCACTGACCGCCAACCAGAAGAACACCCATTTACCCCTACTCTTTGCTTTCTACTGGTCAACCAATCCTCTATCCATGCCAATACATTACCTGTAATACCGTGCAACTTTATCTTATGTAGCAACCTTTGGTGTGGCACCTTGTCAAATGCCTTCTGGAAATCCAGATACACCAAATCCACAGGTTCCCCACTGTCCACCATGCAAGTAATGTCCTCAAGGAATTCCACCAAATTAGTTAAACATGACCTACCCTTCATGAACCCTTGCTGGGTGTTCCCAATGGGACAATTTATATCCTGATGTCTTGCTATTTCTTCCTTAATGATAGATTCAAGCATTTTCCCCACTACTGAAGTTAAGCTAACTGGCCTATAGTTACCTGCTTTTTGTCTACTTCCTTTTTTAAACAGTGGCATCACATTGGCTGTTTTCCAATCTGCGGGAACCACCCCAGAGTCCAGTGAATTTTGGTAAATAATTACTAGTGCATTTGCTATTTCCCCCATCACCTCTTTTAGTACCCTGGGATGCATTTCATCAGGGCCAGGAGACTTGTCTACCTTTAGCCCCATTAGCTTGCCCAGCACTGCCTCTTTAGTTAGTTTCTAGGTCCTCACCTGTTATAACCTTCTTGCCATTAGTTTTCGGCATGTTATTTGTGTCTTCCACTGTGAAGACCGACACGAAATAACTGTTTAATGTCTCGGCTATTTCCTCATTCCCAGTTATTAAATTGGCCTTCTCATCCTCTAAAGGACCAATGTTTACCTTCGCCACTCTTTTACGATTTACATATTTATAGAAACTTTTGCTGCCTGTTTTTATATTCTGAGCTAGTTTACTCTCATAATCTATCTAACTTTCCTTTATAACTTTTTTAGTGGCTTTCTGTTGGCCTTTAAAGATTTCCCAGTCTACTAGTTTCCCACTACTCTTTGCTTTTTTGTATGTGTTTTTTTTTCAATCTGATACTTTCCTTTATTTCCTTAGACATCCATGGCTGGCTCTCTCTTTTCCTACCGTTCTTCCTTATCACTGGAATATACTTCTGCTGAGCACTGTGAAAAATCGTTTTGAAAGTCCTCCACTGTTCCCCAATTGACCCACCATAAAGTTTTTGCTCCCATTCTATCTTACCTAACTCCTCCCTCATCCCATCATAGTCTCCTTTGTTTAAGCGCAGGACATAGGTACTGGATTTAACCTTCTCACGCTCCATCTGTATTTTAAATTAGACCATACTGTGATCGCTCCTTCCGAGAGGATCCCTAACTGTGAGATCATTAATTATTCCTGTCTCATTACACAGGACTAGATCTAGGATAGCTTGCTCCCTCGTAGGTTCCATTACATATTGTTCAAGGAAATTATCGCGGATGCATTCTATGAGACCCTCCACAAGGCTGCCATGACCGACCTGGTTTGACCAATCGATATGTAGATTAAAATCCCCCATGATAATTGCTGTACCATTTTTACATGCATTAGCTATTTCTATGTTTATTGCCTGCCCCACCACAATGTCATTATTTGGTGGCCTACAGACCACACCTATCAGTGACTTCTTCTCCCTGCTATTCCTAATTTTCACCCAAATGGATTCAATGTTTTGTTCAGTAGAACCTATATCATCTCTCACTACCACCCTGATATCATCCTTAAAAATCAGAGCAACACCACCTCCCTTACCTTCCTGTCTGTCCTCCCGAATAGTTTGATACCCCTGGATATTTAACTCCCAGTCATGACCATCCTGTAACCATGTCTCTGTAATGGCCACTAAATCATACCCATTTGCCATGATTTGCACCATCAACTCATCCATCTTGTTTCGAATGCTCCGAGCATTCAGATAAAGTGCCTTTATGCCAGTTTTTGCACCTTCTTTTTGGGTCCTATTACCTCCATTACTAACTGCTCTTGAGTTCTCCTTCCCTTTAACTTTTTTCCTAATTTTCAATGGAGTTGAAGCTTTCTCGTCACCTGCTAACCTGCTGCTTTGCCTTACATTAATTGTTATTCTCCCTCTACGCTCACTTCTCCCTTCCCCCCTACTTACTAGTTTAAAGTCCTATTAACCACCCCATTTACCCTTTTCGCCAGAACACTGGACCCAGCCCTGTTCAGGTGGAGTCCATCCCAGCGGTATAGATCCCTCCTGTCCCAGAACTGATGCCAGTGCCCCATGAAAAGGAAACCCTCTTTCCCACATCACTCTTTTAGCCACGTGTTTACTTCCCCGATCTTCGCCTCCCTATGCCAATTTGCATGTGGCTCGGGCAGCAATCCAGAGATTATGACCCTTGAAGACCTGTTTTTTAATTTTGTTCCTAGCTTTTCATAATCCTGAAAGAGGTCTTTTTTCCTAGTCCTGCCTATGTTGTTGGTACCTACGTGGACCACAACAACTGGATCCTCCCCCTCCCCTTCTAGTATCCTCTCGAGCTGGTCAGAGATGTCTCGCATCATCGCACTGGGCAGGCAACACATCATGTGGGATTCTCTATCCTGCTCATGAATCTCTATGCAAATTCACTTATAAGGATGTGCAGTGGTGTTGGTCACAGAATAAGAAACAGTTTTCATTCAAATCAAACAGCTAACAGTAACAGCTCAACTTGTTCTAGAAGTCATCAACTTAGCTGAGATATTGAATCTGAAAGACAGAAGTCTTGCTCTGATCCAGCACTCATCATAGGGACAACACCTCCCAAGAAGGAACATCACTCCAGAAAAAAGCAGATACCAGACAAACTGCCACCAACAGCTTACATATGTGCCATTAAAAGGTCTGAATGCTTTTGAGCTTATGGATGAAGTGCATATGCATGGACAGACTAGAATCAACATACAATATTGATTTTGATTGATTGATTTATTGTCACATGTACCGAAATACAGTGAAAAGCTTTGTTTACGAGTGGTACAAGCAGATCGTAGTAAGCAAAGGATGTACCAATCAAAAAGACTTAGACAGAGGCATGCAGGTTACATATCACAGGCTGTGAGCCAGGCAAGATCAATGTTAGCAAGCTCAGCGTTATTTGAGGCTAGAGATTCCTTTCATCAGTCTAATAATGACCTGGGAGAGCTGTTTCCGAACCTGCTGGTGTGTGTGTTCAGGCTTCTGTATCTTCTGCCTGACGGACGAGATTGTAGGAGATCGTTGCCAGGGTGTGATGGATCTTTGATGTTGGCAGCCTTTCCCCGGCAGCGAGCTGTGTAAATGGAGTCCATGGATGGAAGATTGGCTTCCGTGATGGTCTGGGCTGTGCACACCACCTTCTGTAGTTTCTTACGGTCCTGGGCAGAGCAGTTGCCATACCAGGCCATTATGCACCTGGACAGTACGCTTTCAAAGGTGTAACTGTTGAAGTTGGTGAGGGACCTTATGGACATGCCAAATTTCCTGAGCTGCCTGAGGAAGAAGAGGCGTTGTTGTGCCTTCTTGACTGTATTGCCATTCTACTATGAATTCTAATACGCACATGGAGCCTGGAAAATGGTGCGGTAGTCCAGCAATTTGTCCTGTAACAAATTACTATGATTTGAGGCAAAGTCAGGGAGTAGCATCAGTTCACTATGAACCTGCTGGCCAGTGTCAGGATGACAACAGTCACCCCTCCACAACTGATACTGTCCGTATGCACTTTGCTGCCTGTTAGCCAGCCAAGGTGAGACTCTTGTTATTGCACAGTACCCAGGTAGCCTCACTGACAGTGACACGGTTTTACATCAAGACATAGTTTTACATTGAGATGTGGTCAAATTTCACCAGACGCACCATACATGTCAGATAGTGGTGAAACCACAGCCTTCGATCAAAACTGCACCTTAAGATCTAATAGCAGCTTTCAAAGAACCATTTAGAAAGTTCTTAATATATCACATTGGAGCACTACCTAAAATCAGGAAAGGGAATCAATATTTTTCAGGAACATAGAAACAGGAGTAGGCTATTCAGCCCCTTGAGACTGTTCCACCATTGAATGCAATCATGGCTGCTTCTGTGGCCTACCTCCTTTTGTTTAACAAAAATTTATCTCAGATTTCTCTCAGATAACTCTTTAGCCACTGGTGAAGTTCTAGAAAACTGGAGAGTGGCTAATGTTGTTCCATGGTTTAAGAAAGGTAGCAAAGACAAGCCACAGAACTACAGGCCAGTGAGTGTGACATCACTGGTAGGCAAGTTATTGGAAAGGACAGGATCAACCAACATTTGGATTGTTCTGAGGAAGGGTCACCGGACACGAAACATTAACTCTGTTTTCTCCTGCACAGATGCTGTGAGACTTGCTGAGCTTTTCCAGCAACTTTGTTTTCGTTCCTGATTTACAGTATCCGCAGTTCTTTTCGTTTTTATTTGGACTGTCAAGGTCTGATTAGCGATAGTCAGCATTGATTTGTGTGAGGGAAGTCATGTCTGACAAATCTTTTAGAGTCTTTCGAAGATGTAACCAAGAGGATGGATAAGGGTAGGGCCATGGATGTTGTCTATATGGACTTTAATAAGTCCTTTGACAACGTCCCACATGGCAGGCTAGCCATGAAGGTTAGGTCGCATGGGATCCAGGGAGAGCTAGCTACTTGGATTCAAAATTGACTCAATGGTAGGATGGACGAAGGTTGTTTCTTGGGCTGGAGGCTTGTGACTAGTAGTATGCCACAGGGGTCAGTGATGGGATCTTTGTTATTTACATAAACGATCTGGATATGAATGTACAAGGCATGATTAGTAAGTTTGCAGATGATACAAAGTTAGGAGGTATCATTGATAGTGAAGAAGGTTATCAAAAATTATAGAGGGATCTTGATCCGATGGGAATGTGGGCTGAGGTTTGCCAAATGCAATTCAATACAGATAAGTGTGAGGTGTTGCACTTTGGAAAGTCAAACCAAGGTACTACTTATACAGCAAATGGTAAGGTCCTGAGGAGCGTTATGGAACAGAGGGACCTAGGAGTACAGGAAGGCATTTAGCATGCTGGCCTTCATCGGTTGAGGCATTGAGTGCATGAGTTGGGATGTTATGTTACAATTGTATAAGTCGTTGGTGAGGCTTGTAGTATCGTGTACAGTTTTGGTCACCCTGTTATAGGAAAAACATAGTTAAACTAGAAAGTGTGCAAAGAAGATTTACGAGGATGTTGCCAGGACTAGTAGGCCTGCGTTATAGAGAGAGGTTGGCCAAGGTAGGACTCTATTCCTTGGAATCTAGGAATGGGCTGCCAGAGAAAGTGGTTGAGGCAGGTACAATAGCAACATTTAAAAAACATTTCGATAGGTACATAGATGAGAAGGGTTTAGAGGGGTATGGACCAAATACAGGCAATAGGAACTAGCTGAGTGGGTATTATGGTCAGCATGGACTAGTTTTGGCCAAAGGGCCTGTTTCCATGCTATATTACTCTATGGCTCTATGACTTTATTTAAAATTAATTACTGATCCTTCATCCACTGCTGTTTGAGGTAAGAGTTCCAAACATCTACCACACTTTGTGTGTAGAAGTGTTTCCTAACATCTCTCTTGAACAATGTCACCCTAATTTTCTAATATGACCCATAGTTCTAGAATCCAAAACAAGTGGATATAGGCAACCTCTATTTATCTTTTCTTATTAATAGTTTGAATATTTTGATCATTTCACCCCATAGTAACATAAATTCTGGAGACAACAGGTGTAATTTGTACTGAAAACAACAAATGCCGGAGATCACAGCGCATCAGGCAGCATCCATGGAGAGGGAGCAAGCTAATGTTTTGAGTCTAGATGACTCTTCATGTGAAGTGAAGTGTGGAGGGGACAGCATTTATGCTATAGTTGAGGGATGGATGCAACGTAGTGTGCTGGGGGAGAAGATGTGTTGATCATTCAGATTAAGTGATTGGAATGTGAAAATGCCAGAACAACGGTGTGTCAAAACTACCAGACTTGAAAGAACTTCTGCATCCCTGTACTCGAGATATAAATATTAGCTTTCCTGATTATTTTCTGCGCCTATTTGTGACATTTTAAAGATCTATGGATCTGTACCCCCAAGTCTATTTGGACATCCACTGTATTTAATTTCATATCATCCAGAAAGGATCTATCTTTTTTTGTCCAAAATGGATAACCCCATACTTGCATACATTGAATCCCATCTACCACAGTTTTGCCCATTCACTTAATCTATCAGTGACCTTGGTAATTTTATGCTATCGTCTACACTGTCTACATAATGCTGCTTAACTTTGTGAAACCAGTAAATCTGGATATATGACTTTCTATGCCATTATCCAAATCATGAATAAATAATGTGTACAACTGAGGTGCATCACATCCTGCCAATTTACCCACAATCCCAACCTGCTGTCACCTGCACTCAACCT
The DNA here is from genome assembly GCF_021869965.1 of Rhincodon typus. NCBI lineage: Eukaryota > Metazoa > Chordata > Chondrichthyes > Orectolobiformes > Rhincodontidae > Rhincodon > Rhincodon typus. The sequence continues at coordinate 36,045,580 of NC_063356.1, read as the reverse complement.
ATTTCCCAGCCATATCAGTGATTTGCTCACAATTCTCTGGGCTTCTTCCTTAGTTAACAGTCTTTTCTGTGGGACCTCGTCAAATTCCTTCTGGAAGTCCGCATTAACAACACCCATAGATATTTCCTCATTCAATGCTTTAGTTACCCGTTCAATGTATTCAATGACATTTGTCAGGCATGACCTACTTGCCATGCTGGTTCCCCCTGATTGACGGAAATTTTTGAAAGGTATTCATTTACCCATCCTTGATTATTGACTCCATCAATTTCCCTATACAGATTTTAGGAAAACTGGTCCGTAATTCCTTGGTTTTCTTCTTTTGCATTTCTTAAAAAGTTGAGTGACATATGCAATTTTCCTGTCCAGAAGGATGACTGCACTATCTAGGGAACTCTGAAAGGTTATGGTTGGGATATCTATAATGTGCTTTCCCACCCCCAGATGGAAACCATCAGGACCTGGGGATTTATTACTCTTTGATTCCATTAATTTCCTCATTTAAAGTTTTCAAGAAGATTTGTAGCTTGGGTTGTGGATGAGGTTGTAGACTTGCTTGCTGAGCCAGTGGGTTTGGTTGCAGGCTTTCGTCACCCTGCTCGGTAACATCGTCAGTGCACCTCCACTGAAGCGTTGGTGTTCTGTCCCGCTTGTTATTTATATGCTTTGGTTTGCTGGGGTGGTTGGTATCACTTCCGGTTCTGTTTCTCAGTGGTTTGTACACAGGGTCTAATTCAATGTGTTTGTTGATGAAGTTCCAGTTGGAGTACCAGGCCTCTAGGAATTCCCTGGCGTGTCTCTGTTTGGCTTGTGCTATTATGGATGTGTTGTCCCAGTCGAATTCATGTTCCTCAATGTCCATGTGTAGTGAGACCTGTGAGAATTGGTGGTGTCTCTTAGTGTTTAGTTGATGTTCATGTACCAGTATTATCAGTTTTCTTCAAGTCTGGCCTATAGTGTTTCTCACAGCCCTTGTATAGTATTTTCTATATTACACAGGTTTTGCTGGTTTTGGGTATGGATTCCTTTACATTTGTCAGTAGCTATCGTAGGATGGGAGTTGGTTTGTGGGCTCCTCTGATACCTAGGGGTCTAAGTATTCTTGTGATCGTCTTCAAAATGGCCTTGATTAGTGAGTCTAGTAGTGTTGTGTCTTCCTGTTGTGGTCTGTCTCGGAGGTAATGGTGGATTGTGCTTTTCAGGTATCCATTCGTTTTGAAGACTCTGTATAGGCGCTTCTGTTCTGCTTTGCACAGTTCTGGGTTGCTGCAATGTGTTGTGGCTCATTTAAATAGTATCCTGATGCAGCTCTGTTTGTGGGCATTGGGGTGGTTGCTAGTGTAATCGAGTAACTGGTCCGTACGTGTGGTCTTTCTATATACACTAGTCTGGAGTTCCCTGTTGTTTTTGCGTTCTACCATTATGTCCAGCAACAGTTGTTGTTTTCTTCTTCTTTCATGAATTTTATCCCGGTGAGGATGTTGTTTATGTGTCGGTGGGATTCTTCTAGTTTTGTGTATTTGATAATCATGAAGATGTCATTTACATATTGGCCCTAAAGTTTGGGTTGTAAAGCAGGGCGTGCTTTTGATTCTAACCTTTGCATTACTGTTTCTGCAATCAGTCCTGATACTGGGGATCCCATTGGTGTTCTCTTGATTTGTTTGTATATGCCATCGTTGAAGGTGAAGTGAGTTGTGAGACACAGATCTAGTAGTTTCATGGTGGTGTCATTATTGATGTTGTTGGTGTCCTGGAGTACCTGCTTACATGATTCATCCAGTCGTGTGGCAATTGTCTCTTTGGCTATATCGATGTTTATGGATGTAAATAGTGCTGTTACATCGAAGGATATCGTCATCTCGTCCTCTTCTATCCTGGTGTCCTTGATGATGTTGAGGAATTCTTGGGATGAGTGGGTGGAGTGAGTCATGTTGTCCACTAAGTATTTCAATTTCTGTTGTAGTTCTTTGGCAAGTCTATATGTTGGCGTGCCTGGCAGTGAGACAATGGGTCTGAGGGGCATCCCCGGTTTGTGTACCTTGGGGAGGCCACAGAATCTGGGTAATTTGGATCCCTCTGGCTTCATTTTCTGGTAGTCTGTCTTGCTGATGTCTCCTGAGCTGTGTAAGGCCTGGTATTCCAACTGGAACTTCACCAACAAGTACATTGAATTAGACCCGGTGTACAGACCACTGAAAAACAGAACCTGAAGTAATACCAAGCATCCCAGCAAACCGAGGCATATAAATAACAAGTGGGACAGAACACCAACGCCTCACTGGAGGTGCACAGACAATGTTACCTAGCAAGGTGACAAAACGTTTGCAACCCAACGCATGGCTTGGTGAGCACTTCTACAACCTCAATTTCCTCATTGCTGATGTTTTACTTATGGTAATTTTATTCAGCCCCACTTCCCAATCCATTATTAATTTCCTCAGGACTTCTAGCAAGCTATCCTCCTTTTCTACTGTAAATACTGACACCAAGTAGTTATTCAACATGTTTAACCTGACATTATTTCTAATTTTAGTGGGCTAACATTGCTCATGAATACCCATGTTCCCTTTATGTATCTATAAAATTTCTTTTTATTGATCTTAATGTCTCTGGCATAATCCTTTTTAGTAACTATTTAAAGCTGCTTTGTAGCTCTTTGCTGGTCTTTGTATCTTTGTCATTCAGCAGGATCTGTGCTTGAAGGAAGACGGATAGGAGAGTGTAAATGGGGAGAAATGACGAGAAAAGAAATAGAATATTATAAAACAAAGCAAATAGTAGAAAATAAGCTCAGGTAAGCAGTAGAGAGTAGGACCAAGAGCAAGATGTTTGATGGATGAAAACAATTTAACCACATAACCGCAGAAGAAGAAAACATCGCAGTTTTGAGAAGTGCTGAGGTCCTGAAGCAAATGCAGTTACTCATGTGGTGTCACCTGCCATAAAGAGATTGAGATCTCGTTCACAGATGCTTCAAACCCTGTAAGAAGTGCACAAACAAAAATTCTGAGAAAATTATACCAGGTTGTAAGACCTATGTGGTTTACGAAATCCTGCAGACACAACATAAAATACCACAACTTGTTTTTGCAAGAGGTAGATTTATTTTTTAACCAATGTTGCATGGAATGATTTTGATGTGGAAATGTTAAATATGTTGACCTTTAGCAGGCAGGGTGTCTTGGATCTTGACTCTGCAACCCCTCCCAAGCTTGATTGAAGAAGATTCTATCGTGACCTACTCAGAGTGCGGGCTCTTTCGTGAAGGCTACTGACGGGAATAGACTCCCTCCAACATTTGCATTTTTGTAAGCCATTTCTTTTAGTTTTATATTGTCCCTTATCTATTGAGTTGCCCATGGCTGTTTCTTTTGTGCAGTGGAACTTTTCCCTCACGGAGGATATAAACTGTTTTTTGTGAAAAACAGAGTTAATGTTTCAGGTCCGGTGATCCTTCCTCAGAATGGTCAC
>NC_063356.1:36030804-36041606 GCF_021869965.1 Rhincodon typus | reverse complement strand
TCTCAGGTTCTCCAGCATCGGCAGTTCCTACTATCTCTCTCAGTGCTGAGTCCACTGCTTTTCGTCATTTATATAAATGATGTGAAAGTAGGAGGTATGGTTAGTAAGTTTGCCATTGACACTAAAATTGGAGATGTAATGGATAGTGAAGATGGTTACCTCAGGGCACAACAGGATCTTGATCAGATGGGCCAATGGGCCGAGGAGTGGCAGATGGAGTTTAATCTAGATAAATGTGTGGTGCTGCATTTTGGAAAGGCAAATCAGGGCAGGACTTATACTCTTAATGGTAAGGTCTTGCAGATTGTTGCTGAACAAAGAGACCTTGGAGTTCAAGTTCATAGCTCCTGGAAAGTGGAGATGCAGGTAGACAGGGTAGTGAGGAAGGCGTTTGGTATGCTTGCTTGTAATGGTCAGTGCATTGAGTACAGGAGGTCATATTGCACCTGTGCAGGACATTGGTTAGGCCACTTTTGGAGTATTGCATGCAATTCTGGTCTCCCTACTATAGGTAGGATGTTGTGAAACTAGAAAGGGTTCAGAAAAGATTTACGAGGATATTGATAACACAATGTGGAGATGGAGGCACACAGCAGGCCAGGCAACATCAGAAGAACAGGAAAGCTGACGTTTCAGGTCGGGACCCTTTTTCAGAATACAAGGATATTGCCAGGGGTAGAAGATGTGAGTATAGGGAGAGGCTGAATAGGCTGGGGTTATTTTCCCTGGAGTGTCAGAGTCTGAGGGGTGACCTTATAGAGATTTATAAAATCATGAGGGGCATGGATAGAGTAAATAGACAAGGTCTTTTCCCTGGGGTGGGTGAGTCCAAAACTAGAGGGCATAGGGTTGAGGTGACAGTGGAAAGATAAAAAAAGGGACCTAAGAGGCAACTTTTTCACACAGAGGGTGGTGTGTGTATGGAATGAGCTGCCAGAGGAACATTTAAAAGACATCTGGAATAAGAAGGGTTTAGAGGGATGTGGGCCAAGTACTAGCAAATTGGATTAGATTTATATAGGATATCTGGTCAGCACGGACAAGTTGGACCGAAGGGTCTGCTTCCATGCTGTATATCTCTTTGACTCTATGACTCCGCAGAATATCCAAGTTTGAGCTGTCAAACAGCAAGTAACATTCATGCCATACTAATGTCAGGCTATGACCATCTCCAATCGGAGTAAATCTAACCACCGCCTCATGACATTCAATGGCATTACCATCACTGAATCCCCCATTTTAAACATCCTGGGGGTTATCATTGACCAAAAACTCAACTGGACTTGCCACATAAACACAATGGCGACAAAAGCAGGTCCAAGGCTAGGAATACTGTGGCAAGTAACTCACCTCCTGATTCCTCAAAGCCTGTCCACCATCTACAAGGCACAAGTGAGGAGTGTGATGGAATACTCCCCACTTGCCTGGATGGGTGCAGCTCCAACAATACACAAGAAACCTGACACCATCCAGAACAAAGCAGCCCATTTGACTGGCACCACATCCACAAGTATCCACTCCCTCCACCACCAACGCTCAGTAGCAGCGGTGTGTAACATCTACAAGATACACTGCAGAAATTCACCAAAGATCTTCAAACAGCACCTTCCAAACCCATGACCACTTCAATCTAGAAGGACAAAGGCAGTAGATACATGGGAATACCATCACCTTCAAGAATCCCTCCAAGTCACTCACCACCCTGGCTTTGAATATATGTCACCCTTCCTTTACTGTCTTTGGGTCAAAATCCTGGAACTCCCTCACTAATAGCATTGTGGGTGAACCTACAGCACATGGACTGCAGTGGTTCAAGAAGGCAGCTCACCACCACCTTCTCAAGGGCAACTAGGGATGGGCAATAAGTGCTGGCCTAGCCAGCGACACCCATGTCCCAAAAGAGGATTCAAAAAAAGCAGGAGTAGGCCATTCAGCCTCTCTAGCCTACACTGCCATTCTATAAGAGCATGGCCAATCTGCCTAAAGTCTCAATTCTCTTTCATGCCAATCCCTCATAGCCTCAGCTCGTTGATGTTTATCAATTTATCCATCTTTTCTTTAAATACTTCCAATGATTGACCCACACTGAAAGAGGAGATAGATAGTTTCACCAGCACAGTTAATGGAGTGTATCACATGGCACAAAGGAGAATCAGAGAAAAGGATGTAACAGCATTATGGGAAAAGAGACAAGTACAGAAACCGAGAATCACAGAATAGGCAGGGTAACAGAAATAAAGAACTGAACAGAAACCAAGATTAAATTGTATCCCTTATAGATTTACATAAAGCATTAACTTTAGTTTAAAACAAGGGTTTGTATATTGAACTCAGATGTCACTTGCCTTAGTCAGTCCCGCAAATGCAGAGAAGTCTGTTTTCTTTTCCATTCCACACTGCATGAGTCATCCAGATCAGCAGTAAACACTGTGTTTTCACTCAAATTGAAGGGAGAGAGTAACAAAGTCACATTGGGAGTGAGGTCAAGCAGACAGGAAAATAGCTTACCACCTGAAACCTGAAGCTGATTAGCCTGCTGTCTACTACCAGTATCTTCTGGTTCCCAGCAATTAAAGGTTCTTTCTTATCGGAGTAGTAAACGTGGAGAGAGGGTGTAACAGAGATATAAAGAGAGAGAGAGGCTAGAAAGGCAGCGAGAGACAGAAAGATTGAAAAGGGGAGAGTAACAGAGACAGTCCAATCTATTGACTGCACAGAAAAGGTGATCAAAGTAACTGCCGTGGCTTTAAGGTCCCAACAGCACAAACACTGATCAAGCCATTGGCCGCTATCCAGTGTGCTGACTGCACCATGTCTTCTGCTGGGATCCAGATTTTAGAGTTTGCTAGAAATGGCTTCATGGAACCCATTCAGATGGTTACGTTGCGACCTATCCGTTTGTGAACGTCAGAGATAGTAGGAACTGCCGATGCTGGAGTCAGAGATAATACAGTGTGGAGCTGGAGGAACACAGCAGGCCAGGCAGCATCAGAGGAGCAGGAAAGCTGATGTTTCGGGTCTTCAGAAATGGGGCCACACCCCCCCACCATCAATCCTGATAGCCTCACCGGAGTTGAGACTGCTTAAAGCCTCGGTTATGACACCCCCAGCTTCCAGCGTGACAGTCTCTTGACTCAAAACCATTGACATTCCCCAAACTAACCTCCCCTCCCCCATCTCTACCTACGCTCAGCATTTCATCACATACTTGGCATCCTACACACCTGACATCATATCCCCTCATATACCTTACACACTTACCTTTCATCAGGCACTGACAAAGTGACTTTAGGATCTTTAACATCAGAAATACAGCAGCAAGTGTATAAGAAGCCATATGTAAGCTACTCCTAAATTTGAATGGATTTCCTGCTGGTTATCTCCAAGACAGGGCAAATTCAGAATTCTCCTGAAAATAGCTGCAAGACCTAAGAGCACATTTTAAAAAATATCATTGTCATCAGACTGTTCACAATACGGATCACAACTCCAGATAACTTACACAAATATCAAACTTTAATTCCACAATGTTATTTTTAAAAAGAGGACCTGGACAGCCAAGGTGAATATGGACATGAATTTGGTGGCTGCCTGGAGAAGGATTGTGACATGTCAAACTATTACAGACTCTTGCTCTGAATGCTGCCTGGCTACCAACCATTGTTGAAATGAATCAGGGCGAAAGAATTTCAATGAAGCTGCAAAGCCAAAAGTTTCAAAATCAATTGTTCAAATACAAATGTCAATGCTGCTGGCAACTTCCATTGTAAAGGCTGTATTGTTCAACCATTCTTCAGAAACAACTAAGAGAATGATCTGTAAATTGCATTTTAGCTTTTATCAATATTTCAAACTCACTTCTTATTCCTAATCTGTCTGTATGTGTGCTGTTATTACTTCTTCTTGCATTTAGTAATGAATAAACTCACTCTTTTGTTAACTCAAGAGAGCCTGGTTAAAATAGGGTCAAGGTGCAGCGGATGCTGTTTAAAAGAGATGTGCAAGGCATGTTTTTCACACAAAGGGTGGTGAGTGCCTGGAACATGCTGCCAGAGGTGGGGTTGGAAGCAGACACAACAGCAACATTCAAGAAACACCTGGACAAATACATGAATAGAAAAGGAATAGAGGGATACAGACCCTGTAAGTGAAGACAGTTTTAGTGTGGAAGGGTAAAATGTGTTGGCACAGGCTTGGAGGGCCAAAGGGCCTGTTCCTGTGCTGTATTGTTCTTTAAGTTCCTTTGACCTTGTGAAAGGCATCCATGAGGGAAGGAACCTAGGATCATAGAATCCCTACTGTATGGAAGCAGGCCATTTGGCCCATCAAGTCCACACTGACCTCCCACCCCCAGACCCACCCCCCTACTGTATCCCTGTAATTCCCATGGCCAATCCACCCAACCTGCACATCTTTAGACTGTGGGAGGAAACCAGAGCCCCCAGAGGAAACCCACACAGACATGGGAAGGATGTACAGACTCCATACAGACAGTCACCCGAGGCTGGAATCGAACCCAGGTCCCTGGTGCTGTGAGGCAGGGGTGCTAACCACTGAGCCACTGGGCTGCCCTTTTCTAAAAGGCGGCATGGGTTTAAATAAAATCTGTTTTAAATTAATCTAGTTGTGACTAACAGAAAGTGTCGGTGAATAAATAAAAGGATCTAGTTCATCCATTCCCATCCTGTGGTTTAAACATCTGAGGTATCAATCTAGAACCATAATAAACTGGGGACCTTGCGATTTGGTTGTAATAATATCTGGAGCTTGATTTATTTCAGGCTGTTCCATATAAGCATAAAGTCTGCTCAATATGTGCAGCCCTTCAATCAATCAGAGTGTCATCTCCCCAGAACCCCGCTCTGCTCCCCATCTTCCCTCACTAATACCTGTCCACCCCTTCACCCTGCTCACCACCCTTCCTGGCACCCCAGCATCACAGGTGCTGCAGGAGCCAGAGGAGAGGGAGGGGAGGATTTTGATTTTTGATTTTGATTTTACTAGCGCGTGTACTGAAATAGAGTGAAAAGCTTTCTTTACAAGCAGTACAGGCAGATCACAGCAAGCAAAGGATGTACAGATCAAAAAGACACAGAGGCATACAGGTTACATTTGCAGGTTACATTATTTGTGGCTAGAGTCCATTCAACAGTCTGATAATGGGTGGAAAGAAGCTGTTCCTGAACCTGCTCGTGCGTGTGTTCAGGCTTCTGTATCTTCTGCCTGACAGAAGAGGTTGTTGGAGATCATTGCCAGGGTGCATTGGGTCTTTGATAATGGTGGTAACCTTTTCACAGCAGTGAGCCATGTAAATGGAGTCCATGGATGGAAGGTTGGCTTCCGTGATGGTCTCGGGTGTGCACACCACCTTCTGTAGTTTCTTACGGTCCTGGGCAGAGCAGTTGCCATACCAGGCCGTTATGCACCTGGACAGTACGCTTTCAATGGTGTATCTGTAGAAGTTGGTGAAGGACCTTATGGACATGCCAAATTTCCTGAGCCGCCTGAGGAAGAAGAGGCGTTGTTGTGCCTTTTTGACTGTTGTATTTATGTGGGAAGTCCAGGACAGGTCATCGGTTATCGTCACTCCGAGGAACTTGATGCTCTTCACCCTCGCAACCTCAGTTCTGTTGATGTAGATAAAGGCGCGCTCTCCTCCTTTCTTTCTGAAGTCTGAGGGGAGGAGTCAACAAAGCCAGAGGTGACGGAGGGTAAATCGACCGGGTGATGGGTGAGGAGAGGTGGAGTGGTGGAATGAACATGGTCGGAGGAGGGAGAGGGGAGGGGAGTGAGCTGAGCCAGGGGATGGGCTCTGAGGGAAAGGGTGGGGGAGGAGCAGAAGCCAGGGGTTGGTGGGAGGAAGCTTGGGAAGAGGGGAAACAGGGCCAAAGCGATATATGCTTTAGGTCTGGGAGTCAGATTAGCCAAAGTGGGTCTGGTTTGTAATTGATTTTGAACTAATTTATTGTATAGTTTGTTCAGGAACATCTGATACATAAGCTAAACAGTCAGGGAAAGCAAACAACCCAGGAGAGGCAGGAAGCAGTTTCCTGATCCCTGAAAACAGACAGGCAGATACAGCTGATCTCTGCATTTCGAAGGAATAATCTCTTTTCTGTCTTTCTCTGTTCTTTGGCCTCTTTACCTTGAATAATCTCATACTTGAATCTTGACCATTACCTTATCTCCAACTGTCAAAGGCTTTGGAAAAATTCCTGGATTGCTTCCCTTCCAGAAGCTGTCTGTTTCACCATTGCTTCATTGTGATTGACATACTCTCCATTGCAGCCTGATCCCAGGCAGTAGTCCCTGCTGATACTGACACTCCAATCCACTCTCCTAAGCCCGTTTTCCTTCTTTGTCTCTTTCTCCCTTTTGTTGCATCTACTTCAACTCACCCTTCCTCTTGTTCCAAATTCCCAATGTTCCAGTGCCTGGTTTTTCAATGGGAAATTCTGTTCTGTTTTTCCCACCAGCTGATCATAGTATGCTCCATATTCTGATGAGGGAGGGAATGCTCCCTCTGTAATATCTGTACGATAGATAGTATCGCTTACACCATGCAATTGTATTTCTCTCCAAGCGTGGATACCTCTTTTTCCTAACATTATTTCTCCCCTAGCCTCCTGGGAATTTTCCTTTTTCCTAAATTTATTATTGGGACTTTTCCTTGTTTTCCCCAGGCACTGCATAGAAACATCATTTCAGCCCTTGGTGACTTTTACTCATTTCCAGCTCTGTCCTCAATATCCAATCCTTACACCTCTTGGCATGATTTTGGCATTATCTATGAAATGAAACTGGAGGATTGTCCATTTGCCCTATCCCAGTTACAACATTAGCATTATCCTTATGCTGTTCTTGGCACTTTGCTGTGCCACCTTTAATCCTCCCTCTTCTTGTGCCTTCATTCCATGAACAGTTGATTCATATCAGGACTTTCCTACCTATACTGATCACAGTAGCCTCATTCCCTGATGATCCTGGCTGTCCTGTGAGATAATGCTTGTCAATAGTAGAACTGACCCTTGGCTCATGATGTCGGGTGGGAAAGGGGCAGCAGAGGACCCAACAATTGCTGACCAGCAGCATTGCCTGGAGGATCATCGGATGGGGAACAGGAAGCATGGCTACAGATTGGACACAGCAGTCGCTATTGTGGCAATGATGGAGGCCAGTAGCTAAGACCTCATAACAGAGACTCCCCACAGCCCGTTACGGAGACTCAGGATCCTGTTTCGCAGACTCTGGCCAATGTCAAGTAGGGACTGGTGGAGCAGCAGAGGATGAACAAGAAGAAGACAGCAAGATGAACTCTATTGCAATAAAATCTTGCATTATATTCTTGAGTGTCTTGGGCAGCACGGTGGCTTAATGGTTAGCACTGCTGCATCACAGCGCCAGGGACCTGGGTTTGATTCCAGCCTCGGGTGACTGTGTGTTGGAGTTTGCGTGTTCTCTTCGTGCCTGCGTGGATTTCCTCTGGGTGCTCTAGTTTCCTCTCACAGTACAAAGATGCGCCGGTTAGGTGGATTGGCCATGCTAAATTGCCCCTAGTGTCCAAGGATGTGCAGGCTAGGTGGGTTAGCCACGGGAAATGCAGGGTTACAGGGATAGGATAGAGAGGTTGGTCTGGGTGGGATGCTCTTCAGAGGGATGGAGTGGACTTGATGGGCTGAATGGCCTGCTTCCACACTGTAGGGATTTTATGATATTCAGTGTTTCAAGATGGTGCTGGAGCGTGGCAACACTTTGTGTACAACACACACAAAAAATCACTTTTCACTTTTTTTTACATGTTACCTAGGTGTTATTGGTGAGTGTTATCAGTCCCAGCATGAGTCCTGATGTCACCTTTACAGTGACCACACAGCAGGAATTGTGGAAAACAGTCAAATCCAGCATGCACTGGGAATGGATGGAGCCAGTAAATCCCAAGCTCCCTGTGAGATGTTAATAAATAAGAAAGGGATGTGAGCAGGATCAATGTTACTTTTTTGACTATTTCTAATCCGGGTTATTTAAATGTGCTTTGTAAAAAACTTGTCTGTCGGTTTTACCGACAGTGACAGTGAAGCAGGCGGCTTTTCAAAAAAATCAAACTGTCAGAAATCCTGGTTGGTACAAGATTGAGGTTGGTACATTCCGAATAACACAAATTTCACTTTCATGATTCTCTCACACTTTTTAACAGATTAATATAAAACCATTTGGGTCTCTTCCATGTCTTGTTAGCTGAAATCCAGGCCAGAGGCACTGTTCTATCAACTACTGGGTAGGATTCCATCCACGTTCGCTCAAAATCACGACCTTTTCTCAAATCATTTGGATCCATAAGCACCTCTCCCACTTAATGTTTAAATAGTGGTACCTTGTTGCCCAGATTATAAAAATTTATTGCTGACTTTTGTCAGTTTATAAGACCACAAACGCTCTAATTTTCTAAAGGTGTTCTACCTTGGACTCCACCCGTTTCTGTTTTACTGTTCCCCTGCAGTGTATTGGTTTTATCGGGGCTTTTGTGGCCTACTTTGTGTGTGAGGGCCCTCCTTTTGGTCTTCACTGAGCAGCCCATTGGGTCTGGATAAGGTGCCACTAAGAGGAGTTGGTCTCATGGTGACCAGAAGAACATGTTAACTCATTGCCTGAGTGATCTGCACAAAGTTTGAGGTTTCGGTTCCCTTTTTCCACTGCGCTTCCTGGAACTAGGTGACGAGTCACATGCAGCTCGGGGCTGATTTTCATAAAGTGCTGAAGTTCTGAAGAAGACTGTTTCTGGTGAAGAGTGAGCCCTGGTTGCTGCAAACCTGAGGTGGGAACCCCCAACTACAGACTATTTGTTTATTAAGACTAGATATTATCTGGATCCTGCAGGTGCAATGATAAAAGGTCCTACAAATCTGTCTGGATGTGTGTCTTTTGTAACGTTCCCAATTCGAGTGGATTCCTGGGTTATGCTGGAGAAGGGGAAGATGCCTCCAAGTCTTGACCACAAAATTGGCTTCGCTGCCTGGAAAAAGGGTAGAATTCCTCCAGGGGAACTGTTACTAAATAGTGCCCTCTGGTGGGGTAAGTGTGTAGCAACACAAACAATTCATCTCCTGTAGTTGGAGGAACACGAGCAACAGGGAGCCCAGGAGTATTGTTGTAAACGAGGATGGGGTTGATATGCTTGAGTTGGTCGTAAGCTAGACCCATTGGATCAGAACTAGCAGGGACTAGTCCTCCTGATGCCACCCAATGTGAGTGGGAAAGGATCATTTGTGGCCTGCAAGGAGACCAGTTGTATTGACTGATCACTGTTACATTTAGTGGCTCAGGTTCTCTGGGCTTTGCACACCTGGGATCTTCTATGGAGAACTACTTTGCAGAGTGGTTTACCATGCATGTGACAAGGGATTTGTTACAGTAGAGTATGACTGAACCTTGTCCACATTAACAAACTCCATACAGCCTTGCAATACTGCACTAGGAATCCAGAATAAGAAAGCATGTCTTTTAAGTTTGCTGTCAATTGCATAGGAACTATTCTACATACACAGTGGTTAATTTGGCAAAGTGTTAATGACAAAGACACTTGTTGTTGCTGCCATCCACAGTTTCTAAGTGTATGGCTTCTTTTGGGGCTTATGTGCTTAATATGTGTATGTGAGGATTATCCTTCTGATTTAACAAGGTGGGTCTTGTAAAGAGAATGTAGTTTACAGCATCTCTGCAGCTATTTGTAAGTTATAAGAACATAAATGTAAAGACTGTTGGGAGGACCAAGGTGTTAAATACTTGTTTTAGGACCCTGGAACAACCTTGCAATGATGTCATGGAGCTGCACCTCAAAGGCCACAAATAGCACAGTTTTGGATAGAGTTTTTAGAGTAAAGTCAGAAGTCTTAATAATGTAACATTAATATTGGAGTTTGATATAACTCTGAAAAACATGTATATTAATAATGAGTGTTAATATGTAATAAACATAGTTCTAAAGAAACCTAAGCTGAAGATAATTATTGAACTTGCCTTCTCTTCAACCAGTCTGTCTTGATCACTTATGCTTGGAAGTGGGAATAGAAATCATTACAAAAGATGGTAGCAGTAACAGTACACAATGTCTATAAAATCATGGCAATTGTAAAGGCAAATAAACAGACCTGACATTGTTTGGAGAAAAGAAGAGATCAAAAAGAATATTGTTTCCAAAAACTTATTCATACAGTTGTAGGACCAGCAAGCAGCTAGATGCGCCACAGAGTTGAATGGCTGCTGTAAAGGAGAAATCCCTGAATGCAGAAACTCATATAAAAAGAGACCAATAATCAAATATAGTAGGAACTGCAGATGCTGGAGAATCCGAGACAACAAGGTGCAGGGCTGGATGAACACAGCAGGCCAAGCAGCATCATAGGAGCAGAGAGGCTGACGTTTCGGGCCCAGACCCTTCATCAGAAAAGGGGGAGGGGAAGGGAGTTTTGAAATAAATAGGGAGAGAGTGGGAGGCGGATAGAAGAGGGATAGAGGAGAGGATAAGTGGAGAGGAAACAAACAGGTCGAAGAGGCGGGGATGGAGCCAGGAAAGGTGAGTGTAGGTAGGGAGTTAGGAAGGGGATAGGTCAGTCCAGGGAGGACGGACAGGTCAAGGGGGCGGGATGAGGTTGGTCGGTAGGAGATGGAGGTGCGGCTTGAGGTGGGAGGAGGGGATAGGTGGGAGGAAGAACAGGTTAGGGAGGCAGGGACGAGCTGGACTGGTTTTGGGATGCGGTGGGGGGAGGGGAGATTTTGAAACTTGTGAAATCCACATTGATACCATT
>NC_063356.1:36019793-36030304 GCF_021869965.1 Rhincodon typus | reverse complement strand
TCCTATGATGCTGCTTGGCCTGCTGTGTTCATCCAGCTCTGCACCTTGTTGTCTCGCATTTACCTATATTTCCTTGTTTTCCTACATATGGTGCAAGATTACTGTGACCAGTGAACCACAATCAATATATAAATAAGACGTTACAGTTGACTCTGCTCGATAGTGCTGACCATTTGTTTTATATTCTCCTAAATGAAAAAAATTTGCTGGCTATCTTTTTTATGACACGGTTAGGCATTCCACATTCCTGGATTAGGGCCTCAGTTTCAGTGCTTTTGTCCCTTGTTCCAAACAAAACAGTGATTTCTTCATTCCAATTAGAGTTTCCCACAGTATTGACCAACACCTCCTCTGCAAGCATTAACCAAAATTTCCTAAAATTGCTGAACTTTACATGATAGTTCTCCTTGAACAATTATCCTCAAAGGAATGGCTTTTGGAAATTGGATTATCATGTCCATAACCATAAGCTTGAACCAATATCCTGCTTCCATTGTTGTTAATGGTCCAACACAATATACTCGCACCCAACTGAACGGTATTAAAGGTGCCAGTTTGAAACAGACACCAACAGGAATGGATAAAGAATGCTGATCTAAGAGCAAATCATCAATAATCATCAACAGGTTACAAATATAATAAAAGGACAAAGCTTAAGGCGATATATTTGAATAACATTCAAAACACCAAATGAAATAATAGTATAAACTGAGATAATGGCCATATGATAACTGACATTGGGACTTGAATATTGAAAGTTACTTGACATTCAGGAAGGATAGGAAGATAGGAAAGGGTGGAAGAGTGGCTCTGGTCATTAAAGATGATATTAGTACAATAGAGTCGATGACCTAAATTTAGGAAAACAGGATATACAAGCAGTCTGGGTAGAGTTTAGGAACGATATAGTCAGAGATCACTTGTGAGAATTGTTTACAGAACCCCTAAAAGAAACTACATGGAAGGACAGGGTATTAGGGAAGAATCCACGGGAGCTCGTCAAAGGGTACAGTGATAATCATGTAACTGTTCTATCCCTTTAACGTACCTTGGGCTCTGTGATTATGGACTGAAATGTAACATTAACTCCAGCCAAATCATTACCAAGGAATAAATGCACTCTACACAGGTAATTTCTTAATGACTCCAACTATCAGTGCTCCAGATAACCTATCGCACATTGTACAAAGTGAAATTGAACCTGAATATACTCTTCACTCATTCTGCTTAATAACAATTTACCTTTTATTGAGTTCTCTGGAGGGTAAACTAGATTCTTCTCAAACAGAAAAGCAAAAATCCTATGGGATTCCCTTGCAACTTTCGGCATTCTGAATGAAGATGTCCCACTTTGTAACAATGGAAACACTTATTTTTGCAGTTTTCATCTTCATCCTCGGCACTTGCTTTTCTGATCTGAGGAAGGGGTCTAGGGACTGTCCTCCTAGCTGTCTTTTCTTTCTGTGGGACAGGGCTTGAGTTTAGGCTCCGTTAGGTTTGACATTATTCACCATCATTAGGTATTCTGTTGAGCCAGGAGACTTGTTCTACTGAGTTTAGACTTTGTATCAATGTATGTAATCATATTTTGCTTCTCACAGTGAACAATTTTACCTCCTCTAAAGTATTCCACAAGTTTTGGGGGGAGGGGTGGTGGTCAATATCCCCTCTGCATTCCCATTGCTTTCACCCTCTTCCAGGCAGAAACATCTGGTTGACTCCATGATTCCAACATATTTTCTCCAGAGCATTTTATCTTTGTTGGCAGAGTGCTTTATGGACTTGGCATACCAGCTGTGGCATTCAAAGAGGCTGCCAAGTTCTTTGAGGCTGCAAAGGTATTTGTCTGTGTGGAGCAGTAGCTACTTTCTTTTGACTCACAGTCGTGCAGAAGAAACTAATTCTTACTTCCTTAAAAATTTAAATACAGTATTTTCTGGAAATGTTGATTACACATATATGAATGTGAATCCGTCATTTGCAAATAGCAGGGCTGTTTGTATGTTTCTTACATTGCCATGTAAAGTACTTGACTGTTGATTGAGAATTTGGCACTCTTGCCTTCGTGGACCATCATGTTTAATAAGTGACGAAAGGAATACATTTGCTACTTGTTTACCAAAGATTGTGACTTGTGCAGAATACAAACCAGAATTTATTTCTTGCTGAAGAACTTGCTTTTTTACTTCAGATAAAAACAACATTGTTACTTTTAAAATTTTCTCCCTGGTACTTTCCTCTCTTGTTCTGCTGGTGCCAGCTCCAAATCATGGGCATTTAACAGTTATCAATAATATACCAACAGTTCAACAAGATTCCCATTTATGATACTGTGCAACCATTGTATGTGAACCCCTGTCAGTCACCCAGTGTGGTTCAATAAACGTTTTGGCTTCAATTTCCCTTATAATATGGAAGACCCATCCCAGAATGCAGCATCAAGGTCAGATGAGGCCATTACCGTTTGGAACTGTCAACCATCACTATTTCAGGACAATGGGAAGGTGTAACAAAATTTCTGGAATTGCCAGTGGGCACTTGATGCATTCACTACCCACTGAGAGCTTCAGTTCTCCAAGGGCCGAGCTTCCATTTCCAGTCTGGCTGTTCTTAACCAGGCATTGGTAATGGTGGTAGAGTCAGCGCTGGCACCCTGGGCTTGGGAGAGAAAAAAATAACCAAGGTTTATACTTCCAATTCCTCTGTCTTTATCCCAGGGTTGATGTTGGATTGTGGACAGAATCAAACTTGATGTTTGCATTCTCTGTGGCTCTTAACACTTGTTGCACTTCATTGAATCTTTCAAATGAAAACTTTCAAATCAAAGGAATATTGAACAACTCTGCAACATGGTCATCACCAGCCACTAATGTGTCTTATCCAAGGAGGTGCTGGTGTTGGACGGGGGCCTGATGAGGTTTACAGAATTGATCCTGGGGATGAAGAGCATGTCATATGAGGAGTGGTTGAGGACTCTGTGTCTGTACTCAGTGGAGTTTAGAAGGATGGGGCGGATGATCTGATTGAAACTTACTAAATACTGAGAGGCCCAGATAGAGTAGATGTGGAGAAAACGTATCCACTAGTAGGAGAGACTAGGATCCAAGGGTACAGCCTCAGAGTGAAGGATTAACCCTTCAGAACTGAGATGAGGAGGAATTTCTTCAGCCAGAGGGTGGTGACCCTGTGGAACTTATTATCACAGAGAGGTATGGAGGCTAAGCCATTGAATGTATTTAAGACAGAGATAGATAGGTTCTTGATTGGTGAGGGGATCAAAGGTTCGGGTACAAAACAGGGGAATGGGATTGAGAAACATATCAGCCATGATTGAATGGTGGAGCAGACACAATGTCTGAATGGCCTAATTCTGCTCCTATATCTTATGGCCTTATGGAAACACTTGGGTAAATAGATGGAATCGACGTTCAGCCAAATGTGTTGATGTAATTCCTGTATAGGCTTGAATAGATATCTGCATCCAGTCTTGCAATGGATTATACTTCATCTGCTCAAGAGAAACCTCTGAGGTGAAAGAACGAAAAATTGCATTGGTTGAATACAGATATCTAGTTAGATGCTTCACAGAAGAGATCTGAAATTTTGGTCAGGGTGGAATTATGGGGAGGCAATTGCCTAGTGGTATTATCGATAGACTATTAATTCGGCAACTCAGCTAATATTCTGGGGACCAGGGTTCGAATCCTGCCACATCAGATGGTGGAATTTGAATCCAATCAAAAAAAAAAGTTGGAATTAAGCACCTACTGATGACCATGAAACCATTATTGATTGTCAGGAAAAACCCATCTGGTTCACTAATCCCTTTTAGGGAAGGATATCTGCCAGCCTCTCCTGGTCTGGCCTACATGTGACACCAGACCCGTAACAATGAAATGGGCTAGCAAGCCATTCAGTTCAACCAATCGTTCCAAAGTCTCAAAGAAATGAAACCAGATGGATCACCTGGCATCGACCTTGGCACTGGAAAAGACAATAGCAGAAACAGCTCTGTTGGCCCTGCAAAGTCCTCCTCAGTAACATCTGGGGGTTAGTGCCAAAATTGGGAGAGCTGTCTCACAGACTAGTCAAACAACAGCCTGACATAGTCATACTCACAAAATTATACCTTAGAGAAAATGGCCCAGGCACCACCATCACCATCCCTGGATATGCCCTTTCCCACTGGCAGGACAGACCCAGCAAGGGTGGTAGCACAGTGGTATACAGCCCGGAGAGAGTTGTCCTGGGAGCCCTCAACAATGACTCTGGACTTC
The DNA here is from genome assembly GCF_021869965.1 of Rhincodon typus. Taxonomy (NCBI): domain Eukaryota; kingdom Metazoa; phylum Chordata; class Chondrichthyes; order Orectolobiformes; family Rhincodontidae; genus Rhincodon; species Rhincodon typus. The sequence continues at coordinate 36,026,027 of NC_063356.1, read as the reverse complement.
ATGAAGTCTTGTGGCTTCAGGTTAAACATGGGCAGGGAAATCTCCTGCTGATTACCATGTACTGTCTACCCTCGGCTGATTGAATAGTACTTCTCCATGTTGGGCAACACTTGGATGAAGTACTGAGGGTGGCAAGGCACAAAATGTACTCTGGGTGGGGAATTTCAATGTCCACCACCAAGAGTTGCTCAGCAGCAGTACTACTGATCGAGCTGGTCGGTTCCTAAAGGATATGGCTGCTAGACTGGGCCTGCTTCATGTGGTGAGGGAACCAACAAGAGGGAAAACCATAAATGACCTCCCCTTTATTAATCTGTTAGCTGCAGATACATCTGTCCCTGACAGTATCGTTAAGAATGATCACTGTGCAGAATACCCTCCACCATGTTGTGTGGCATTATTACTGTGCTAAATGGGACAGACTTCGCACAGATCTAGCAACTCAAGACAGGGCAGCAATGAAGTGTAGTGGGCCATCAACAGTAGCAGAATTGTACTCCGGCACAATCTGTAACCTTATGGCCTGGCATATTCCCCAATCAATCCTGACAACATTCCAGCAATAGTATTAAAGACTTGTGCTCCAGAACGTGCCGCTCCCCTAGTCAAGCTATTCCAGCACATCCAAATGACAGTATGGAAAATTATTCAGGTATGTCCTGTACATAAACAAAAGGACAAATCCAACTTGACCAATTACCGCCCCATCAGTCTACACTCGATCATCAGTAAAGTGATGAAAGTTGTCATCAACAGTGCTATCAAGCAGCACCTGCTCAGCAATAACCTGCTCAGTGACACCCAGTTTGGGTTCCGCCATGGCCATTCAGCTCTTGAGATTGGTCCAAACATGGGCAAAAGAGCTGAATTCCAGGGTGAGGTGAGAAGTGAGTCTTTGATATCAAGGCTGCATTCGAACGGGTGAGGCATCAAGGAGCCCTTGTAAAACTGGAATCAATGGGTGTCAGGAGGCAAATTGTCTGGTGGTTGGAGTCATACCTGACACATAGGAAGATGTCGTGATTGCGGGAGGTCAATCATCTAAGCTCCAGGACATCTCTGCAGGAGTTCCTCAGGGTAGTGTCCAAGGCCCAACCATCTTCAGCTGCTTCATCAATGACCTTCCCTCCATCATAAGGTCAGAAGTGGGGATGTTCGCTGATGATTGCACAATGTTCAGCACCATTCGTGACTCCTCAGATACTGAAGCAGACTGTGTTCAACAAGACCTGGACAACATCCAGGCTTAGGCTGGCAAGTGCCAAGAAACATTTGTGCCACACAAATGCCAGGCTATGACCATCACTGATAAGAGTCAATCTAACCACCGCCCCTCGAAATTCAATGGTGTTACCCTCACTGAATCCCCCTCTATCAACATCCTGGGGGTTACCATTGACCAGAGACTCAATTGGACTCGCCACATAAGCACAGTGGCTACAAGTGCAGGTCAGAGTCTAGGAATACTGTGGCGAATAACTTACCCCCTGACCCTCCAAAGTCTGCTCACCAGCTACAAGGCACAAGTCAGGAGTGTGATGGAACACTCCCCACTTGCCTGAATGGGTGCAGATCCAACAACACTCAAGAAGTTTGACATCACAAAAGACAAAGCAGCCCACTTGACTGGCACCACATAAACATCCAATCACTCCCACCATTGATGCTTAGTAGGAGCAGTGTGCCATATCTACAAGATACATTGCAGAAATTTACCAAAGATCCTCAGAAAGCACCTTCCAAATACATGATCGCTTCCATCTAGAAGGAGAAGGGCAGCAGATATATGGCAACACCACCAACTGCAAGTTCCCCTCCAATCACTCACCATCCGAACTTGAAAATGTATCACCATTCCTTCACTGTCGCTGGGTCAAAATCCTGGAATTCCCACCCTTATAGCATTGTGGGTCAACCCACTGCAGGAAGACTGCAGCGGTTCAAGAAGGCAGCTCACCACCCCCTTCTCAAGGGCAACTAGGGATGGGCAATAAACGCTGGCCAGCCAGCAATGCCCATGTCCCACAAATGAAAAAAAAAGAATATAGGCAATGGAGAATTGGCAGCCTACCTGGGATTTACCATTCTTTTGGAGGCAATTTTGATGGAAAATAACGGAACCTTGGAGCTGTACCAGACTATCTGCTAAAGCTGTGATGGGAATTCGGTTGCCTAGCATCAGGACATCAAAAACTGTGCATTTTACCAAAATTTGGCTCACTGTAAATCTCAGGGAGTTTCATGGAGGTTTTCTCTCCATGAAATCTAACGAATTATCTCAAGAAACTCTCTGCTGATCACTCATTTTGCATGCACCATGCCTCTAGGACACTACTACTGTGCTATCTGCCCTCATCAGCAGCAGAAGTGTGTCGCAATGATGGGACCTTCTCGGATTCCAATTGCTGGCTCCATATTTAAAGCCCAGATACACATCAGATCAGATGCTGCATACTGGGAACTGCCATTAATGTGTTGCCGCATGATTGTAAAGGATATTGATGACAAAGGGAAGTTTACACATCACTTCATCAACAAGGACACAGAGGTCCTGGTAGATCGGTGATGGAGATGACAGTCTTCTTCTTCCCTCAGGGCTGCCTAAGGAGACCATGCCACCAGACCTTGCCACCTGGACTGAAGTAGACACTGAGGTCAATGCTGTCTCCATGGTCTGGAGGAATGTCCAGCACTGTAGAAGAAGATGAATGATCCTCAGTGTTCCGCAAAGGTAAATGTCTGCATTTTACTGTCACCACATGGGGGTTGGTTAGCTCAGTTTGCTGGATGACTGGTTTGTGACGCAGAATGATGCCCACAGTACAGGTTCAATTCCCACACTGACTGAAGCTATTGTGAAGGACTCTCCTTCTCAACCTCTCCCCTTGCCTGAGGTTAAATCACCACTAGTCATCTCTCTCTAAGGAGAGAGTAGCTCCATAGTCCTTGCATTCACTCTAATTCTGCCATTCTATCCACCAAGGCTCATGGTCCAATGTGCTCACTATTGCATACATCTTCTCCCTCAATGTTTTTGCTTATTGCATACAGCCCCTTCCAATACTACTAACCCTGCATAGCCACAGTAATTCCTGCGCACTCATTTCAGAACACCTCATTACCTCACCTACACCAGCATTAACAACAGTGCCAGGCTTTTAAATCTTACTCAATTCCTCCCCTTGTCTCATTCCAAGAGAAAACAGCCCATAATAGGGCAGAAAGAGCAAAGATGAGTGGTGGGCTGCCCAGCATTGGTCTCCTCACCCCTATAAGGAGAGAATTCTCACCTAAGTGGGAGAGAATAGAGAGCATTCATTTCCTGTCAGCCCCAAGTTAGAATAAAAAACCTGAAAGAACTGCAGATACTGTAAATCAGAGGCAAAAGTAGAAATTGCTGGAAAAGCTCAGCTCTGGAAGCATCTGCGGAGAGGAATCAGAGCCACTCGACCTGAAACATCAACTCTGATTTCTCTTCACAGATGCTGTCAGAGCTGCTGAGCTTTTCCAGCAATTTCTATTTTGGTCCCATGTAAAAATTATTGTTAAGTGGTGTGCTGTCCTCTGATTACCACCACTGTGAATGTATTCTTAAAATGTTCAACCTTACATTTCTGTTTCACAGCATATTCCCTCTCTTTTCCCCTGCATGTTTTATAGACTGATATCTATATGAAAAATTAGGAAGCAAAAGACAAAAAGTTGTTTACACCTATCACTTCTGGACCCTTTCCCTGGCAAAGAAAAAGTAACACCCCACTGGGGAAGAGCTCTGCTTTTAGATACTTTTAAAACGAACCTGTTCAGACAGATTATGACACACCCCTAGAGCAAATGGCACTGAAACCCAGGCCTTCAAGGATCAGAGATAAGGACGCTACCACTTACCACAAGAGCCTAGAACTCACACTTTATTTTACAAATCATCATCAAATTGGTCCTGTAGTTATACTAGTTGTTTGTTGACATTACCCAAAGGGTTATCATTATCTCATTGGCTGGTTTCCCTAACTCAGCATTTTCTCAGTAATGGAACATTAGTTCACAGTTTGATTCATAACTGGGTGTGGGTGTGTGCGTGTGCTATTAACAGATTTGATGTGGGGTTACAAATAAAGTTTGTCTAGAGAGAAGCAAAAGAGGTGAAGACACTGAGAGCGGTAATGAATAAGCAGATAAGGGGACACAGATGGCAGGAGTGCAAATGTGCCAGACTCTGCAAGTGAGCTTCTCTCAGTCTTTTTGTTATCTATTCATGAGATGTGGGCATCGTAGGACAAGCCAGCATTTGTTGCTCATCCCTAGCTGTTCTAGGGAAGATGATGGTGCATCACCTTCTTAAACCATTGCAGTCTATTTGATGTAGATACACCCTTAATGCTGTTAGGGAGGAAGTTACAGCTTTTTTGGTGCAGTGGTATTGAAGGAATGACAATATATTTCCCGGTCAGAATGGTGGCTGTGTTTCCATCCTGCTGTCCTTGTCTTTGGTGAGGGTAGACATCAAGGATTTGGAAGGAACTGTCTAAGAATCCTTGGTAATATGTTGCAATGCATTTTGTAGGACACACACTGCTGCTTTTGAGCTTTGGTGATGCAAAAGAATGTTTGTGGATGTGGTTTCAACTAAGTGGGCTGTTTCTTCCTGAATGGTGTCAAGTTTTTTGAATGTTATTGAACTGCACTCATCCAGGCAAGTGGGGAGTATTCTTTCACACACCTGACTTGTGACTTGTGGATGCACTGGGGAGACAGCAGGTGGGTTACTTGTTGCAGGATTCCTAGTCACTGACTTGATCTTGTAGCTACAGCATTTACATGTCTAGTCCAGTTCAATTTATGGTCAATGGTAGCTGCCAGGATGTTTGGATGACAGTTGGGGCTGCAGTTTGGATGTGCAAACTGGCCAGAACATCATTGTCCAGAAAGTCACTCAGTTGGAGAGGGCAACCGGGAATGTGGTAGTGGGTGAGAATATAGGGAGGGGAAATAACATTTCGCTGCAGCAAAAATTGAGAGTCCAGATGACTATGTTGGCTGCCTGGTGATATTGTTCAGGAAATCTGCTCATAGATCGAAGGGAACTTGTAGAACCTAGTTGGTGGTACTATGGCTTAGTGGGTTAAAGCACCTACCTAGTAAACTGGGGATTTTGTAGTTGAATCTCATCAGTATGTTGCTTCCTAATCAGCCTTTTGATATAGCTGACTGGAGGAAAATAGCTGTGTTACAAGTTTTGTGATTAAAGTGAAAGTGGAGGGTCCATTGGTCCAATTAGGTAGCAACATCTTAAGTAAAACTAGGAAAGCGGATCTGCAAAGAGTCAATGAGGAACTAGCTACTAAATTGAAAAACAGCACCTCAACAGTTATGGAGATAGTAGGAACTGCAGATGCTGGAGAATCTGAGATAACAAGGTGTAGAGCTGGATGAACACAGAAGGCCAAGCAGCATCATAGGAGCAGGAAGGCTGATGTTTCGGGCCGAGACCCTTCTTCAGAAATGGGGGAGGGGAATGGGGATCTGAAATAAATAGGGAGAGAGGGGGAGGCGGATAGAAGATGGATAAAGGAGAAGATAGGTGGAGAGGAGACAGACCGGTCAAAGAGGCGGGGATGGAGCCATTAAAGGCTCAAAGGCTCAAACAATCTCAAAGGTATAAAATGATCTTTTCACTCAGGTGACTAATGCCAATCTGATTTTTTCCATGTGTATGTAGGTTAAAGTCATTCATGATTATTGCCATACCTTTATCACAAGCACCCAATATTTCTTCTTGTAGACATTATCCCACATTGTATTTACGGTTAAGGGGCTCGTCTGGCTAACTCCTGCCAGATAATTCCTCATTTCTACTTAAACTGATTTTACATCCTGATATCCTGATCCAAGATCATGTCTAACTATTGTGCAAATGCCTTCTTTGATGAGCACCTTTATTGATGTGTTTTTTTTTGAATGTCATACTATTCAGGATTGAATCCTTGTCATCTTGCAGCCATGTTACTGTAATAGTAGTGTGATCTTACTATTTACTTTAATATGCACCATGAATTGGTATACTTTGTTACGAATGCTGCATGCATTCAAATACAGAGCCTATAGTTTTACCTTTTTCATTACTTATGATGTCAAGTTTCGAGGTTTGGTGTTGACCTACGTTCATTTCTTTCTCAGACAACAAGGTGCAGGGCTGGATGAACACAGCAGGCCAAGCAGCATCATAGGAGCAGA
>NC_063356.1:35998959-36019293 GCF_021869965.1 Rhincodon typus | reverse complement strand
CATTCGTAACACTGTGGGAAATTCCTTATCGGCATCTGTTTATTGCTCAGAGAGAAACTAAGGCCAAGAGCCAACTGAAACAGTCAAAATCTATTAAAGTTTATTAGGAGAGACAAGTTGTTTCGAAAGAAATCTCCCACGGGTGGACCTGAAATGCTGAGAATTTGACAACAAGACGTGCTGGTAGCAATCGAAACTATCATTGTGCAAGCTCAGATCTGGGGGTGGAGAGCGACAGAGTCAGATTTCTGTTAGACTGAGATCGTGGCAAATGTAAGATACTCCCACTGAAACAAGTCTAAACTAGTGGGAAGAAGATGTGCAGTTGATGATCTGTGAAATCTGTTTAATCTTTGTCACAAAAGCACAGAAAATATGTTTTTGTTCTTTCATACGATATGGGTGGCACTGGCTAGGCTAGCATTTCTTACAAATTCCTCATTGCTGTTGAACTGTGTAGCTTGCTAGGCCATTTCAGAGAACAGTTACAAGTTGAGCACGTTTCTGAGAGTCTGGAGTCACAAGTAGGCTGGACCAGGTAAGGATGACAGATTTCCATCCTGACATGAATGAACTGATGGATTTTTTTACAGCAGTTGACAGTTTTGTGGTCACAGTTAGTTCAGCTTGTCTTACATTTAGATAGAGAGCTGTACGAACTGCTAAAGTGGGATTTGAACCACTGACTGTGGAGCAATTGCTTTGGCCTTTGGATTACTAGTGCAGTGATATTACTGCTATGTGCCTCTGATTCTTTAATATGAGTCGTTATGTTTCCGTCCCGTTTCCTCACTCTCTCACTTTGGTCTGGGCTAACCTGGTGAAGTGCAGCCTGCATGCAGTCAACATGGCTGCCTTTAGAGCTGAGAGAGTGCACTTTGGCAGGTCTTTAAATCATGGAGGAATCCTGTCAGCCCAGCCTTGATATCTCGAGATAGGGAATTTCTAACAGGAGTAACCGGATAACAGTCTGGAGTGGGGGCTCTGGTTGAGCTTTCTTTCTCCTAGTGAGGATATGATTGTGAGGTTGGTGGTCTCATCTAGCTCAGTGCAGATTAGGCCTCAAGCCTGGGCCACCCCTGGCAGTGTCTCTGTTGGCAGTGCCAATCTGATGGTGTATTGATATAGAAACTCTCAGTACTGATGTGGAGTTCTGACTCCTACCTCAGAAATAACTGAGCACAGCTTGTCTGCAGATGAGGTGAGAAGATGGGAGGTAGAGTTTGAAACCGAAATGTTCTGAGAAACCACAGAGACGGTATCACATAGAAGTCTTGGGGCAACTGACTACTTGACATTCTTTCCCCAGTGAGCTGTCCTGAGAGAGGCAGAAAACTACTTAGAGGAATAATTTCTCTCTGATGAACCTGCATCTGAAATTGGCTTGGCCCCAGCTGGAGTGTTGGCTCTGGTATTCTGATGGCCAGTTGTTGGAGCAGTGCAGAGTGGGGTTGTTCATTGGGACCATGCAGAATCTCTGCAGCTGATTCCTTGGCAATTGAACGTTCCAATGAATCTTCCCCACCCATCAAATTGCATCTGGACCTCTCCAAGAAAGTCCTCAGTCAGAAACTGCACAGGGTTCTGACTCAGTTAGCCTTAGTAGTGACGCAGGAAAGGTAAGATCAAAAACCTACTCTTAATCCTGGGTAGCTATTCAACTGAAACCCCACCCAGCCTTCTTCTGACCCATCCCACAGCTACACCTTGCCCCAAACTATTCAGATCCCTGTATCCCTGACAAGCAACTGCTGGTCAGAAACCTCTCTGACCAAATCCAATTCCACCCCCTCCTGTGGGACCTCCCGACCTGGCAACACCTCCCACCTGATGGTCTCGACACTCCTTACCCCTGAACAGACCTAAGCCTGACATTCTGCGTATTCTCGGGCCAGCAACCCATCCCTGCTGCCCCTCTTCCCAGTCACAACCAATACTAGCTCCACATGTTGGACAAGACACATCTCCCCCCTCCCCACTCCCCCTGTGCCCAACCCCCAGATCCGACACCCTCCCCACCCAAACGCTAAACCACTTTAAGTTCTCATCCACTTTCCTTACATCCTAACAATCTGGTATGCCTAACCCTACACTTAGCCTACATGTTTACCCTTTCCCCGGAGTTGTCAGTGTGGTTGGCTGTGCTGCTAGATATTAAATCTCAAACTCTAACACATTGGCTGCTGCAAAAGGGGAAATGGTTTGTATTGAGATTTTATCCAGTGCTGGATTCTGGATTCTGGATTCTTCATGGATTTGTGTCAGGAGGACCCAGTCCAGGAATCTCCAGTGCAGAATTTGTCTAAAGGTAAATGGATCATTTTCAATCTGATCAGGGTTAGGATTACTCTTTTTCTGACTGATTGATTGATTGAAATACTGGGTCGGTGTATTCACCTTTGCACACCGCACCTTAGGAAGGATTAGGAGGATACAGAAAAGAGCCTTGAAAATGTTTCCAGTTCTGAGGGTCTTCAATCTCGGGGATAGTTTGGAGAAGTCGGTGTTCTCCCGGAGAACTGAAGGTGGAGAGGAGATTCCCTCGAGGTGTACATGAGGAGTTTGGACAGCGTAGAGGGGGAGACACTGTTCCTGCTGGGAAAGGGTTGAGCCAGAGAACACCAGTGATTCACAAAGGTGTCAGAAGTAATATGAAAGGCTTTTTGAATGAAGTGATCTGAAAGGGTAGTGGAGGCAGATTCAGCCTGTTTTTCAAGAGGGGAACACAATTGTAGAATAACGGGGTGAGGGCAGGCAGTGGGATGAGGGAAATGATTGTTAACGGAGAGACAGCACAGACTCAATACGTGAAATGGCCTACTGTTGTTGTAACGATCCTGCGAAATCTATCATTCCTGTTAGGGTGTCAATAAAGTCTGCTATATACACAGTTACCCACTTCTGCATTCGAGTTCAGTTAAAAGTAAGGTTCATTGCAGTTACTGTAATCTAACTCAATCTCGCCCAGGAGTCCAGAAGTACAGATTATCTCAGCTGTCCCCATTATCCTTGGTACCTGGAATCTTTTCTCTCCAATCTTGGTGGTAGCCTGCATTCTTTTATAGACCTGGAACCAAAAGACCTTTTTCTGTTCATTTTATTCAGAGTTTGGAATTTTACGATGCCTGGCAGACACCTGACACTGACTTTGAGCAATCATTCGGAAGTGTTTGATCTGAAATATTGCGAGTAAGTACACATCATGCTGAAGAAAGAGTTTGTGTTTTTGTGGCACCCTTCATGTATTTAGAACTTCATGAAATGCCTCATGACACAGGCATTTTTTGAATTGTAGTTGCCATATTTGAGAAATGGGGTTTACCCAGCTGTTTGCAGTTAAGGTCACAAAAGCAGAAATGAGATAAGCACTCAGGATAAATAGCTTCATATTCTACCATTGCATCTTTTATGGCTGCGTGAGAGATTCATCTGAAGCACAGCTCCTGCTCAGCATTGCACTAAGTGGCAGCTTTGATGATGGAGCATGTTTGAAGCCATGAGCTCTCGCCTGGCATTACAGTGTTACCGCTGAGCTAAAGCTAACACCTGATGGTCACTGATGAGACACTCAACTGGGAAAAGCATCTCACCCATTCCCGATCTTAATCCTGCCTTTACATAGCTCTCAGTAGACAGCTGATTTGCCTCATTGCACCATTTTAAATGTATTGAGGTCAACTCTGATGTTACAATTGTTAATTGCTGAGACAGCTAATTCAGTCGGTACCAGGGATTGAACTTAGTACCTTCATGGTTAGATGACTCTTTAATATGCTTGGTAGTGCTTTTAACCTCTGAGCCATGGGATGCAGTGAGTGACCCAACAACCTTTAATAAACTACCAGGATCAACAATAATATGCCGAGTCTCGACAGATAATTTTTATTCTCTTTGCAGTTTATACATGAAGGAAGGTGCACCAGAAGATCCATTGATAAAGCCACAGGACTTGCCTCATGGAAAAGATGCAACCCTGGAGTTCTCCAATTCCCCAAATCCCAACCTGGGCATCACTGGAATCTTGACTTACCGTTATGGGGAAACGGACTCTGGCTTTGCCATTTCTTTCCTCGTTCCTGTTTATCACCAGGACATTCCTGAAATCCCGATCTTTTGTGTGCAGTTCCTGCCTACCCTTCCGAAGCTGAGTTTAAACCCGGATATTTTCAAGCATCCAAACGCCGACCTTTACTCAGATATGATCCGGCATCCGATCCATTCTGCTGGTGGGAATGGTTTCCGTGTTACAGGTAGCTCCATGACACCTATTCCCGACAGCAGGCTCACAGTGACCATTACCGATGCCTGATTGACAGACTGCACCCCACTCCCCATGAAGTTCCACGGCCCATGTAGCTATACTATTTAAACCTTACTCCAGCCGTATGTAACTGGGGATACTGTATGTCCAGCGTTAGGTAGGATAAAGGTGGAACAGGAGGGGGATTAAGCCTTAAATTTGATTTTTTTTCGGTGCTGATGGGATTGATCGACATGATTTAATTCACTTTGCTATAGACACAGATTAAGTAAGTGCATTTTTCCAAAAAAAAAAGAGGTTTGGTGCTCGGTTTCTGTTTAAAGTGGTCCAAAATGCAACTGGGACAGGCTGGCTATACACAGCGGAGCTTTAAATATGATTTTTTTTTTCCAGCTTGGTTTCTGTTCAGTATGAAATTCTGTCACAGGCACCAACTACAGGTCCATTGTAGTAAGCCTTTGTACGACTAACTGCTGGGTCAGTTACCTCCCTATCCCCATTCAAATCCTTATCAATCATGGGTTCATAATCCTGGAGTCAATAATCAGTCATAGAGCCAAATCTGGGGTAGAATGCTGGACTGGTCCTCAACTATGAGGGAATTAGGAAGTAAAACCTGAATATTCATCACTGGTGCAGTAATTTGCATTTATTTATTTTAGGCTCAATTTATGCATTGTCTTTTGGAGGGAAGTGATTGAGTAGCTGTACCAGCAATTACTTTTTACCAAAATATTAAATGTTTTGACTCAGTTGCAATGAGTTATTTCTTTCAGGTGAAGAATGAGTGAACAGTGATGTTCATGTGGGTGCAGGTAACATTGAGGGAGGATGTGACCTTTCGTCTTTGGGAAGTAATGGTACATTCATTTATCTCCTTCCTTGGGGAGGTAACTTGTATAGCTTCTGACTCGAGGCATCGCTTGCGACTTCACTCAGACAAAGTGGTTGAAGGCTCATTCTTCCCCTGCTGCCGGGCAAGAAACGTGGACATTTTTAGAGACATTGGCTGAAGCTGAAACTAGATGCCAGGTCTCTTTGGATACTCCTTGAATCAGGAACCCTCTTGGAAATGCTGGATGCGGTAATCTTCTTATAAAGGAGGACGAACACAATGAGGACCGTCCTCATTGAGCTGCTGAAATTGTGAATTCACACGAGATAGAATTTGAATTAACATTCCATTGTAGGGATGTATGGACTAAGATTGCTGTGTCCAAGGCTGGACGCGGCCATGGATGAGGAGGTAGTGAGGAGACTTCTCAGACAACTTGTGCTGTTGATAACAAAAAAAATTGTACATTTTTAATAAAATCCCATAATTAATGCCAATGAAGCATGTAGTAAAGTTATTTTTTATTTTATAAAATTGTATTTGTATCAAATTGGTGAATTCTGGATAACCTGCTGCAAAACTGGATTGCCTGATTGTTGACTTTCTTTTCTTGTAGATAAGGTGGATTATATTAAACGGAGTAAAGTTATTGTGATTATTTAAGATTCCAATCTTTTTTTCAATGTGACACTTTTATTTCACATCAGATTATGGTGGGATGTTTCTGAAATTCCACCAGCCAGGAACTGAGTCCTATTCCAGTGTTTCATTTTTTAAAAAAATTAATTCATGGGGCGTGGGAGTTGCTGACTGACCAGCATTTATTGACCGTCCCAAGTTGCCCTTGAGAAGGTGCAGGTACTGAGTATCAGTGGGGAGGGAGCGGATGTGGTGCCAATCATGCGGGCTGCTTTGTCCTGGATGGTGCCAAGCTTCTTGAGTGTTGTTGGGGCTGCACTCATCCAGGCACGTGGGGAGTATTCGATCACACTCCTGACTTGTGCCTTGTAGATGGTGGGCAGGCTTTGGGGAGTCAGGAAGTGAGTTACGCACCAGAGCATTTCTAGCCTCGGACCTGCTGTTCTAGCCACTGTGTTTATGTGGTAAATCCAGTTGAGTTTCTGGTCAATGGTAAATCTTCCCCCCCGCCAAGGATGTTGATAGTGGGGGCTTCAGTGACCGTAACACCATTGAATGTCAAGTGGTGGTGGTTAAATTATTTCTGATTGGAGATGATCATTGCCTGGCATTTGTGTGACTTGAATGTCACTTGCCACTTGTCAGCCCAAGTCTGGATATTGTCCAGACCTTGTTGCATTTGAACATGGTCTGCTTCAGTATCTGAGGAGTCACAAATGGTGCTGAACATTGTACAATCATCGGCAAACATCCCCACTTCTGACCTTATGATGGAGGGAAGGTCATTGATGAAGCAGCTGAAGATGGTTGTGCCGAGGACACAGCTATGAGGAACTCCTGCAGAGATGTCCTGGAGTTGAGATGACTGACCTCCAACAACCACAACCGTCTTCCCATCTTCCAGTTCTGAGGAAGGGTCACCTGACCTGAAACATTAACTCTGATTTCTTTTAAGAGATGCTGCCAAACCAGCTGAGCTTTTCCAGCAATTTCTTTTTGTATCATCCTGTCTGCCTGTTATGATTCCAACCGGTGGAGAGTTTGCATCCTGATACCCATTGATTCCAGTTTCGCTAGGGCTCCTTGATGCCATACTCGATCGAGTGCAGCCTTGATGTCAAGGTCTGTCATTCTCACCTCACTCTGGAATTCAGCTGTTTTGACCATGTTTGAACCAAGGTTGTAATGAGGTCAGGAGCTAAGTGGCCCTGGTGGAACCCAAGTTGAATATCAGCGAACAGGCAGTTGTTGAGCAGCAGCTGCTTGATGGCACTGTTGGTGACATGGATGGGGCAGTAATTGGCCGGGTTGGATTTGTCTTGCTTTTTGTGTACAAGACATTCCTGGGCAATCTTCCACATTGCTGGGTAGATACCGGTGTTATAACCATACTGGAACAGATTGGCTAGGGAAGTTACAAGTTCTGGAACACAAGTCTTCAGTACTATTGTGGAATATAGTCAGGGCCCATAGCCTTTGCAGTATCCAGTGTCTCTAACCGTTTCTCGAAATCACGTGGAGTGAATTGAATTGGCTGAAGACTGGTACCTGTAATGCTGGGGACCACTGGAGGAGGCCGAGATGGATCATCCACTCAGCACTTCTGGCTGAAGATTGCTGTGAATGCTTCAGCCTTATCTTTTGCACTGATGTGCTGGGCTCTTCCATCATTGAGGATGGGGATATTTGTGGAGCTTCCTCCTCCAGTGAGTTGTTTAATTGTCCACCACCATTCATGACTGGATGTGGCAGGACTGCAGAGCTCAGATCTGACCCATTCATTGTGGGATCGCTTAGCTCTGTCTATCACTTGCTGCTTCTGCCGCTTGGTAACTTCACTAGATTGATACCTCATCTTCAGGTATGCCTGATGTTGCTCCTTACATGCCCTCCTGCACTCTCCATTGAACCAGGGTTGACCCCCTGGCCTGATGGTAATGGTTGAGTGGGGGATATGCTGAGCCATGAGGTTACAGATTGTGCTGGAGTACAATTCTGCTGCTGTTGATGGCCCACAGCGTTTCATGGATGCCCAGTCTTGAGTTGCTGGAACAAAAACAAAGTTGCTGGGAGTGAAGGAAGAGTGGGCCAGGGTGTCCCAGAGTGAACGGTCCCAGGGGAAGACGGATAAGGGAGGGGAGGTGAATATGTGTCTGGTGGTGGCATCTTGCTGGAGGTGAGATGCCAATTACCCACTCACTCACCTCCCTGCTTCATCCAGCACTCTCCCAATCACTTATCAATCCACTCACTAAGGTACAGTTTTTTATTAAAATTCTTGGACATTTTAAAAACTTAATGTACGTGGCATCTACTGGCTTCCCTTGCATTGTCCCTACCAGGCTTGCTGAACTTACCCTGGTGATGCTGCATTGCCCATTTCTGCTTCAGCCAGGGTTTGGAAGATCCTGGGAAAGCTGGAACCAACTTTGTGGATAGTGGGAGCACTCCTGTTGTTTCTGGTGGAGATCTCAGCCAATGAGAGTGATGTCCTGGAACTTTCAAATGCAGCTTTAAAACCAGTCACCAATTCTAAAGAGGCACATACCTTGCTATTCGTAAATTTTCCTACTTGAATTCAGAAGCGAAAGAGGAATTGCATTACGTTTTCTTCCTCCATATCTGATGCCTGTTTCCTTTGTAAATACTACTTGTAAACTCTCAGTTCCGATTCTCAGTTGTATGAATGTTGCAGAAAATAACCTTGTTGCACACTCGCATTTTACAGACCATGCTAACTAAAGAAAGTTCTGAGGAAGGGTCACCGGACCTGAAACATTAACTCTGATTTTCTCTTCACAGACGCTGCCAGATCTGCTGAGCTTTGCGAGCAACTTTGTTTTTGTTCCTAGCTAAAGGAAGGGTTGTTCATACTGTTCTGCTCATCCTGTCCTTTACCTAGTTTTATTTCGGCTTCGTCTGTTCTACTTCTTGATAAGTTTTTACTTTTCTGTTCTTGGTTTGCCATCTACGTTTTGGTCAGGAGGTGGGGCAGTGAGTTTGAAGTGACTGGTTTTTATTTGACTGAGCCTTCATGATTTAGCTGGCTCAGCTTTTACAAATCAAACCAGCGTTAGGTTGAACCCACAATTCAGAAAGCCCAGCAAACCAATTAGGGCTTGACATAGTTTAATTTTAGTGCTGACATTTTTGTTCAAACCTCAGCAGCAGCAACTGTTATCAAATCGAGTCCCTTCTGAGCACACATTTGCCTGGCTCAGAACTGTATAAACATAGTCAGGATAGTGGAATTGCTGTGATACTAGGTCAACAGACACAGTGCTGGGTTGACTTTTTATTGGAGAAACAATTGGGATGTTGCCAGAGGTGTGCCATTAATTGACTTCGAGCCCGATTAAGGGCAGCAGAATAAGACATGAAGCTGGCTATATTTAATTGCGAGTAACTGTAAGGGTGTTTCATCGTGGCGATGCCTTCACTAAGTTATTAAACAGTAAAAAGCACATCTTGAAGGGAAAGTTGCTTGTGTGTGGTCTGATTTTGTTTTCCTTGTGGGCCTTATTCCCAATTGTGACACACAACTACATAAGGAACATTGTTGTCAAACCAAGGCTTAGTTGGATAGTCCCCAACCTCTCGGATGGAAGTTTGTGAGTTCAAGATCCACTTCAGTGATTTGAGCACGTAAACCAGGATGAAATCCAGTTGGACAGTGCAACTGCAATGGCGGAAGTGCTGTCTTTGAGTCGAGACTCTGTTGGATGAAATGAGAAAGCCCCAGATGACATTGTTCTGAAGAAGAGAAAAGGAGTTTTCCAAACTTGGGGTGATTGGGGAGCTGGGGAACAGGGTGAGTGAGGGTTTCAGCAACTGCTATGGTGTGTAGTTGGTGAATGAGTGAGTTTCAGACTGTGACTGAAGAATGAGGATGAATAGGTGAGTGAGTAACTGGAGTTCTTTAGGACATGCTCTCAGTTTGTCCATTCCTCCTCCAGCAACCCCACACCCCCACCCCTCACACCTCTGGCAAAAACTATCCACAAAGCTGGCAGGAGAAGAGGACTTCCCAGGCTCTAAGTCAAACCCCTTTGAACCTCTAAGAAGGGAGGGGAGAGATACAAAAGGGGGCCAGAGGGTTAATTTTTTTCACAGAGAGGATGGTGAGTGTCTGAAATGGGCTGCCAGAGGTAATAGTGGAAGTGAGTATGATTTCATCATTTAAGAAACATTTGGATAGGTGCATGGATGGGATAGGTATGGAGGGATATGGACCAAATGCATGCAAATGAGACTAGTTTAATTGTTAAAACTGGTCAGCATGGGCAGGTTGGGCTGAAGGGCCTGCTTCCATACAGTAGACCTCTATGACTCCTCTGACCAGTAATTGTCTTTGAACAAACTAATGTTTATACCAGACACATGTTAGGCAATGACCATCTCCAACCAGAATGAATCTAAGCACCTTAATATTCTTGCCGCTTAGCACTCAATGGCATTACCATCACTGAAATCCCCCACTCTCAATACCTTAGGTATTACTAATGACCAGAAACTGAACTGGACTAACCATGTAAATACTGTGGCTACAAGAGCAGATGAGAGGCTAGGAATCAGGAAACGAGTAACTCACCATCTAATTCATCAAAGCCTGTGCACTGTGTGCAAGGTACAAGTCAGGAGTGTGATGGAATACTCCCTAATTTCCTGGAAGGGTGCAGCTCTAACAATACTCAAGAAGCTTAACGCGTAAAACAGCTTGCTTGATTGGAAATCCATGCACCACCTTCGATATCCGCTCCCATGCCACTGACATTTAGTAGCATCAGACTGCCATCGACAAAATGTTCTGCAGAAATTCACCTAAATTCCCTAGACAGCACATTCCAAAACACAACACTTCCATCTAGAAGGACACGGGCAACAGATATATGGGAACATCACCACCTGCAAGTTCTCCTCCAAGTCACCCACCACCCTCATTTGGAAATATATCACTGGTTATGCAGTGTTACTGGGTTAAAATCCTGGAATTCCTTAACTCTATTGTGAGTGTACCTGCACCTAATGGACTGCAGTAATTTAAGAATGTAGCTCACCACCGCTTTCTCAAGGGCGTTTAGGAATGGGAGATGGCCCAACCAGCAAAGCCCACACCCCCCGAACGAATATAAAGAAGAATTATCTGGTCATTTATTGCTGTTTGTGGCCTATGTATTGATTGCCGTGTTTCTAACATTACTAATGTGACTACCTTTCAGAAATGTGTTTCCCAGGCAGCAAGGCACTTTGGGACATCTTTAGGTTATGAAAGGTGTTGCAAGTTCTTCCCTACTTTGACATTCAATAAGTTCTGGGCTAGCATCAGAAAGTAATCAGGAAAGCTTGCAGATTGTCATAACAGTATGAAGTGGATCACAATTATTCATCAGCGAATGAAAATTGTAACCGCTATGAAACCTGAGCTAATCTAAACCTCCTCTCTAACCCATTTGACATTGCTGCCTCTCAGAGTTCTCAAAATCATTAGGGATGGGAACTAAAATCTATATACACCTCCCAAAATGTTTAGCTCTTGTTGAATTGAGTGAATTGAAGCCAACAAGCTCCACTCTCTCAGACTTAAACCTCTCAAAGGCCAGTTACTGGAGTGTGTACCTACACAAGGTTTAGAAGCTTATGTATAATTTGTTGGTAAGTTTCTCTTGCATTGTATGCATCAATACTCAAGTGACCAGTCTATATGGAGGCACTGTGTAATTATACAATCAGCAAATCCTTGAGGAATACGTCATCCTTGTACCTCCAATTATATCCCTTTCTCCAAATCTACAATAATACACTTGTTCTTACTGGTGGCATGGTGGCTCAGTGGCTCAGTGGTTAGCACCTGCTGCCTTATAGCACCAGGGCCATGGGTTCAATTCCATCCTTTGGTGACTGTCTGTGTGGTGTTTGCATGTTTTTTCCACAGTCCAAACCTGTTCAGGTTAGGTGGATTGGCCACACCAAATTGCCCACAATATCCAGGGATTTGCAGCGTAGGTGGATTAGCTGTGGGAAATGTGGGGTTACAGGGATAGGATAAAAGGTTGGGGCTGGGTGGGATGCTGTTTGGAGGGTTAGTGTGGACCTGACAGACTGAATGGCTGGCTTCCAAACTGTAGGGGTTCTCTGATTCTATGTTCAGCTAGATCCCTCTTAACTATCACTCATCCTGAATGAACACTGACATAGGAGAATTGAGAGCAGCACAGTCAAACACAAACTTGTCATCGCCTGCTACTCTCACAGTCTGCTTGTGACAGACGTTACTGAATACTCATTGAGAGCAGGCAGCCTGGCTGATCACAGACCATAGTAATGAGGTAAGTTGTGGATATTGGCATTTGTGTATAGTGTCTTTCACAGAGGCATTAAAAACTGATCATTAAACAAAAAGTGGAGGTATTAAGTGAGGGAGTCACAGTTTTAAGGAAGGTTTTAATGGAATTGGCATGTGGAGGGATTTAGGAAATTATTACAATGCACATGAATTAAATGATGGCAGTCAGCAATGGCATAACAGGACAAGGGACTACCCAAAGGCTGGAGTCAGTGAAGCGGAGGTATTGATGAAGGGAGCTGTGTTTTCTGTGGTGTACCTAGACTCTCAGTATAGGGGCAGCAGCAATGTGGAATCAGAATTGGCCAAGGGATTGGAAACTGAGTAATCAAATATTTTTCATGCTGGAGGAAAGATTGTTCTGAGTTCACCAGAGGTCAATATTGGGATCCTTACAATTCCTGAAAATTATTCCTGACCTAGGCCCTGGTCCACAAGGCACAACTTCATGGTTCGTGGATGATATGAAACTTGGCAGCTTTGTGCACGTTGTGGAGAAAGTGTAGAACTTCAAAAGGATGTTGACAGTTCAGTGGGATGGGCAGAGTGGTATCAAGAAGTTCAATGCAGAGAAATGTGAAGTGATTCAGTTTGGTAGGAAGAACATAGAGAAAGAAACAATATCCAGCAAAGGGGACGATTCTACAGGGGATGCAGGAGCAGAAAGACCAAGATGTGTATGTCTATTTGTCATTGAAGATTGGCAGGACAAGTTGAAAATGCAGTTACAGCATCCCTTTATTAATAGCAGCGTAGAGAGCAAGAGCCAGGAGGTTCTGTTGAACTTGCGTAAAACATTGCTGCAGCCTCATGGAGTATTGTGTCCAGTGCTGGATGCCACACTTTAGGAAGGGTGAGGAATTATTGGAGAAGGTGCAGGAAAGGTTTACAAGAATAGTTCCAGGGATAAGGAACTGTCTTTTACTAATTTAAATATATTTAAATATCATACTAATGTTTTCTGTGTGTGTTGTGACTTTAAGTTGAATGGAGAGTTCTCCTTCTCTGTACTAAATACCCCATGAGCTAACTGACCTTCTATACAGAAGGTCTTGTTACTATGTAAATATAAATTCATTAATGTCCTTCAGGGAAGGAAATCTGCCATCTTTACCCTGGTCTGGTAACTCCAGATCCACAGATGACACTTAAAAGCATCTGAAATGGCCTGACAAATCACCCAGTTGTACCAACAAAGTCTAAACAGTGAAGCGAAACTGGTCAGACCACTCTGGTCTAGCCACTCAAAACACCAACGGTAAACACAGGCGTATTGATCCTGCAAAGTCTGCCTTACGAATATCTGGGGGATCTTGCTAAAATTGGGAGAGCTGCCTCACAGACCAGTCAAGCAACAGCTTGATATAGTCATCCTCACAGAATCATTCCTTACAGATAATATTCCAGATGCCACCATCGCCATCCCTGGATATATCCTGTCCTACCGGCATGACAGTGGGAATACTGTTGGAAAGGAAGGTTCCCTGTGAGTCCTCCAGAATGACTCCAGCTCTATGAAGTGTCATGGTATCAGGTAAATTAGTGCAAAGAAACCTGCTGATTGCACCTACTGCCTTCCAACAAAGTCCCTCCCCACCACCTCACTCGCCTGACGAATCATGTTGATTCCACTTAGAGGAACCACTGAGGGTGGCATGGGCATAGAATCTGCTCTGGGCAGGGGATTTCAATGTCCATCACCAAGATGCTGGGGATTAGCAATCCTACTAACTGAGCTAGTCAGGTCCTGAAGGACATTGGCTGCTCGAGTAGGTCTGTGGCAGGTGGTGAGGGAAGCAACAAGCAGAAAAATCTACTTGACCTCATCCTCGCCAATCTACCTGTCACAGATGTACCATGTATGACAGTGCAGGTAGTTCTGGTATAACGTGATAGCTGCGTTCCTGTGCGACCACACGCTACAGAGAATTGCGCTATAGAAAATCACTGTAGAAAATTGGTCTAGAGAAGCTCTCTATAGAAAATTGCTATACTTGTACAGCAGAAAGCTCGTGTTATTGAAACAGCGTTCACTAATTCGTTATTCGCGTTATAGCTAATTCACGTTGATGAAACACATGAAATAGCAGAACTACCTCTATTAGTAGGAGGGTCCACTGCATAGTCCCTGTGGAGCCAAAAGACCCACCTTCACCTGTTGTGTAGTATTCTCACCATACTAAATGGAACAGATATCAGACACTCTAGCAACTCAAACCTGGGTAACAGTGAGGCGCTGTGGGCTGTCAGCAAGAGAAAAGTTGTATCCAGCACAATCTATAACCTCATGACCTATCAATCCCCCATTCACCCATTGCCATCAAGCCTGGGGGTCAACCCTGGTTCAGTGGAGAGTGCAGGAGAACATGCCAGGAGCAGCACCATAAGGTGTCAACCTAATGAAGCCACCAAACACGACTACTTGCATGCTGAACAGCGCTAGCAGCAAGTGATAGACAGAGCTAAATGATCGCACAACCAAAGGATTGGATCTAAATTGTGCAGATGCATGGTGGTGGACAATTAAACAGGTAACAGGAGATGGAGGCTCCACAAATATCCCCTTACTCAGTGGTACACATCACTGCAAAAGACAATGCTGAAATGTCAATGCCTGATCCATCTCAACCTCCTCCTAAGGCCCCTAGCATCACAGATTCCAGTGGATTCTGCAACATCAGTGGGCTATGATAACATTCTGGCAATAACCCTGGAGATTTGTGCTCTAGAACTAGTTGTACCCCTAGCCAAGCTGGGCAAAACTAATTCTACCAATTATCTCTGTGCGTGTCTACTGTCTATCTCAACAAAGTGATGGCAGGAGTGGTCAGCAGTGCTATCAAGTGACAAATTACCACAAATACCTTGAGTGAAAGAAAGAGGAATGTTATTACCTACTGGAAAAAACTACAATGTAATATTAAACACACACACACACACACAAAATTGGTAATAAGTTTAAGAAAAGAGAGTGAGTGGTACAAACGGGGGAAACAGTGCTATCCATTGTAAAAGTCCTTGGGGCCTTTGATGTGTTAGATTTTAAACCCAAGGTTGACATTGGTTCGGTGTTGACTTATTTCTACAGCAATATCAGAATCTATAGTTATCTTTGAGTTCCTGGTGAATTTTTTTTTACTTTAAGTGTTTTGTTTTCATTGTGTGCTGTTTTGCTAGATGAGCAGGGGACGTTGGGGTGGGGTGGAGTGTGATGGGACCAGAGAGAGAAAGCAAACTTTCTAGATTCTGCTGTTATAAATCTATGTTATTCTTTCTGACCTGTTTCTCAACAGCAATTGCTGAATTAAGATCTAATACGCTTTCGAAAGGCTGGCTCCACTTGTCTTTCTAAATGGATGAATTGATAGATAAGCATTTTATATCCCCAGAGATGAAATTACCATACATGTGTGAATTACAACAGGACGTGTGAATTTCTTGACACTGACTCGATGGTCTAGTTTTGATGTCTTTAGATGAAAATGTTACTTCAGTGTGGGCTGTTTCATTTATTTCACATAGACCTCATGAAACTTGTCTTAATCTGTGACCAGGTGGTCAGTCACTGCAATCATTTTAAATTCGTAGCAGCATCTGTGGAGAAAAACATCAGAGTTAACGTTTCGTGTCTGGTGACCCTTCCTCAGAACTAACCGGACCTGAAACGTTAACTCTGATTTTTTTTTCACAGATGCTGCCAGACCTGCTTAGGTTTTCCAGCAACTTCTGTTTTTGTTCCTGATTTACTGCATCCACAGTTCTTTTGGTTATTTTAAATTCATACCTGTTACTTTTTTTATGGAAGAAACAGGTGAAGAAATCAGATGATAGAAGTTAAAATTTGATGGTCCAAATTTACAACGATTATAACAAAATAAATGCACTAATAATGTTTCTCCTCTTAGTTTGGATAACTTTGAAAGCTCTAGCAGATGGAGCTGTTTTCTAAACTTTTTGCTGAGCCCATGCCTACCAAATTCTTTAGGAAACGCTCTAAAACTCCAGCAGGTGATGCAAGTGCTCTATTTTTCCACATAGTTTAATCATAGAAGCATTGATCCTGAAATGACCTAGAAATGAGTCAACTAATGACAAGAGTAATCTTTCATCCCCAGTGCCTGTGGGTCAGTTCAGAGCACAGTTGCGTCAGAGCTCGAAAGTTTCTGGGTTCAATTCTAGAGGCTTGACCTCTGCAAACAATCCAATGCAGTGCTGAGAGAACACTGGGGAATGTTTCCTTTTGGTAATGCCGTCAAAATCCGTCTGCTCTTTTTTCTGTGGATGTCAAAGTTCCCATGACATTATTTGGAAAAAGGTACTTTGCTGGTGTCCAGCCCACTCTGTTACTTGACTCATTTACTACATTGATAATTCTACCAGGGACACATGCATTAGGATATAAATATCCAAACAGTTTTAACGGTAGTACAGAGCTTGAATATTGCTGAAACAAAATAAAAAATGGTGAATTATTTTTTCATCCAGCATGGATCAGGACAATTCACAAGGAATACCACAATAAAGGCAAAACAACATTTATACTGAATATAAGGAGAGTTCAGATCAATTGGCAAGTGCATTCTGATTTATATAGATGTTGCCATGGCAAATACACCAGTTGATGCTGACTGCCAGTTAACTGCCAAGTTTTGTGTAAATTTAAACCAGGCAGGTTGGTTCTGATTGGTGAAGGCATTGCTCTGAGAAAGCAGCCAGAGAATGACTATCACCTATTTTGTTGAGGTGAGATAGGCACAGTGTTCAACAAAGTTCCCTCTAAAAGCTGCACATCTAAGGAGAGACTTCAGGGGCTTACACAGTGGACAAAATTATTAGAGGGAACTTAAGTGTTCAGATGTTCTTTCTGTTAGCATAGAACAGGGGTCTATGTATGTAGGTATCAGTGCACACAAATGTGTCATACTGCAAGCACAACTGATAATCGTAGTTAGTTGTCAGCAGAATTATTTGCATGAGAAGAAATATTTAGCAAATATTGTCCAACCACAGAATCACATGTAATGTT
Source organism: Rhincodon typus (assembly GCF_021869965.1). Lineage (NCBI taxonomy): Eukaryota > Metazoa > Chordata > Chondrichthyes > Orectolobiformes > Rhincodontidae > Rhincodon > Rhincodon typus. The sequence goes on along the minus strand of NC_063356.1, from coordinate 36,002,189 downwards.
GGACTTTGTATAGTGGGCTTTACAAGTGCAGGCTGGTTGGCTATGGTCACAATCTTGCTTGTTGTGAATAGCCAAAAGAGGCATGCTGTTTAAAACAGTCCGCCAGTCTTCAGGATGTACGGCCCACATATCTAGCATCACACTGAAAATCATTTGCAACATTGTTCATTTATGTGTTAGAACACCTTTTTGACTTAATGGCAGGTTTTGGTGGTGCATGCTGTGTAGGAGCAGCGTGACCCATTGCTAAAACAGCTGAGATATCTGACCTTTCCAAGCTACTTGTTGGTAGCCACTTTAAGGGACAATAGGCCCACTAGTGGGACCATATGAGTCCAATCCTTACATAAAACAGTGGAGATAGGTTTGTGGTAGACAGTAATAGAGAACCCCCTGGCTGATTTCTCAGCAAGGTCAAAGACTGGTGGACATTATCAAACAGCATATCGCCTCCACTGTTGACAACAAGCTGGTCCTGGCCAAACCCAACTAGGACACACTTGCAAAATATCAAACAGTGTTAGACATCAGACACTTGCTACATTATCCTGAGTGTGCAAAGAATTGTGTTGACAATCAGTTTAGGATTATCAACCAGGCTCACAGTGTGGTGCACTTGCATGTACTGGCTGTTATTAAAATGAATACACAGGGCCCATTCTTTGCAGACATAAGGAACCTGTAAACCACACTGTGACTGTTTCAACTTTAACAAATAGGTAACAGCCATTCTTTGGAGATTGCCTTGAAGACTCAGAGCAACCTGCCTGGTTTAACATGTAACTAAACTTTGGCCGTTAACTGTCAGTCATCGTTATTTGGTACACTCTCCACTCTACCAATCGGAGTCTACTTGTTTACCAGTCAGAACTCTCCATTCATACAGTCTAAACATTTTCCGTTTATTTTCATATTTCTTCCAAATTCGTCTTGATGAATGCAAGATGCAACGATTTGACAAAATACGTCCTTTTTCAGCAATGTAAATATTCAGTTCCCTGTCTTTAACCACTTCTATCAATCGCGTTTACTCAATGTCAAACAAATAGTACATGTCCCTAAATTGGACAAGGAGGCCCATACCGCACAAAGCTTATCCTCTCACCTTCCCCAACATCCTCCATTCCCCACTAATCTTGCAGACCTATAGAGGATCAAAGCAGCCCAATACATCTCACTTACCTTGAACCTTTTTGTAGCCATCCCTATGATTTTCACCCTCACCCTGGAGCACTGATGACTCATGCCGAAAGATAGGCATGACTGATTGTGAATTTTTTTTAACCACGTTTTCCCATAGCCACGACCAGGTGGTTCCATTCATAGAGAAAAAGCAGCTCTATAAATAGAACAGCTTAATCTATTAATAACTGTGACAAACAGTACATCCACTCAATATTAATGATGACATGCCTTGATACTATAGGTAATCTTTTGGCTAGCTGATGTGCAGCAGGTAGGAGAGAATGTTCCCTGTCCAATAGAGAAATATTTAACTCAGCTAGTTAAGTGATTCAATACCATATGATTTAAGGCACTAAAATGTGGTACAGAGTCAGTTGTCTTCTAACAATGTAACAGAAGATATAAAAGTTAGTATTTATACCCTATATATATAGGGACATGACAGTCATATATTAAAACAAGCCTTCTCACTGATACTCCTGCTGGCTAATTGGGTCTCTCAGAAATACCCTTCATATTCCTGTCTCTTTTTATCTATTGTCTTTATCTTTCTTCTGCCTATATTGAATAATGTGGTATGTGAATTTTAGTTCTGGTGTAATGCTAAATGTGTAGACTATACATTTCCAAAGACTGATGGATTGTATCAAGCAGTGTAGTCCTTTGGCTGTTTGCAAATTACTAACTGAACTGAGCCAGCCTGTGCTTGCAAATCTCTGAACGCAATGTCCAACATTAACAGTGATTCCATGGTTGGATAACATTTGCTAAATTATCTTGAGTGTACTAAGAATTACATTGACAATTGATTTAAGATTGTCAGATAGACATGCAAAGTGGCACATTTATGTTCTCCACAAGCCTTCTCTCATCCTCTAATTTCCACCTCTTAATCTACTCCTTTGTCCTATTCTGAAATCTAATCTACTCCCATTCCTCAGGACTGCTGCTGTGCTTGGCCTATTTATATGGCCCTTCCTTGAATTTAATACTGTCCCTAAGTTTCGTCTTTAGCCACGGTTGGTCCACCTTTCCTGTTTAGTTTTTGTGTCAGACAGGAATGAAAAATTGATGCGATTCCTCAGTGCACTCTTTAAATGTTTGCCATTGCCTATTATCCCTTTAAATAGTGTTCCCTAATTTATTGTAACCAGCTTGTGCCTGACACCATCATCATTTCCTTTATTTAGATTCAGGACCTTGGCTTCAGAATGAATTATGCCACACCCCATCTTATTGAGGAATCCAATCGTATTGTTGTCACTCTTCCCCAAGTGGCATCACACAGCTAGATTGCCAACTATTCATTTCTCATTACAAAATACCCAATCTTAGACAACCTGTACTCAATATAGAAAACCAGAAACCCATCCCATACATATCTGGGAACTCCCCCTCTATAATTACTGATTGGATGTGGAATCATAGAATACCAGTTTGGAAGCAGGCCATTCAGCCCATCAAGTCCACACTAACTCTCTGAAGAACATCCCACCCAGACCCTATCCCCCCTACCCTAGCCCTGTAACCCTGCATTTCCCATGGCTGATCCACCTAGCCAGTACATCTTTTGACTCTGGGAGGAAACCCACGCAGACATAGGGAAAATATGCAAACTCCACACAGACAGCCACTTGAGGCTGGAATTGAACCTGAGTCGCTGGCGCTGTGAGGCAGCAGTGCTAACCACTGAGCCACCGTGATACTCCAATTGTCCAATCTGTACGCAGATTAACATCACCCTTTTATTGCTGTGTCTCTAATCTTACCTTCTCAACATTACCAACACAATTTGGGGCTCTATTGTTTTCTGCACATTGGTGTTTTTAAGCTCTACCTGTGCAGATTCCACTTCAAGGAAGCTAAATATCCTTTCTCACTATTGCATTAATGTCTTCTTTAAGCAGCAATGCTAATCAACCTCCTTCTTATGTTTCAGAGAACTGCTGATGCTGGAGAATCTGAGATAACAAGGTGTAGAGCTGGATGAACACAGCAGGCCAAGCAGCATCAGAGGAACAGGAAAGCTGACGTTTCGGGTCTGG